>NC_133164.1:106777301-107087301 GCF_040802235.1 Manis javanica | reverse complement strand
TTTGTTTTTTTTTCTAAAACATTTTGCATTTTCTCATGTCCGCTAGCTTACTAAGTTGACAAGTGCAGGTCAGACCCTTTGCCACGAGACAGGCAGCCTTATAGGCAGAGCTGCTTAACAAACCAGTTTGTTAGACTTTACTAATCAGTACCCGGCCTCCAAAGAATTAACACTTTTTCTGTTGAAACTCATAAGCATAACTTCATTACCACTTAAATTCCTTGATACCTAATTGCTAAAACTGGAAAAGCATGCATTGTTAAATGAGTTTTAAAAATCAAAACATACTTAAGTTAATCTGACACCAAGGAAAGAAGGTGGTGGTTATAAGCAAATTCAAGCACATTTTGAGAAATAGAGCAACAATAGTATCTTTCTGTAGGGTTCATAAACTTCATACTTCTTCTTAACTCTGAGTTCTTTTAAAATTAGACCGAGAAGTGATGCAATCAAGATGTGACCAATTCCATATAAGTGTCACCTGTGCCTTTTATTACCACTCCCTCCAGCACCTTTCCGGTTCCTGAGAAAGGGAGAGAAGAGAATACAGTCAAAGCATTATGACTGGCAAGGCTTGGACTGCTGTCTCTCTGGACTCTATTCCAGACTACATAAATAATAACTTCTTGGAATAACTGATTTAGCACTCAGCTTTGAGCTCTGGGTTTTGGGCTACTAATGAACGCAAACAAGCAGGGACCCTTGCAGGCTCTGGGAAGAATATTGGCAGAGGGCGCCTGCTCCAGGCCCATCAGATTATCCCAGTGGGTTTGGCAGTGGAAGTTAATACTGATTTTTTTTTAAGAACTGGTTTGACTAGTGAGAATGGATGCCCAAAGGCTTTTCTTAGACTCCCCTCAGCCCATGAGTCTTCATTTGTTATCAGGCTTTGGTGACTTCACCCTGGTGATCAAAATTTTTTTTTACAAAGCAATCCAACCAGGATATGCCTGCTTCTATGAACAGCTTTTCCAAAAGAAAAACACAATGTACATGCAAAGTTTGCTTTCTGCTCTTATGTACTTTGCTCAGGTAGGAGAACAAGGTATGAAAGCCATTACATGGTGTCCAACTGGAGACCATCCCATAAATACGGGTGTTCCTAATACAGCCACAGGCCCACATGTCCAAAGTTGAATTCATTCTTATCCCCCAAGACTGACCAGCACCTTGCCTTCCCTGACTCAGGCAAAAGAAGACGTCTGGTCCAGGTGCCCACTGCAGAGGCCAGGAGTGACCCCAGTTGCCACTCCTTCCCTGCCGCCAGCATCCCATCCCATCAATCCTGTTAGAATGATTAACTGCACTTCTCACATCTGTGTCTCCTTCATTCCCACAGCCCCTGCCTTCACGCATCTTCCTTTCCTCCCCTCGGGACTCTCGTTGGCCTACTTTGCTATTTTTTTTAGCTTGTGCTTTTTCCCTTTCCATCCCTCCTTTTTCTTCATATAGTCAGTCATCAGGATGGTCCTCAAAGCAAATGCAACTGTTGTTCTCTGCTCAGAGTTCCTCACCTCTGTATCTGCAGTTTAGAATGAATTTTAAGAGTGCGCCCTTTGCAGTGAAGGAAACCTGTGTTTGAACCCTGGTCTTGCCATTTGTGTGACTTGTCAGGTTACTTAATCTCTTCAAGCCTGCTCCTCCTCAGTGAAGTCAGAATACTAATACCTACCTCAGAGGGTTGTGAGGACTTCAGGAGATACTGGTGATAAAGCTGAGCGCAGTAGCAGTGCCTGGCATGTGGGGGGGCTCCCGCTGGAGCATTGGTTCTCACTCCTGCAGTGTCCATTCTGTGTCACCACCAAGAGGCATTTGCTGATAACCCAAACTGCCCTCCAACCCCAGGAAACTTTGTTTTCTGTCTCAGCACCCTGTTTACTTCCTTCGTAGAGATCTTCTAAATCTGCATTTTATTTATGTGTTGGCATTGGTCTCTCTTTCTGCTAGAATGTAAGCTCCACGAGAGCAAGGATGTGTCTGTCTTGTTCCCTGTTATAATCCCAGTGCTTAGGTTGGTGCCTGGCACATAGTATGCTCTTACATGTTGGTGGAATGAATGGACAAATGATCACAAGGCCCTTCGTGATCTGCTACCTGCCTGTTTAACTAGCTCATCCTGCCACTCCGATCCGCCTCCAATGCAAGAAAAACCACACCACACTGCTGCTTCAGATGCTCCTTGGGCCCCTGCCTTTGTGCCTGTTCCATCTGCTGCCTGTCTACATGCCAAGTTCCCGGTCACTAGTCAAGTCTCAGCTCAGTGGCTACCTCCCCTGGGAGGCTGTCCCTGAGTTCTCCAGGTAGACGTTTCTTTTTTCCTCTTCTAAGTTCCCACTGCACTTTGTAAATACCTCCGTGGAAGCACTTTACTGTATTGTATGGTAGATTTGTTTGCATGTCTATTTCTACATTAGACTGCAAGCACCCTGAAGGCAGAGATTGCATCTTTTAATCCTAATGTCCCCAGAGCCTAGCACCCTACCTGGCACATAACAGTTTGTCAGTAAATATTTGTTGAAAGAATTTGTGAATGAACAGAGTCTTATGGTTGGACAAGTTGCAAGATGTATTATTGAGAGAAATGCCCCATGTCATTTCCAGGGCAGTTTTTGTTCTGGAGAAGAGCTCTAGAGAGTGTTATGTAATCTCTTTGAGTAAGATCACTTGTTTGAATTTTAAAAATAAGTTGAATAACATAGATCTTCATAAATGATTACAAAGATATCAAAAAGCTTTATGATCTCTCAAATGCTACAAAATCCAAAATAAATATTTGCACTGTTAGTATTTCTATTGTGTGCTATGCAAAAATGGACAGCAATAAATTTTGAAACTTTAAAAATGTTTGTGTAAGTCATCTTCAATGACTTAATGCCTGAAGAACCTCTCTGGTCTGTGTTTTCTGGACACAGGGGGCTTCAGACAGGGGTTTATGGCCCCAAAGCTCTCAGAGTTAATCCTGTGACTCTACTTTAGGTTGCTATTGAGACATTCAGTCATCCTGCCAGCATGTCTACTGAACAGAAAGGATGGAAAGGTTCTTCACATAATCAGGGGGAGGCCACGCTAGACCTTGAGAGGCCACAGCCTCCAAGCCCCCACCAGGGTTGTCATAGCTCCTTCGTCCCACCCACCTTCACTTCTGGGATGCAAATGTGACTCCCTATACAAAACGGACCTCAGTGGCCTCTACAGAGTGGGGCAGTGACATCAGCCACTTGCAACAGGCTTAGCTAGGAATAGCTGTGGGATAGGGAACCGGGGCAGTGGGCTGTCAATCTGCATGTCTCAAAGGGTCTGGGGTGAACTCTAAAATTTTAAGTTATACACTGAATTTCTCTAGAAGGGCACATGCAAGTTACTTGGCCACTTATTTGCCTTTTGTTTTTATGACAGGAGGACAAATATTTTTATTTCCTCAATTTATACAGCATTTTATAATTTATAGAACACTTTCACCTCCATTAATGTCATGTTGGAATTTTAGCCTACATGTAAGCCATATATACACACGTTAGCCCCACTTAAGATTTAGGAATCTAAGAAGCAGGCAGGTTATAAGACGTACTCAAGCCAGCAAGGTGCAGAGAGAGGAATCCGGATGCAGAGGTCTTCTGTTCCTAGAGTGCCTTCCAGTGCTCTACTGCCTTCCTCTCTGACAGAACAACACAGTTTGGTTTATCAAGAACAGTGTGTCTGTGGCCCAAAAGCTACTATAGAGCAGAGTGATTATTGAAAAGCTGGTTTTTTTATGTGTGAATAGTCAGAGCCTTCCTGGTGAACTCGACTAGTATTATCTTTTAGGAGAGGTGGGAACTGATACAGCTTCTTAGTCATAGAATGCTGGGAGTTACTTTTTCCTGGGGGAGTGGGGGCGGGTAGTAGCATTTTCTTTCTGCTGAAGTTCAGCGTTTTGCTTCACGAGCTTGATGTTATGAGAAGCCTGGCAGCAAGATGCAGCTGGACCAAGACCCTGGGGAAGGCTTGAAGGTGGGTGTGGGCAGCCAGGTCCTGTGTAAGTGTGAGAGCATTCACTCAGAGTGGGTCAGTAAACATTTGTCTTCATCTTATCCCTTTCGATCTTAAGTTTTTGAGTGTTTTTTTAAAGCACGTAATATATTAGTAGAGTGGAACACATCTATACAGTTGACCCTTGGACAACATGGGGTTGAACTGCACAGGTTCACTTCTACATGGATTTTTCTTTCAATAAATATATTGGAAAAATTTGTTGAGGTTTGCAACAGTTTGGCAAAACATTTTCTTTTCTCTAGCTTATTGTAAGAATAGAGTATGTAATACATATATAAAATATGTGTTAACCAACTATGTTATTTGTAAGGCTTCTGGTCAATGTACTGTCAGCAGTTAAGTTTTGGGGGAGTCAGAAGTTTTATGTGGGTTTTTGAACGGTTGGGGGTTGGTGCACCTCATCTCTGTGTTGCTCAAGAGTCAACTGTAATTTATGAATAAATATCCGTAAATCTGGCACCTATGCCTTTGTTTTTGGAAGTGTTTATTATTAAAGGAGTTGTGAGACTACTACCCCAGTGCAGGATTCCTCATCGGGAGTTCCTGTGCCCCGGGAGTTAAGGAGCCTGCTACTGCCGCCTTTTCAAAGCTTTGTGACAATGTGCCCTGAAGTAGTATCTTTAACTTCTATAAAATTCTCTTTAGGGAATATATATCACAGTGCCCAGAATATGGTATGTGTTTCATAAACGGTAGCAAGTCTTTCCTTTGAAAAAATCTGGTGATTTTTTTTTTAGGGGATTGGAATCTGCTGTTTGAAGAATTACCCTGATTTTTGCTGCCTGGGCAGAGACTCCTTGGACCAAGAGAAAAACAAAGTGGGGAGTTTTGTGTGTGTGAATGTGTGGAGGTTGATGGCAAGCTGTCAGAGTGCCTTGTTGATCACAGCATAGTTTACAACAATTACTGGCTGTATGAAAATAGAAACATTTGGGGAAACTTAAAGGGAAAGATAAAAATAGTAACACGAAAGCATGTGCTGTTTATGATGGGAATGAATACTTCTTTTAAAACCTTTCTCTTTTCTTCCTCTGTCTCCCCCAAAACATAGTATGATGTTATAAATAAGAAAGCCACAACCTTATAGCTGGGACTCTTAATTGTTCAAAACTACTGTGGCTCTTTGGAGTAACCCAGATTTTAGTGTTTCAGAAGCTGCTGTGAGAAGGGATGGATTAGTCACCTGACCTTGAAAGAACTTGGCCCTGGGAACATAGAGTACTACTCAGTGAGTCAAAAACACATTCTACTTTCCTGGAACTTTAAATGCGTTTAGGGAATAGTCATAATCTTTTGTTTTTCTGAAATAAAAAAAAAAGAAATCTGATAGGCTCCATTGCCATATCCTTGAACTACTGGTCAGTAGAGGCAAGAGGCAGTAATGAGTGAATGTTAAAGAATGGAGATAATTCAAACCACTCAAGGCTGGAGATGCCTGCCTGATATGGAGATTGGCATCTCAGAGTTTTGGGGAAAAAATGTGTGTGACAATGAAGAAAACTATGCTCTCACAAACATGTCCACTTAGTCCTCTCTTATTAATTCAAATGTCTAAACTGAACTTAGCTCACATCCTGAAATAAAAAGGGAAACCTCTTATCTTTTCTGTTCCTTCTTTTAACCAACTGATGTGTGGCTCACACAGAAGGTTGGCTAACCCAGTAGCCATTCACGATGTACTGAGCTACCCTTACACTCCTAACTTGTATCTGATGCCTAGATCTTCAGCAGCCATGTGTGACCTTGAAGAGATAAACAAGGTGAAAAGCTAACACTGCAAGGATGGTGGATTGGAAAACTAGCAAGAGCCCAGGTTCTCAAAGATGTTAAATTTTTGGACCATTCTCAATAATACCTCCTCTGGGCTGTTTGTTAAATCAACAATACCAACATACAATAAATGCATGTCTTAATTTTTTAAAAGCTATTGCTAATCAGTGCCTACCCAAACTTTAGACTCAGCTTTCAACACTAATACTCAGTTAGTCACCAGAAACCCTATCAAGTGTTCTTTCTCGTCATGGTTTCATATGCTAACCAGGCTTGTGTTAAGCCCTTTACTGCAGGGATTCCTATCTCTTCTCCCTGCTCTAGTTTTTCCAGCTCCATTGAATTTTGCATTTTGCTGCCAGATCTTTCTTATATACCTCTTAAGTTATCTGATGTTCAGGGTTACATTAACTGAGCTTCTATCCTGTTGGACCAGGTCTGAATTCCTCAAGTGACTTTCTGGCCCTTGGTCTGCACATCTTATCTGTGGATATTTCTAGCTAAACCCTTGATTGGTTAAGACACCATGTATTAGTAGTCTATTGCTGCAGTAACAAATGACTGCAAACTAGTAACTTAAAATAGCGTCCATTTATTATCTCACGATTTCTGTGGGTCAGCAATCCTGGCATAGTGTGATGGACTGGTTCTCTGCTTTTGAGTCTTGAGTGGAGATGTTGGAATGACCTGACATTTTATCTGGAGTCTCTGGGTGGGGGAGGGGGGTTTGGCTGCTTCAGGTGCATTCAGGTGGTCAGCAGAATTCAGGTACTTCTTGCAGTTGTAGAACTGAGGTCCCCATTTTTCCTGATGGCTATTAGCCAGAGATCATTCTCACCTTACAGATGCTGCCTGCATTCCCTGGCTCGTGGCTCCCCTCATCTTTAATGCCAAGAAAAGTGGATCAGATCCTTCCACTGCTTCATATCTCACTGATCCTGTTTGCTGTATGTCTCCAACTCTAGCCAGAGAAAATTCTCTGCTTCTAAGAGTTCACCTGATCAGATCGGGTCTACCTGTATAATCCAGGCTATCCTCCCATTTGAAGCTCTGCAACCTTAATTGCATCTGCCAGAGTTCCTTTTGCCATGCAAACCCAACATATTTATAATTTCTAGCAATTAGAGCATGGACGTTTTTGTGGTGCATTCTGCTTGCCACAAGCTGTTAGCTACAAGTAACAGAAAAATCTGTTTCAAATGTTTAGTTAGTAAGGAAATTTATAGGAGCTGTATTTAAAAGACAATCCTAGTGTGAGCCACATCCCAGGTGTACATCATCAGGGCCCTGGCTTTGCTTCTGGGTGGCCCTCTAGCTCTGGCACCATCTCCATGTATTAGCTTCATTATCATCTCAAGTAGCAGGATGGTTCCGAATGACATATTAAGACATGACAATGGTCAGAGGAAGCAAATAGACATGTTTCTTCTATGCCTGCTTTATAGAAGCCCCTCGATCCTTTCCCTCAGACCTCACTGGCTAGAATTGGGTACATGCCCATTCCTAAAGCAGTCACTGAGAAACAAGGTTAGGATTACCACCAAATGGTCAGAGTAATCATGTGGCTTCAAACTGCTTACTATTCTTTTGTGTCATGCTTTCCTTTTTACTGGTTTCTTTGTAGAATTCGCTTCTTTTTACAACAATCAGTCCGGTATTTTCTTTAAGCCCAAGAGCATCACCTTTCTTTCTTGGAGGCTTATCAAATACATTCTTATCTCCAATCTGCCTTTCTTGGTAGCATGGTTCTACCTGACACATTGTATATGATGCATTATTGCTTGTTTCTCAAATGTTTCTTATCTTAACTAGGTTATAAATTCCTTAGGACATGAGCAATGACTTTTCAAAAGGTTGAAAGGGTGCATTGGAGGATGAGTTCATCAAATGTCAGCTGGCATTCACTCTAAGTCTGAAGGCACAGGACTCACAAAGCTACTCTCACTTCTGACACCAACTGCAAGTTTAGGGGAGTCCCCCAAACCACCCTAGGTTTCTCTAATTTGCTAGAAGGTTTTACAGAACTCACTAAAAACCATTAAATTCATGGTTAGTGTAGGAAAAGGATAAAATTACTATCACAGAGAGCACAGTCTGGGAGGGCTCCAAATGCAAAGTCTTGGTTGTCCTCTCCCTGTCGAGTGAACATGCATGGCCTTCCCAGCATCAGTGTGTGGTAATATGCATGGGGTATTGCTAACCAGGAAAGCTCTCCTGAGCTTCAGTGTCCAGAAACTTTATGGGGCTTCGCTATGCAGGCATGATGAATTGATCGTCCATGCGGCTGAACTGTCTCCAGCATGCGCAATCCTGTGTGACCTAAAGCCCCCACCCTAAGGCACATGGTTGGTCTTTCTGGTGTGGCTATCTCCTCCCCTGCCAGACTGTGGCGAGTGGTCATCCCTGTCCTAAAATCTATTGTGACCTAAGAAAAGATACTCCTCTCAAATACGACATAGATTACCTCCCAGAAGCCGAGAGCAATTCCTCCACTTGGTCAGGGCCAAATTCTTTACCACACTCTTTGTGTTAAGTATTTGGCAGCAGATATTAACTTGGTTATAACCAGCACCTCCAGCAAAGTTCTGTTGATAATCAAATTGATATTCAGATATTCCAGAGTGATCATACTTAAAGAGCAATTAGCATTTAGTGCCATTCCATTAAAGGCTTATGCATCAACTTTAGTAAAAGTAATACTTCCTTGTGCTCCTCACATAAAATAAGCAAGAGAATCTTTCTGTTGCTCTTTCTTCACAAATTATATGAGATAATTAAGACATAATTGCTTTCCTTTTTCCTAATCCAGAGCAAACAAATGGTGTAAGAATAAACAAGGCCACAGACTAATTTTGCAAATACTACCTCCTGGAAAGAAAAAGCAATAATCTCCATTAAACTTCAGCAATAATACTTAATTATTACAGCAATTAGAATGTCATAGGTCTTCCCTACCTTTAATTTAATTCAATATATTTTAGTACTTTAAAAAAATCCATTCTTTTATCTATATAACATTAAACTTTCTTAGTTCTAATCTTATGATCCCAGTAAAAGGGATAAACCAACTTGGTGAGTCTGTAGTACAGGAGAACAAGTCTTTACGTGTATTATTTCTACAATAGAGTCATCATATCTGGTGGGGGGGGGTCCTAAGGTTCCAATGTCAGCATATAAGGAGAAAATACATGTAGTCAAAATTACCCTTCTATAAAATATGCTACACATAGTTTGGTATATTTGACTCTATGCAGTAATTCTAAGAATTTGTCTAAAGCAGTGATTCTTAATCTGGGGCGATTTGCTCCCCAGGGGACATTTGGCAATGCTGAAACACTTCTGGTTGTCACAGTGATGGGTGGAGGGTGCAGTTGCTACTGACATCAAACAAGTAGAGGACAAGGGATGTTGCTGAAAACCCTACATGCACAGGACAGCCTCCACTGATGTCACTCGTGCCAAAAGCAACTTTTTTTTTTTAAAAGATTCAGTGGACATATCGGAGCATTTTTATTTTGCCTTTCAGGTAAATGTCACCAGAGGTGAGTGGGGGTGGGTGGGTAGAGAATTCTAAAATGTTCCTGCATGCTTAAAAGATTACATACCATTACAGTTTTTAAAATATACATATTTTTAAAATGCAATACATGGAAATTCAGTCTTTTTGATGTACAGGCCTATGAGTGTGGACAAGTGGATAGTCTGTGTACACCAGCATAATTGATACAGAAAAGTTCTGTTGTGCCGCCCTCCCAAATTCCCCTGTGCTATGCTTTGTCATCAACCCCTTCCGCACCTTAAACCCTTGTCAACCTCTGATCTGCCTTTTCCAGAATGTCGTATGAATGGAATCCTGCAGTTTGTAGCCTATGGGACTGTTCTTTCATGTAGTATAAATAATGCATTTGAGAGTAAGTCATGTATCAAAAATTCATTTTTTTGTTGCTATGGATGTTTGTTTACCCATTGTTATCCATTCATCTGTTGAAGGATATTATTCAAGTCTGTTTTAATAGCAAAACTTGATCATCTTACATCTTAAATGATTTATTTATTGCTGAGAGGATCAAACAAAAGAGAAGCCTCATCGTCTATGCATGGTGGAGTTCCAAATTCACTGTAAGCCAAATAGACATATGAGGCAAGTGCTCGGTGTTTAATCATGCTGTATTTTGCCTCAGAGAGTTGCATCCATTCACCTTAATATATGCCCAGGAATGTGCTGGATACAGTATAAATGAGAATATGAAATACTCTCTGAATGCAATACATGAGGTATCTAACATCTTTGTCCTCTGGGTTGGCCCAGCATAACATGGGAATGTGGTTTGTGTAGTAATCACAATCTTCATGGAAAACAATGTATAGTCTTGATGATATTCTTAGGGAATCATGACTAAATTGTGATATTAATTTTAATATTTCCCTAGTAAATATATACTTGCATGTGTGTGTGTATGTCTCTTTTTTATTTTAATTTATTTTTATTTTTGTATCATTAATCTACAATTACATGAGCAACATTATTATGGTTACTAGACTCCCCCCATGACCAAATGCCCCCCCATACCCCATTACAGTCACTGTCCATCAGCGTAGTAAGATGCTGTAGAATCACCTCTTGTCTTCTCTGTGTTGTACAGCCCTCCCCTTGCTCCCCCCTACATTATGTCTGCTAATCGTAATGCCCCTTTTTCCCCCCTTGTCCCTCCCTTCCCACCCATCCTCCCCAGTCCCTTTCCCTTTGGTAACTGTTAGTCCATTCTTGGGTTCTGTGAGTCTGCTGCTGTTTTGTTCCTTCAGTTTTTTCTTTGTTCTTATACTCCACATATGAGTGAAATCATTTGATACTTGTCTTTTTCAGCCTGGCTTATTTCACTGAGCATAATACCCTCTAGCTCCATCCATGTTGTTGCAAATGGTAGGATTTGTTTTCTTCTTATGGCTGAATAATATTCCATTTTGTATGTGTACCGCATCTTCTTTATCTCATCTACTAATGGATGCTTAGGTTGCTTCCATTTCTTGGCTATTGTGAATAGTACTGCAATAAACATAGGGGTGCATATGTCTTTTTCAAACTGGGCTACTGCATTCTTAGGGTAAATTCCTAGGAGTGGAATTCCTGGGTCAAATGGTAGTAAATATGTTTTGAGTGACCTTTTTCTTGTCTTAGCTACCTCATCCTTAGTGACCAGAATTTCTTTGGTCATGCTAAGATTAAACAAATATGAAAAGGAGGGCTTTCTGGCTGCCATGTCTGCCATACTGAATAGATCCAGCTGACTTGTTTGGAAGATGATGTGTTTTCTTTCTCATTTGTTTAGTGTGTGACCATCTGGAAGTTCTCTGAAGAGGTGGACTTTCCAGATAGATCTTGGTTGGTGCTGGTCAAATGTGGAAGTTATGTTATGGTGGCGTCTTACTTATGAAAACACCAGTTTTACTTTTTTTCCTTCCTTGGTGGCTGATTAGTTTCTTTGTCTGTTGCATGCTTTTGTTGACAAGTTCTTGGTTAATTTCTGCAGTGAGAAAGCTGGCATCTAACTTCATGTTCACGGTGAAGTTAAGTAATAGAAAACTGGCAGACTGGACTAATGAACTTAAATAAATGTCAGTTTGACCCAGTGATGTGCTTTCAGAAGATCCACTTACTTTCAGAACTATGTGAAGATACATATGAGAAAGGGAAAGGCTACATGGGGCACAAACCCACGGCCACCCATGTGATCACATTAAGGGGCTGCACGAGAAAAGGGAAATGACCTTGGCAGGACCTCCTACCGCCACCCCCTTCCTGCCCCATCTTTCTGCCTGCGCAGAGAGAAGTGACAGACCAGACACTTCCAGGATAAGCATTACGTTGTTTCCTATGAAACCCATTTTTATGTCCTTGGAAAAGACCTATCAGTTCTTATGGAGCTGGAGAACTTCCAAAGAATAGCTCATGATAAAATAACTCATTATGTCCGATGTATATATGATCTCATTTTAGGTTCATATACCTCTCTGAGAAAGAGATCACTATTCCTACTTCGCAGCTGAGGAGACTGAGTGCTAGAGGACCTTCACCAAGGCCCCTCAGCAAGCAGGCCTCAGAATCGGGGCTTCACCAGGGGCAGCCTGGTGCCAGAGACCTTGCAAGGCACCGTCGTCACCTCTTCATTCTGTCTGGGTGGCTCAGGTTAGTATATTCACCGAAGGAGCGGCATGAGGAACCACCACAATTCTAGAGAGGGATGGACTGTGCTAAAGTGAGAGAACATCCTTTTAGGCACCATTCCTGTAAAAACCCCCGGACTGAGAGAAATAACATGACCTCTAACCAGGGGAAAGTGAGGAGTTTAAGGGGACCTGGGAATGAGAAAAGAATCTGAGAGGGAGAACATATGATTTAGAATAGAAACAGTTTCTTTTTTTTTTTAGGACAGGAAATGATAAAGAGCAATGGAAAGAAAAAGGTTGTGACAAAGTTTGAAAGAAAATAGGGGCACCAGTCCCATGTTGAATGAAGCCACAGAAGGAAAGAAGTCATGCAGAATATTAGAAAATGTGCTTCTTCAGCATTTTCAACATCTTCACTTAAATGGAATGCTTTATTTCATTAATGCTTCACTTTTCCTAGCCTTTGGTTGGAGAAGTAGCCTCATTACCTTCATTTTTTACTGGCTGTCGAGATAGCTCAGGTTCAGTTGGGCCAAGCCGAGGTAATGACCCTGGCAGAGTAGATGGGAAACTTTTTGTTCTCTTGGGAATAAGCCATCAATTTAATATATTTCCTGAATGCTACATTCTTTCTAAAAATAATATAAAAGATGTATGCAAGCTAGTTTCTGAATTGTTTTTATTCAAGAAAATTTAAGATGAACATTGCTGGCTCATTCGTCAATGTCCACAACATACTTAAAATGAAATGTGCTCCACACAGCAGGCATTGAAAAGTCAGCGCTGGGTTTCTAAAGGAACTCTTCTGAGGTTCTGTTTGCCATCCTCTTTCAGGATTTTGGCCTGATTCTTTTCCAGAGCTGGTGTGTAGTTCTTGCCCAGACTAATTAGAGAGAACTGTTCACATGATGCGGCTGCTCTTCTTTCCCCGCCACCTCCTCCCCTCTCTCTCCTCCTTTTTCCTCTCCTCAGCCCTTAACCACAGCACATGGAGCTTCATTGCAGGACTTTTCCAAGACAGAAAAAATAACCAGGGTTGGCTCACAGAATCGGGGTATTGTTCTAGAACCAATACTTGGGGTTAACATTCCTGTCCTACCTGCCTAGAGCAGCAGCTCTACCACTACCTTCCATAATGTATGGCAACAGGGGAGCATGTGCAGGGAGATGCAGTCTCTTCTCTCTGGCCAAAACTCACTGGTGTTTTGACAAAGAACAGCTCCCACACCTCCCATCTGTTCCCACCCCTCACCCAGTAGAAATGCCTACATCTGCATCATTCATGCTTGTATGCACTTTTTCCCTCTTACGATGCAATTCATCTGGATGTGCAAGCTTTGTATTCGTTGTTGGCTCATGTGGACACTATCATGCAGTCTCACAGTGGAATAGATTAAGAATTCCAAAGGAGGTAGCATTTCAAAACAAGAATTCTTGGTAGAAATCATAACAGTTTATTGTATCATACATTATGAGCATGCTTCGATCAGATGTGATGTGCAAAAAGTCTGTAGTGCAAAATAATGTTAGGATGTAATGGCTGATGTAAAAGGTGTGTTCCTCTTCCAATACCTTTCCAATAAATAAGCACTCTAACGTTTGTCCCAGGGTTCAACACACACATATATGGCATTGCACAGCCCTTACAATGTACCAAACTATTTTTCTCCACCTCTTTGCAATATATACACACCAAAGTGTAAAGGAGTAAGGGTTCTTCCTCTTGTTTGTGACCCTTCCAATTCCTGGGTGCAGCAAACTGCATTGTTCTCACTGTTACTGTTAACCTGTGTGTTATTTGCCAATGGTAGCACACTTTGGGAGGCTTAAACAATAGGCATTTATTTTCCCACAGTGCTGGAGGCTGGATGTCCAAGACAAGGCTGTCATCAGATTTGATTTCTCCTAAGGTCTCTCTTTGATGTATAGATGGCTATCTTTTCCCTGTGTCTTCATATCACCCCTCTTTACATGCCTGAGTCCAAATACCTTCTTTTTATAATGACATTAGTCATATTGGATTAGGGCCCACCCTAATACCTCATTTTAGTTTTATTACCTTTAAAGATCCCTATCTTCAGGTAAGTCACGTTTTGAGGACTCAACATGAATTTTGCAGGGGACACCATTTGGTTGGTAACGCCCTAAATACATAATGCCACCTCTTATGTGGACACTTGTATTTTGTTTTAATGTCCATTGTGCCAGCATATGTTCACTGTGTACTTGATTTCAGTTTAATACAAGGCTTCTTTTACAGAACCCATGGAGTTCTTGGGGTCCAAAAACATGCTGAAATTGTATGCCAAAACTTACTCTTTCATCCATTGTGAGCACACTTTCACCAGGTGTGATGTGCAAAAAGATGTTAGCATCTAATGGCTGAGGTAAAGGGTGTTATGTTCATCCCCCAATGCCTTTCCAATAAATAACAAGTGCTGTAACTTTTGTCCCTGGATTCAGCACATGTGCACGTAGCATTGCACAGCCCTTATAATGTACCAAACACTGGTTTGTGTGCTCCCCAAATATAGACTCAGTTAATCCTCATAGGGCTACTCTGAGGAAGGTAATATTTATTGATGAGGAAAGTGAGATAACAAAGATTAAGGTCATCCATACATTTAGCAAAGGGAAGAGCCAGGAATTCAAATCCAGGGAGCCTATTTTGGGAGTGCTACTTACATCCCACTGACTCTCCTTTCTCACCTTGATAGGCATGAGGGTTCCAAGGCATGGTATTTGTATCCAGAGACTCAATTATCTTCACCATCCTTGATGTAACTTTTACATTTTTACCCAAAATCTACATTGGGAAGGAATTTGAAAGTGATATAACAGCTTTTGCCATATGTGTATGTCACTTTGGGCAGCCTTCAAAGCATGAGCATCCTCCACTTCCACTTAGTCAACGGCTGTGTATGATCCCATAATCATGCCTTTAAGCAACTCCTGAACCTCTTTTAAATTAAACCCTTTTGTTTGACGAGGCTGTACCGACCTTGATAATTGCTTCTCAATTGAATAACAGGTATCACTTGAATAATACAAATAACAATCTTTAAAACTCTACCAGACTATCTCCTATGTCATGATCGTTTCTTATTGACCCAGCATTTTGAGGGCAAAGACATTCTCCATAGATGCTTTACTTTCCTGTAGGCTTTGGGAGAACAATACTATTGTTACCCGGCTTCTTTAAATACCATTGCTGGAGGAGGTCACGGGAGGATGTCACCGTGGAGTGACCTTTGAGCTGGATCCAGCAATCGGAGGGTCCTCACTGCCTCCCTGTCCTTGGGGTGTACTTTCCACCCACTGTTCTCATACTAGAAGTCATGTCAGGATGCAGCCTTGAGGTAGGAACGTGTTGTTGAGACCATCTGGACTGTGTACTTGACTGAACCCTGCTAAAGCCTCTATGTACATTTAGGATTCCTGTGGGTGCGGCGATCCACTTGTCTTGCGGGTGCTCAGGACAAGCCTCATAGGTAAGTAAGTTCCGTTGCTTGTTGAAACAGCCACTTACCAATCTGGAGTGGCCTGCCCTGGTCTCCCTTTGCCCTCTGCACATGGGTGCCAGTTTCGAATTTCACCCTGGGGATCTCCCCAGGCTGAGAATGAACAACGATATTGTCATTTACAGGCCGAAAGATTCAAGGGGCAGATGCTTCCCTGCATGGGTGTGGGAATAGAAGATGGCATCATGCCTGATGCTCCTACTTGGCTGCCTTATTTCTACTTTCTTCTACCTCCCAACCCCAGGGGACAACAAGAAATGCCTCATTTCCTTGGACAAAAAAGGTACTTAACTAACAAAATGAAACTGAGAAGGAAAGTATAAATCACATCATTTTAATTTGGAAACAATTCACCCAGTTTTTCAGAAATTATAGATGGAACACTGAATGAAGCCTTACAATTTGACAGCAGGTGCTTGCTCTGTTACTTATTTGAAACTCAAAAAATATGTGCGGGGAAAAGGGCTATGTTTGCAGGTGCAAGTCGTCTCTGCGCCTTAGGAGGGACAGCCTCAGGATTCCACACAAAGGAACCCGAGAGCCTCAGACTGAAGGTTGCCCACAAGGAAGTGGATACATTTACTAAGTGCATGTGCATTTATGTATTTCTCTTGCTTAGCTTCTGGGCATACTTTCTGAGTGACAACTTCCGTGGGGAGGTGGAAAATTTTGTGAATAATCATGAAGCTCTATGACGCTACTGAAGGAAATGCATGAGATCCTAATGGGCAAAAGATGGCTGTAAGCTCCTCATCTGTGCAAAGGGTCAAGCCAATTATTTCAGCTAAGACACCCATCAGATCAGACCACTCCCCAATCCATTACTAAATTACCAGGAGGAAAGACAGCCTGAAATGCCAAATGGAAAGTGGACAGTGTCTCAAGCATAACCAATTTTCATAAAATTGGCAACTGGTTTAGCCACAGGACATGAGTTAACTACACTCCATGTTTTCAGTTTTGGTGTCAAATCAGGTGTCTAGGTTAGACATCATGTCCCCCTTCCCTGGAGGTATTCATTTTTAAAAAGAAAAAACATTCACTCTTGTATATACAGGCTTAAAAATCCTTCTGCAGTTCCTAGGGATAAAGAGATTTATCTGAGATTCTATTTCTCAGGCTCACCACTTTTTACTAAATTCAGCCTCTTCTCAGGTGCATGCTCTGGAGAGCCTGCCTTTGCTTGAGATGTTAACGATGATCACCGCTGAGGAAGGAACTTTGGGGTGGCTGTTTTGTAGGTGAGACCATTACTACCTGGAGGAAAATCGATGAGGGGCCGCCTCTGAAATCTTGCGAGCTCAGACCAAAACAACCAGGGAATGAGGAGCCGGACACCAAGCTGCTTCTCCCATGGACCCAGTGACCTCTCCAGGGCAGCTGGCGACCTCTGGGGAACACTGTTCAGCTCTAGTCAGGTAGCCCTGAGCGCAGACATATGCCCAGGAGCAAAGCCACTTTAAAACCTGAGACGTCTGGGAGAGCAGGGCACCTTTAAGGTAGGCCTGAGCTGCTTCCAGGATAAAAAGTCTTTCAAAAGAGTGATCAAGTTACTGTTTTAAGGCTATTGTTGCCAAAGGCCCTTCCCTTTTCCTTTGTCCCCAGGTGTGATACTGTGTAGTTTCTTTGATCATGACTGTGGATCATTTGAATTTTCAAGCACATACCCTTTCAGACTGACCCTTTTGGACAGATGCCTTGGACTGTTTGCCCGGAGTGGGATTACTTCCTTACTGCAAGCCAGGAATGCACCCTCAAAACTGGCCATCCCCCAAAGTCAGAACTGCAAACTTGGAATGTTAGCTCCCCAGTGTCCCATGCGCTTGATTACCTTTCTTCCTCCACTATAGGGGGACAGATCCCTGAGTGGCCCATGGGTTAGAAATCAGAATTTCAGTTGCCAGAAGTGTCATTAAGTATTTCGGGGCAGCTTGACAGGCTGTGGCTCCCTTCCCCCCGCCCTACCGCAATGTTAGCGTGACTCGACCTTCTCTTTTAGATGAGAAATGAAGCAAGGCGAGTCGTGATGCAAGAGATGTGGCAATCCGGTGGCCCTGGGCCTCCAACAGGGATGCAGCTTGCCACTGCCTTCCCTGTATTGGGTATTGGGAGGGGACTGGACCGTTGGCAGCTGGCCTAGGGTCTCAGCTGCCGCGTGGAGCAGGAAATCTAAGATGCATATTTACAATGCAAGTGCTTGTTTCCAATCTGTCTGATACTGGAGCAAGCTTAACTGCAGGCACTTGGAGTATGAGAAATACACTGACCAAGTTTGCTTCTATGAAGGCGGTTTCCATTGTTAACACTTGGCAGTGAGACCCTACTTTCCCCTTTCTCCCTACTTTTCACACTCCTTTTGACATTAAGAAAGCAAAGCAACCTTTTTCCTTATTTTATTTCTTTCTTTTCTCCTGGGCCAAGTGCCCAGCACATTCTGAATGAAAGGGAAAACCTCTAGGGGTCAGTGCAGCATAAAAAACGGCCAGCACTCGGCCTCTGAACTGAATCTTTGAGGTTTCAATCCCGGCCTCTGTTCCTACTTCATTCTAATGAGGGAACTGTCCCAGTACTTCACGCTGAGCCTGGCTCCACAAGCAGTCCCCTTGATGGCCATTTTCCTTTAATATAAGTTTAAACATTTGCAATCAAAGGCAGCTCTAATTTGAAATTTAGGACTGTTTTCAAATATGTTGCCTTCACCTGCTGTGCTTGAACCTGGGGGATTGCCTCTCCCGTCCCTCCCAAACTTCATCCCAGGTGGGCAGAGACCTGCTGCCTGCTCGCCTCACTTCACCTCTTTTGTTCTTTTAGAGCTTGTGAGCGTGTGCGTGTCCTTTTAGACATATACCCTTTGGCTTTTGTCTTTCAAATTTGAAAAGTCCTAATTTCTTTCATTTTATTATCAAAGGATAGTTAAGCTTTAGGGCACAGTGGGAGAGAATGATAGAGAAGCATGGCGCACACTAAAATGGTCGGTGGGGATGGACGACCTCCGCTGAGATCCCAGGTGGACGTTGTCGAGTGTGAAGAAGGGCCTGAGGAATTTGTAGAGGCTCAGTCTCTTCTCACTGAGGTAATTTTGACTCCCTTTACTGCACTTCCCTCTTCGGTTCTGCCCCCGCCACCTGCCTGAGCCGGTTCTCAGTGAGAAGCCTGTCAGAGGCCCAAGTCCCAGCGCCTGTCTTTTAGCTCTTGTGTCCCTACGGTCTCCCTGGGGTACTTGCCCCACTGAACCTTCCTTTCTGATGTGCTTCCCTGCTGTTCTTTGCACTGTTATGTCTGGAAGCTTCCTTAATGTGGGGTGGCCGCCACTGCTTTGAGCCTTCTCTTCCCCCACTAATAACCCTGTGAGTCCACCTGGCCCTGGAGTGTGGCCCTGAGCATCTGCCTCGTGGGCTCCAAGCAGACACAGCCAGCTGATCAAAGTTGCCGTGATGGCTGACACCTCCCGTCCAGTCTGCTTTCCTGGGCCCCTCTTACGGTCCTCGATTCCTTTTCATTTTGATATGGATGATATCACCCTTTCTTTGATGAAATCAACCTTTCCCATAGTTTCAGTTAGTTCTCTTATGCTGACAACAGCCCCGTCTCTAACTCAGAACATCTTTTTCCCTGATTTCTCACACTGACAACTCTATTCGATTTCTCTATCTGAAGCTCCCACAAACACTTCCACTTAGCATGTCCCAAACCAAGCTCATCATCATCCCTCCCCAAATCTGAGTCTCCTGGATTCTCCAACTTTGTGAGTGTCCCCATTACCCATCTGGAAACCCATGCTAGAAGCTTCTCTTTCTTTCTTTCAATCTCCCCCCATCACTATTGCTTCTTTCCCCTCAAAATCCAGCCAATGACAAAGAGCATATATGATGGGTGCCAAAGCAGTAGAATGGATGATCATTCTGACTTGGAGGGCTTCAGCTTCTTCATAGTCTCCATGAAACCAGCACCCATATCCAGCCATCCCACGTGAACAGGCGCTCTAAGTGTAAGTGGCATGCCTACTTGCAAACACAACTTCCCCATCCAAACTCTCCTAACAGGAAAGCAGCCCTTAACCCCTTGCATATAAATTTTGGAGCTCTCTGCAAGGCAAGCTTTCTAAAACATCAGTCTAGTCACACCATGCTCCAACTTAATAAATCTTAGCTGGTTTCTCTTTGACTAGAAGATAAAGCCCCAAACTCTTAGCATGTTATCCAAGGCTCTGTCTGGCTCTAGTCTACATTTCCAGCCGCATTTGTTGCCCCTTTCCCCCTCCACATCCAGACCCCGTGCCTGGAATGTTAGTTGCACACTTGACTGATTCATGTTTCTCGGACATATTCTTGCAATAATCTTCCAGGTGTATCTTTTTTTCCTAATTCTCTACAAGGACACTCAGCTCAGCTGTCATATCAGTGAAACCATTTCCAACTCATCAAGTAGACCAATCAGAATTAGGTGCTTTCTGCTCTGAGTTCCCCTATCACGTGATCTGTTGATCAATAGCACGTGTCATGCAGTGCCTTGGTTGGGTGTCTTTGCCACGAATTCCAAGTTCCCAAGGAAAGGACTGTCTGTTTATTTTTTCAGACCACGGCATCTTGCATGGTGTCTGGTGTGTAGCAGATGCTTATTAATTGTTTTGTGAATGAAGGAGGCAATGGTTATGCTAAAAGAGGAAATGAGTGTCACTGATGACAAACTGTTACAGTTTTGCTTCAGACCAATCTCTAGAAAGGACAAAATCTTGCAATGGTGTTCTGGGCTCTCCAAGGCACAAAAGACCCCACCCTGGGCCCCACCCCCCTGGAATGACACTATAAAGATGGTGTCCCTGGAAGGAGCTTAGACCTGTACCCTGGCAAGATTTCGTGTGTGTGTAGGGGACTGTGGCATGGTTATCCATAGGATTATCTGCTGGGTAGACTGTTTATTAGCAAAATAAGCATTCCTGGCTTGTCCATAAAGATAAAAAAAACCAGTTGATTTTCAGGAGCTGTTTGAGCTGCTGCTAAGGGCAAATGTATGGCGTGTGCAGAGGGGTGCAATGAAATGTGATAAAGTTCTTGTCATGGAGTCATTTACAGTCCACCTAAGGAGGTGAGATTTTTGCAAAGGTGGGTTTGATAAGTACAGTTATCATGTTTTATCATCCATACATTTTTGAGCATGAAAGGGGGTATTTCACCAGGCATACAGGTCTAAACCAGGATTGTACCATGAAAACTGGGACATATAGTGGCACTAATGAAGACTGTCAGATGTGTAATGTTGACAATACATAAATGTCCTGGTTTCAGAGAAGAGAGTCATCATTATGAGGTTGGGCCTTGAAGGAAGAGGAAGGCCGGGTGTGGTGAGCGGCGGTGGGAGGAAATGCTGAAGGTGGGGAAGGGAGTGAGCATGGATATCCGGCGGAGGAACATGAAGTGACTTGTCTAGAGGACTCAGGACAGACCTCTTTGTTTGGAGCAGAGGGTTCACAGGATGTGGTGACTAGGCACAAATCCAAAAGAAATATAGACACTATCTGCATATAGGAGGTCAGGAAAAGGGAGAGGGAAAATCCTGCAAAACTTGACGTTTTGACACTGGTCAAAACTGGTGGTGGTCCTAAGTTAACAGAGAATAAAATAGAAATGGTTTGGGTAAGGATAATTAAGCTAGGAGACTGAAATATTGTTCTGTGTTCTTATTTTGAAGTTAAAAACAACACATACTTATTTTAGGAAACTTGGGTAAAGCAGGAATTTTGGGTGAGAATTTGGGCATCTTGTGATTTCGATGTGTCCTCTTCCTGGCATAATCCTGACATCCTGCTCATTCTGAAGCAATGGATGGAAACAGCAGGAAGTGTGAAGTAGAAGCCTGATTGCTATGTGAGTTTTTCGAGTCATTTGCCTTCGGTGCCTTAAAAATATTTCACTCATAGAAATATGTTTTTTTAAAACACAGTGGTCCCTTACTCTGTGCCACACTTTGTGAAGGAAATGGCATTCTGAAGTGTCAGGGAGGGACAGGTTTCATGCGAATAGTGATAAAGAGTTTAGGGACAGAGAGATCAGATGCCTGAATGAAAAGCTCTATTGAAATATCCTCACAATGCAAATTCTAGTGGTGGGAATAATTAAATGCAGTGAGATGCTGACAGGTTCTCTGTGTGTCTGAGGTTTAGACAGGTGAAGATCCTTCAGGGTTTATTTTCTGGGATCTAGGTTGTTCCATCTTATCCAAGCTCATTTCTCCCAGCCTCCTTCTGTTTCCTTAATTCGTTCAGAAGAAGTAATGCTCTCTTACCGGCAACAATATTTGTGTTGAATGCTGGTGAATCACCAGGCTGAATTCCATGTCATTGTGCACAAGTGTTCTGATTGGGCATAAGACTGATGTAGCTTTGTTAGGTCACACTGGCTTGAGCTTTAAAGAGATACTTACAATAATAATGAATATTACTCTTCTGGCTCTCTCCCAGCCTCCAGTCTCAGGATCTCCAACGCCAGTTGTTTGTAGGGAACCTTCTGAGACTATCTCCTGTGGCTCATGAATGCAATTCTCTTAGCCCCTGCAAGGCATTCTCCTTTGCCTTCCCTTTGACAACCCTTGCTGACATTTCCTGCCAAGGCTTTGGTGATGCTCCTGGTTCCAGCACTTCTGCTGGTGGAGCCGCTCTTAGTACCACCATGCGCTGATGCATGCGCATTGTGCTGTGCCGGCCCCAAGAGGCCCTGCAGCCACCACTGTGTGCCAAAGCACTGCTACTGCGGGAGCCACCTGATGGCAGGCCCTCCTGATGTGACAGTGCTGTGCTGACAGATAAAGTGAGGGGACATCCTCTCCTCAGCTTTGTGTCACACCCTCTGGGTTCTAAGGCACTGCTAAATTCTCCCAAAATTACACTGAAAATAGATCTCTCAGTTTTTATTAAAAAGCCCTCAGCTTTCTAACACCCTAACACAAGCCCACAGGACTGGAGCTCCTTGGGTCAGAGGTCAGTGGAGTGAAGAATGCCTGCAGTACCCAAATTAGTCCTTCCCCCGGATTCTAGGACACTGTCATACACCTGCTGACCTCTGGTGGGATGAACACTTACCCAGGGCTTCTTCATTTCTCATGAAACTGTATCTTTGCCGAGCCAGTTTGACTATTCTGAAAGATCCCAGGATGTGTCTTTTTAACATCCAGTCAGGGGGGAATCAGACTCTTCTGCTAGTTCAGTAAAAATGTCCCTCTAGTTGCTGGCAAATTTCTGTTGCAGGAGCCAGAACAGTACAGCCTGAAATGTGAATCCCATCTTTCCACCAGAGGGCAGTTACGTCACATCTATTGAAATACACTCAGATTATATCTTACAATAAAGAGAACCACGTCAATAAAAATGTAACATAAAATTTATGTTCTTGTATCTTTCCCTGTATATCTTTAATGTTTATAAGCATTAACAGGGTATATTAGTATATACAATATTGATATCTATCCTAAGTGAATATATATATTCTTTGAGTGTTTTATTTATATTTTCATTTATAGTGGTTTTATATGGAAAAGGTATTTGGCAATTGAAATTGTATTGTGTTACCCCAGATTTCCTTTGAAGCATAAAATATACATGACACAGGAGACTAAGAAGAAATAAATGCAGAATTAATTGACATGGCATGCTACTTTGTAAGAATTTTGTCATCATATACCTACTTTTGCCCAATCTATCTTTGAAACAACAATTCTGTTACACTGATTTATTTCTACTTCAAAACTTTGCATTCAGCTTGGAAGAAGAGCTGTCTGTAATTTCTAAGTGGCACTTTTTTGTCAATTTACTTCTACTGAAGAGAAGTTAATCCTGGTGACCGTTATGGTTGATTTGTGGTTTTAGGGAGTTCTTTAAACCATGTAGAAATAGGAGTCTTATAATAACTGTGAGGTTTATCTCATGGATTTCTCTTTGACTGTTGAGAAAACCAAGGTGTAGACATTATCCTGAGGCCCAGATAAAGGAAAGTTTTTTATATGCCTTTACTTGGGTGATGGCTTTTAAAATATTGGTGCAATGGCATATTTATAATTTGTGTTTCTCAAAATATAGAACTATAGTTGCATAGTTTCAAAATTGATACAGTGCTTGGAGCTCAAAGGTGTTCTGGGGTTTCTGAAATCCTTTTGCCTTAAGTTCAAAGGAAATGCTTTATGTATCCAGCACTATTCCAGAGACATCTGAGAGAGAGAGAAAGAGCCAGAATAAAAGGCCTTGCATTAATTTTGTGGAGAGAGGGAGCATAGGGTGGCTCAGTGGAATGATATTGCATGAGATCAAAGCTAAACCCTTTGACCATCTCCAGTATGCCTGCCTTTTTGTTGCTGTTCTGAAATAGGAAGACTCTGCTGAAAATGTGGTAACTGACTCTCTGCTCCAAACAGAGCCCACCTTTAACCAAAAAAAAGGGTAGGGCTGGGGTGGGAGTGCAATAGAAGAATATCTGAGGACCAGAAAATGGCCAGGCGAGGTCCCTCTTTCTCTCACTCTTTTTCCTTCACTGATACGGTTTGGCTGTTCAAGTCACTGAGAGATTACATTGTACACGATATGCATCTAAACCATCTATTTTAGAAATTCAGCTTAGAGCCTTGCTACTTAAAGTCTGGTTAGTGGACCCCCAGTATTGGCATCCCCAGCAACTTGTTAGAAATGCAGAACTTCTGTCCCTCCTCCCAGACTCCCAAACCAGAATCTGCATTTTAACAAAATTCAGGTGACTCACGTATGCATCAAAGTTTGAAAAGTGCTGATTTTGATCATTCCTCCTTCCCTCTTCCTTCTTTCCCTGCCCCCTTTCTTCCTTCCTAATCAGGGTTTTCTGGAGCAGAATTTCCCCCTTCCTAGTTTGCCTGTTACCGGGGATACTGGTCTACCTCAGGCACATCATCCAAAATCACAACCAGTCTCATGAACCTAATGACTAGAATGTGTGTGGACCTAAAGTCTAGCCGTGTGTCACTTCCTCCATACTACTTACATTTTAAACATAAAATAGAAGGTGCAGTTTGCCTTGCATTAAGCAAATTAGACAAAATTCCACCTTACAAGACATAAAATGAGGAAGTGATCATTCACATTGTAAAAGAGTCTCTTCTTTACAAGGGAATTTACTAAATTATTTCTTTAAATTGCCCTGGCATACATTTAAAATAGAATTTGACTCAAATGTTGATTCACAGTCCTCTTTCTGAGCTGGCATATAATACATAAATGGAGATGTGATTGCACAGACAGGAGTCTTGGGCACATTATTAAAAAATTTCTCAAAGAGCTCATTGACTACCCTCCTCATTTCTTTTTCCCATTTCATTCTAATTTCTCGAAGTCTACTGTCTGGAATGACTTCTTTTTATTCATCTAGCAATTTATATATAACCCTGTTGCTGTACATTGCTGTGAAGCCAAAGATTTCACTGAGATTGAATGAGCAGAGGAAACGCCTAAAAGTGAATCAAAGAAAGATGATCCCTTAGCCTGATGAATAGTAAGAGTGGTAAAATAGGTTTTATCTGAGCTGGTAAAATCCTCTCTGGCAGGAAAACCCTGCCAAGGGAAAGCAGATACATTCCTGGGGAACCCTGAGCACTGGCATAGAAATCCTTCTCAGACCCCAAAATATTTTCTACAACTGGTAAGTCACATTGGGCCAGCCACTCAGATCACTAACTTCTCTGTGTTCTCTCGGCCTTTGTCCAGTTCTCTATTATGGCACTTACG
Source organism: Manis javanica (assembly GCF_040802235.1). NCBI lineage: Eukaryota > Metazoa > Chordata > Mammalia > Pholidota > Manidae > Manis > Manis javanica. The sequence goes on along the minus strand of NC_133164.1, from coordinate 107,062,077 downwards.
TTTGTATGGTGCAATCTGTGTTTTTAATTGTTTTCCTCTAGGATTTTTTGGAGGGCAGGGTCCTTTTATTTTACTCACCTTTATGCATCTAGGGCCTTAGTACAGAAATTCTTAGTACAGAATTTCAGGACAAGAAGTCCTCTTTCTCCCCCTTGGGAAATAGCTGATGCTTGGAGATGTGATACTTGCTGGGAACGTTCACCTACTCTTCTGTTTATTTTTCTTTTGTGTTTTTCTTTTTTAATTTTGAGAACTTACAGCCACAGGTAACTGAGCATTTCAGAAGTGAAACTAAATATACACTTGATTGGTTCCCTGGAATGTCAATTTCCAGGGATCTTAGGGATCTACTGCACAATTCCTGAGCCTTTAGAAAGGAGCTAGCGTGCGACATCCGAGCAAAGTATCTACAAAAGATAGGTAAAAGGCTGATTGGTTCTCTCTTTTCAGAGAGGTAGCAGTAACATGGTTGGTCTAATATCACTAATAAAAATAAGTATTTGACCAAGAAATTGTGGCCATGTTTGAGTATTAGTAACTGCAAAGCACTTAGAAGCATTAAAAGACAAGAGGAGAAGGAGAAACTATGGCTGTTTCATTAAACAGCTTTGAGTACCCAGTTAAAACTCAGACTGCTGCATATCTCTGTGGCTAACCCTGCTTGTGGACTCGTCAGTACAAGGAACTCCCCTTTGCTGGAAGCCTTGCGTGTTCAATAGAAGCAGATGAGGTTTTCCGCAATAGGACTTCTTTCTAGGCCTTGCTTTAGAAAGAAGAATGAGAATCTCCTCTTTGGCATCCAAGTACTGAGCTAAATGCAAAGAGCATTCCCAGACAAATTAAAACTCTACTAAAGTTTTTATTAGGAGGTGGGTGGCATTCTAGTCTATCATTCTTTGTGTAGTTGATGCCTTCCCCTCCAGGCCCTAGAATCTTGAATGCTGTAGTCGTTTGGACCCACCTATTCAGATATCTCTTTCATGCTATCTGGAGGTAGTCTGAGAAATTTGTGAAAATATATTGGTTTGTAATGACTGAACTCATAGGTTGGGGTGAAAACTACACAAGTATTCTCTACACTTAAAATAATTATGTACAATAAATTAAAAGTGATACAGTAGGCCTTGGGTCTAATTCTTCCTCTTATAGGAAGCAATGAGTGAATGTAAGGAGAAAGGGGCCTTGTCTAATCTGGACATGTCTTTTCCCATTACATCAATAGTGGTTATCCTCTGAAACACTTTTTGTACTGTTCTTTTTCCATATCGGTGTATCCAGAGATTTTGCTTGCTTCTATTGTGGCTCCAGTTGGCTGAAAATACTAAGGTTTTGTTTTTAGGAGAAGGCAAACATTATTTTATGTATAATAGTTATCTACTATATTCTTACTGGAGCCTAGTACCTCCAGGAACCTGCCAGTTGTTGATTTATTATTATTCCAAGAACAGGATAATGGTTGTTTGTCCCTTTCAGTCTTCTCATCCTCTACTTCAATTGTTCTCAAAACTTTGGCCATCTGCCCTTGTGTTTCCCATGATGTACCTTTAGTGATCGGAGGAAGTGGATTTCACCACTGTTGATGGAAAAAGTAACATTCTGATCAGAGACCTGAAAATGAATCCCTGTGGATAGAAATATGGCGCCCAGGTGTTTCTCGTGCAACATTAAATACTTTCCTCTCCCAGTAATTCTCTTTAAAAATATCGTACCCAAAAACCCATAGGGTTTCAAAGATAGAGTTGGTGGCAAGAAGAATTCGGAAGGATAGGATGTAGAGGAAGATAAAGTGCCATGGGGATAAATCTTTGAAGGTAATTGAGCTGGCATAACCATGGTCTAGGGGTACCCAACTTCTCATGAATGGGCAGAAGAGAAAGTTAAGAGGCTTCCTCATTAGTGATTCTTGGAATTTCAGGACAAGAAGTCCTCTTTCTCCCCCTTGGGAAATAGCTGACGCTTGGAGATGTGATACTTGCTGGGAACATTCACCTACTCTTCCATTTATTTTTCTTTTGTGTTTTTCTTTTTTAATTTTAAGAACTTACAGCCACAGGTAACTGAGCATTTCAGAAGTGAAACTAAATATACACTTGATTGGTTCCCTGGAATGTCAATTTCTGTTTTGCTATGGCAATGCTTGGCTAGTTTATGGGTGTGCGCTCTAGCCTAAGAGCTGGGAGGACGGGGAGCTTCTGAGACAGGTGATGGGGTTCTCACCCTGGTTTCTCACGCTGGGGCATTACAAGTTGCTTGATCCCTTGGAGTTCAGCATGATGTAGTGTATCTAGGGAACTTAGGGTTGCCAGAGGTGTGGCCAAAATTGTTATGTAGCTCAAGCAGCTGACAAGTGATAAAGCAGTTATCTCTAATCTTTTATGGGCTGCTTTCCTGCTCTAAGCACTCTGTTGAAGGAGATCAGAAGCAAAGCTATTGATTTTTGCTCCATTTGGGGTGGGTTGGGCTTTAGTTGTATTGACAGATGCTTGTCCCCAGGGAACTTGTTGGGAGGAATGGATACATCTCCGGGTCAGACAGGCTGCTTCTCCAGAGGGTTCTAACTAAGAATTAACGTGGAAAGAATCCTCAGACTCGTGCTTTTTACTACAAAGGATTACTACCAGTTATTTAGGATGGTTGACTGTTATTATTTCTTTTAGTAATGGATATTTATGAAAGGATTTAGAATCTTTGGGATTATCCAGTAATTCAGGGTTATCAATCCCAATTATCCAAAGATCAGAACCTCTTGCCACTGGATAGAGTAATTGGAAGAAGCTGTCTAACGATGCATCCAAGCTTTTCAACATTGGCCAGACAGTCTAGAATTATTACATTTGCCTATAATTGTCAGTGTTGACGTTCAAATTGTTTCCAGCCAAGAAGCTGTTTGGAGTGCATGGTGTACTTCAGGAAACATTTATAAGTGAAAAGGCAAACTTTAGCTTATCAGAGGAGGTGTAGAGCCAGGTCTGATCCATGAAAAACAGAGAGGAATACAGAGTTCAACTGTAGCACCTTGGGTATTCCCTTGGGGTATTAATTTCCCTTTTCTGTGTTTCTTCTCTGGCCTGGGGATACCATTTTTTTAACCTTAATAAATAAAAAAAATTGTTGACATCTTTTCATGCCAATAAAATATCATATTCTTGAACAGTTTTAATGGCTGCTTATTATTCCATTGGATATATATGTATCTGGGCCCTATTCCCAAGTGCCCTAACCTCTATACTAATGAATCTTATACTAACATAAAGCAACACATGGAGGAAGAATATTAGGTCTGAAGTTAGGAGGGTGAACTTTAGTGTCAGCTGATATATCAAAACATCTCTCTCTTATATCTGATTTTCCTGCTCCTTTTAGGCAGGAGGCTAAAGCACTTCCACATTATTTAAATTTGTTATTTAAGTTTTCTTATTATAAATAATCTTAAAAAAATGGCTCCTACATGCAAGTGGTTGATGGGAGACTGAGTCCTGCCTATAGGGGCAAGTAGCTTTGCTTATATAATATAGAACACATTGTTAACATTATATTTTAAAAGCATATAATTGTAATATCTTATGATAACATTATATCTAACATGAATTGAGCAAATTATTGGCAACTACACACCTTTTCTATCATTGCTGCCTTTTTATGTGGACAGAATGCTCTGTCATATCAATTTCAAGGTCAGTGCTTATTTTTGGAATCATATCCTTTAATCTAGTAATTACATTCATAGGAATTTATCAGACATTTTGAAACACTCTCAAATATTAACAGTGGTTATCTTTCAATTTGTGGAATGAAATATTTTATTGCCAGTTATATCTTCAGAACTTAAAAAATTTTCTATGAAAAGAACTTTTAAATGAGAAAAACCCAAACATTATTAAAAATGGATGTTCTGAAAAACATAGTATATAGAAATAGCTGGCAGCAAATCACCATTGAATAATACTAGGATTCATTAGGTATGTATCATGGCTCAATTTTATAACACCTAGGCTTTGCCACTTCCTACCTATTTGATTTTGGACAGGAGACCTCTCTCTGTCTCACTTTTTTCGACCACATAATGGTCGAAATTCAGGGTTATCAATCCCAATTATCCAAATAAATTATTTCATTCCACAAATTGAAATCCAGACATTTACTAGCATCTTCTGTATGCCAGGAACTATGTTCAGTGGTGGAGGTAAAGCAGTGAGCCAAACAACATTTTTGCTTTCCTCATCTACTTTATCAACGTGTGAAAATTAAATGACTTCAAATATGTAAAGCATTTAGGACAATGATTGACACAAAGTATTCAATAAATATTAAGTATAATTATAATTGTTATTATTATGAGCAGTGCTCTGCCTTTTAATGGGACAATGAGATCCTAGTAGCAAATAACTGTATTCAAAGTAAGCATGTGAAAGATGAATGTTGGTAGGTCAGGACCTGCCTTTATTGGAGCTGTGTCGGGGCCCGGTGAGTGATTTATACAGGTCATTCCATCATATAAATTGACCCAGTTGCTCTGTAGGCCCACAAACCAGGTAAGGGACGGACACTGAGGTGGATGATTCCTCCTCCGAACATGGCATACACTTGGAGAACTGGGGCCTGGCAGTGCTCAGCCTTCCCATCACTCAAGCCAGGACCATAGGACCTTATAAAATCTAGTCTGTCTATTCTCCCTTCCATACATTTTGAATTGCATCTGTTTCATTTTATTTTAAAAGCATATACGTGAAACACCTCAGGGGAGAGAAATCTTTGAAATGATGGCTCATAAAATCACCTTGCAGGGGGTAAACAAAACAAAAATAAATGTTGTTTGGAAATACCTGTCAGCATGTATTTTCCTATGTGCCAGGTATTGTTTTAGAGATTTCTCTTCAGAAACATGAGCATAAATATTATTTTTTGCAGACTCAGAGTTCTGTTTAAGTAGCTTGAGATTCCTTGCCTAATAATTTGTAAAAGATTTAAAGAAAAAAAAACCCCCAAAAATTCATGTCCACTTTTCTCTACCAACTTTTGTCAGTATGCAGCTTAATTGAAAAATGCTGTGTTTTTTATTTTTTCTCTTCTGACTCAAATTCCTCTAGAGAATTGTGTGCAATATAAAGGCTATTATATAAACCTGGAGGATCACATTGTTATTATTTGGAACAAGCTCTCATTGGTTGGGGGTAAGGTCACTACTGCAACAGAAGTCATCTTCAGGAAAAACATCTAAGCTCTGCTGACAAGAAAATTGGATCATAAAGGAGAAAATGGGGCATGATAGTTTATTTTGTAAATAGTACCTGTTTAAGAGATACAGTGTTTAATAGGAATTCTACAGTGCTTCCAACTATGTTCTCTTCTATCATATTTAGTGAGGAAGTTTACAAGGCAAAAAATTAAACACCTCCAGGTTTTGCCTCAGGCTTCATGTGTGTCTGACATAGATCTCGGCAAAAGGCACTGTGACTATTTTGTTTAGAGTTTTAAGAAAATGAACAGAAAGTTATTGAAAATGCATCTTTAAATAAGTCTTATTGGCAGGTGGAAATGAAGGGTGGAAATGAAGTGTAATTGTTTCTGAACGAAATTATTTGGTGTAGTGCCAAGAACATAGAACAAGGAGTCAGAAGTCACTAGAATCCAAGTATAGCTTTGTGACTAACCACTGGTATGTCTTCGGGCAAAAGCTGCTTCACTACTCTGGGCTTTGACAGACTTACACAAAATGAGGGCATTAGGGTGCATCACTGGCTTATAAATATTTCTGGTTACAGCTCATAGTAAGAAATACTATGTATTTTGCAAAATTCCTCAACAAAATATTAGCGAACCAAATTTAAAAATACATAAAAAAGACCATCCATCATGACCAAGGGGGATATATCTGAGAGATACAAAGATGGTAATATTCTTAAATCAATCAAAATCATACACCATTTTAACAGAAAGAAGGATAAAAACCACATGATCATCTCAATAGATGCTGAAAAAGCATGTGACAAAATTCAATATCCATTCATACTAAAACTCTCAACAAAATGGATATAGAGGGCAAGTACCTCAACATAATAAAGGCCATATACAACAAACCCACAGCCAGCATCATACTCAGTGATGAAAAATGGAAAGCTATCCCTCTAAGATTAGGAAAAAGACAGGAAGTGGGCAAGGATGCCCACGCTCAACATTTTTATACAACATAGTGCTAGAGGTCCTAGCCTTGGCAATCAGAAAAGACAAAGAAATAAGAGGCATCCAAATTTTAAAGGAAGACGTTAAACTATTGCTGTTTGCAGATGACGTGAGATTATACATAGAAAACTCTAAAGACTCTACCAAAATACTATCAGAACTAATAAGTGGATTCAGCAAAGTTGTAGGATACAAAATTAATACACAGAAATCACTTACATTCCTATATACTAACAATGAACTAGCAGTAAGAGTGATAAGGAAAACAAGTTATTATTACCACCCCATTCAACACCAAATGCAATGATGTGTTTTTTTCCCTACATCATATATATATATATATATATATATATATATATATATATATATATATATATATATATATATAAAACAGTTACAATATTATACACAACAGTAATAGTGTAACTTCATTTGGGTACCAGGACCCGATTTCAATGTGTGTAAATATGTGGGAGGGGTGTCTTCCCACACATAGTTACACCAAGCAATTCTCAAACACCACCAAGGTGTTGGAGAACTCAACTCAATTCTGATGCTATCTGCCCAGAGACAGCACCAGATTCCCAGGTTAATGGCTCCATCCTACAAGACTGCTCTCCACCCCACCTACTCCAGAAGCCAGTCACAAGTCCCAGGCAGTTACCTGTGTTTCTGACCTACTGGCTACATATTGGAGGTTCCCACCACCTCTCCTTTAGGTTTGATTAATTTGCTAGAGTGGCTCAGAGAACGCAGGAAAACACTTCTGTTTACCATTTTAATAAAGGATGCAAGTTAACAGCCAGACGAAGAGAGACATAGGACAGGGGCCCAACTAAAGGATCTTCTATCCTCGTGGAGCTCGGGGCCTGGCTTGGTGGCACATGGAGGCATTCTGGTTTCCTAAGCACAGAAGCTCTCTCCGACCAAGAAGCAGGATCCACCCGCGCAGTGCAAGCAAAGTACAGCAGAGAGAGACAGAGCGAGCCCTTCTCCTGGGTTTTGTGAGGGCTTCATTGCATAGTCATGATTGACTAAATTATTGACTTTGGCTGATTCAATCTTCAGCCGCTGCCCTTGGGTGGGGATCCAAAAGTCTCTCACTAACATGGCAAAACACCTGTTTCACCTTTAAGACTCTGCAGTGTTTCCAGGAACTGTGGATGAAGACCAAATATACCTAGGAAATATGTATTTGTTCATATGAACGACCAAATATGTATTTCTTATGACGCATTATAGCACACAACTCCATTTACAATTGCATCAAAAAGAATAAAATACCTAGAAATAAACCTAACCAAGGAGGTGAAAGACCTGTTCTATGAAAACCATGACACTCATGAGAGAAATTAAAGAAGACACCAATAAATGGAAACTTATCCCTTGCTCATGGATAGGAAAAATTAATATGTCAAAAAGGCCATCTTGCCCAAAGCAATTTACAGGTTCAATGAATCCCTACCAAAATACCAACAGCATTTTTCAGTGAACTAGAACAGATCTAAAATTCATATGAAACTAAAAAACTAAAATAGAAATACCATTTGATCCAGTAATTCCACTTCTAGGAATTTACTTGAAGAAACCATAATCCCTGATTTGAAAAGACATACACACCCCTATGTTTATCACCACATTATTTACAATAGCCAAGTTATGGAAGCAACCTAAGTGTCCATCAATAGATGAATGGATAAAGAAGATGTGGTACATAGACACAATGGCATATTATTCCTCCATAAAGAGAAAAGAAATCCTGCCATTTGCAACAACATGGATAGACCTAGAGGGTATTATGCTCAGTGAAATAAGCCAGGTGGAGAAAGAAATATCATATGATGTCACTTATTTGTGGAATCTAAAAAGAAAGCAAAACAGGAGGAGCAAAATAGCAGTAGACCCACAGACACTGAGAAGTAACTAGCGGTTCCTGAGGGAGAGGGGTTGGGGTGGGTGGGTGAGGAGGGTAAGGGGGATAATAATTTGCAATCACAATATAAGTTGGTCACAGGTATGGTAGTATAGCATGGAAAATAGAGTCAATGATTTTGTAACATGTAACATCTTTCTATGTTGATAGATAGTAACTGCACTAGAAGGGATGAGGATTTAATAATATGGATAACTGTTGAATCACTGTATTGTACATTTGAAGCCAATTTAAGATTGTATATCAATGATAGTTCAATAAAAAGAAATACAATTCACATTCTAACCCAGTACACATATATACATATATGAATAGACATATAAACATAAATACAAGTTTTGTGAAAAAATAACTACTCTTGGTATATCTGATGCTCTAATATTCTCTAACCCATTCCATTCCATTCTATCTCATTTAGAGAAAAATGGTGGTTGAGACTCACTGAATTGATTTCACTCATAGGTAGTCACAATCAACAGTTTCATAAACACTGGGATAGATAGTATTTAAAGTCTTTTTTAGGCAGAAAAACTCGTAAGTAGAATAATGAAGGATCATGGAATTGCTCTTAACTAAAAAAGTACCTCTTTCTGGTGAATGAATAACTCTTTCTTTTTATGGGGCTCATCAGCATATTTGAAGTAATCAAATACATTTTTCCAGGTGAGGTGATTTCCTGCATTTTAGGTGTGGCAGGAGAAGTGTTAGCTTCTGGCATCCTGTGTGTGATGGGTTGCCTCATTTGGCCACCAGACAGGCTGTAGGTGACTTCTGTTTGCAGCCTCTCCCCATCTTCCTTGGCAAGCTGCCTCACCCAGGTTCCTGCCTCATTGCAGGTCCAGAGCTAGAGGTGGTCACTCTGCTGTACAAGGGAGCTTGGATCGGAGATTCCTTGGGGAGCCAACTAAGTTCCAAGCTTGTTACATTGAAGGATTTAGTAGAACAGAGACTGAAGCTCATCTTTAGTGCTTGAAGGCAAACTTGTCTGAAAACAAGAATCAAGTTACCCTGGCATGCCTCATTTTCTCTATGTGAGCCTTTCTGACTACAGCATCTTTACTACTCTCAGATTTTCCTGAATTCTTGGAGCTATTTTAATCTTTATCACTGTTTCTCAGGGTTCCAGAAGAGTTGATGGATACACCGTGATAAAAGCATCCAGTGAGATTAAGACAGGATGGGAAAGAGAGTTAATGGACCTGTTTCCTCCTGTTGAACATTGTGAATCTCTGATAAGGGGATCTAGGATGGTATGCACTGTTTACTATACTTGCCCCAACCATGAACCCTTCCCAGCCTCTTCGAGACTGTAAGCCTAGAGGGAACTTACTGGATTTCTTCAGTAGTGCCCTCAGCACCTCACATATATTCATAATCATTTGTGGAATGAATATTGCTGAATGCAAACTATTTGACTATACTGAGATCATTAAAAATAACAAGTCAATCTGAAGGCACTTGTTTGTGGAAATATAGGAAAATGTGGTGTCTTTCAGCATACATGGACAGTTCTGACTGGAATGAGTTTTAGCCTTTGAATATCTCCATTCCCAAGGATGGAGCTGGCTTCCTACTGGGTTCAGTGGAGAGGATGTTGCATTTTGAGAGTTGATGCTTCTGCCACATAAGATGGATGTGCTAAGCCAGGCTCGTACATTAAATACTGAATTCATATACTGCCTTTTTTTTTGTTTTAAAGATTTGGGGCTTACAGAGTCTCATTTGATTCCCATGTAGGTCTACATAAAAGGTTAGTGGGATAATTTGCAGCATGAGTATTTATCGTCCATGTGACGGTAATTTCCTCTTGGCAATAAATTCTTTTCCATTTAGTGTCTACCTCGGGTTTGTGTTTGTTTTCTTCTCTTAGAGTCTTTCTCCTGCGACTGGAGAATGCCCTTGGGCACTGAGGGAAACTATGCCCTGTTTCCTCGAAATGGATGCACAGATTCTACCAGTGTCTCCAAGATTACATTCTTGCCAAACCAATTCAAGATCTTCCAAAATCATTCAGGCCAGATGCAGTTCCACACCTTGAGAGCAGACTAGTGTTTCACAAAGTGTGGGCCCTGCGCCAGCTGCTTTGGCATCCCTTGGGGGCTTCTTGAGATGCTTTGGAAGAGAACCAATTCACGTCCCATAATATATGAGAGTTTTTTCTGATGGGGAAAAATGTCCTAGGAGTTCACAGTGTTCTCCATGAGGACTGAATATGGCTCTCAGCAGACTGGTAACCCCAGTACTAAAAGGACCAGATGTCTGTCTACACACAACTGATAGACAGTGGTCTTCTAGAGATATAAACCTGTCTTTCCTTCACCAAGGATCCTGCTTCTCTGGTGAGAGGTTGGAAAGTTGGCAATTTCAGAAAAGATGTTAATGGCAGTGAGTGTTCCACTGGATTCTCTCTTCCAAATAATCACAGTATGAACCGTATTCTCTATTGTCAATCACAGGAACAATTCACATTGGAAAGGTAGTTCATTGCTTGAAGAAAAGTTCTGGAAGAGTCCTGTGTAAGGGGCTGCTAATCGTCCAAGGAAGAGGTTGGCCTTACCTGGGAATTTCATGGGCAATTGGATTTCAAGATTCATAGGCAAAGTTGTGGTATCTATACTTAGTTGAACCTTCTCATTATTACATGGATGACCTGAATAAGAATTAGAGAAAAAAAATTAGCATGTTGATCTCTGCTTAGGCTATGTCAGGAAGAGTGGTGTGCATCACTGTTGGAAATAAGGATTCTGTAATAATTATAATAAGAGTAACATGCTTAATTTGCACAGCAAATCACAAGCTAACGTTGTATATATATACCTTGTTTATATATGTAAACTATACATATTGTTTATATGTAGTCATATTTAATCCATCTGTGAAATAGGTATTATTTTATAAGTGAGCAAATCAAGGCTCGTTTAATGTGACTTGCCCATCTAAATGCATCTAGGCGGTGGAAGAGTTGAGATAGTAGTATTCTTAGGCAGCAATGTCAGCTAGAGGTTTAACTAATTAAGAATTACTCCATTTCCTTAATTTCTGGCAAACAGTTTAGTGAAGTATAATGTATATAAGTAAAGTGTGCATATGATGAATTTTCAGAATGTGACCGCAGCCATGAGACCAGCACACCCAGAACATGTCCGGCCCCTCAGTGGCCCCTCTCATGCCCCACCCCAGGTATTGGGGTCTCCCTGCCTTGGCCACCAAGGAAAAATGCTTCTATGTTTTCAAACATTATATAATTGAAATCATAAAGTGTGTCCTTCCTTTGTATATAAACATTTGTTTTAAAAAGGAAGTATTAGGAGCTTATAAATATTTCTGTAGTGGAATGTATGTATTATTTCAGGTGATTTTAATTGATTCCCACTGGTGAGCTGTTTCGTTCTCCCTGATGAGTCGAGAAGGCTGGCTTTGAGATGAGGATGAATACTCTTCTGTCAAAGGGAAGTTATGCTTGATTTGGAGTTCTGTTTGAACAGGTCAATTAAATCAGATCACAGTGGTAAAATATTGCCACTTTCAGGAACCATTGCAGGTGGTATTAAATTATAGAGTGTAGTCTTGATGTTTATGAATAACTCATAATAAATAAATAGACTTAGCATCTTTACAGAGTGACTAATAGAGTTAGACTTCTTCCTGTGGGCTGATTTAATGTGTTCCATCAGCTCCCAGGAATGGGTGCCAGGGAAGCATGGACAATGGAAAAAGTCACAAGGAGAAATTTTTATTAAGGGAGGGTAGGGCATTGATCTTAAATGGCTAAAACCCTCAGACCCTTTACATAAACCATGTGGGTCCTTTCAACTAAGGCAATTTCCTCCTCTGCTGAACAGGCAACTAGACAGTTTGGTTTTCTATGTAGTTAGGGAGCTACTGCTATGGTGAAGAGGAAGCCACAATAGACTAGGTCTCTGTAGCCCAGTTTCCACATCTGTGAAATGGGGATCAGTCCTGCCTCACAGCGGTGTGAGGATTAAATGGGACAGTACATGTAAAGTGTTTGGACTAGTGCGTGGTATGTAGTAAGTAATCAATCAGTATTATCTACTAGAGATAGGCTAATGAATAAGTAGAAGATATGGCTGCCTATTTGGGTTTTTTTTGAGGGGCTGCAGGAGATTTCCAACTACAAAATAATTTGTGACAATCCCCATCATCGTAAGAGATTTCCTATTAGTTTTATTAAATGTCAGGGCGATACCTCAGAGCGCAAAGAGGTCAGACCAGCTTATTGCCCCTCACTCAATCTCTTCTAATACATTGACTCCTTCTTCCTGGGTTCTTTATTATTCTGTTACCTTGTGGAGGCTGCTAAGGCTGACTGTTTGCAGTCCAAACACATGCTCTTGAGCTCCATACACCTGTGTCCAATTATCTATGAGGTCATTTCAGTTGCATATCTTACAAGTACCTCAATCTGGACATGTTCAAACCTGACTTCACCATCTTCTCCCCTTCAACTGAACTAATTAATTAATTAATTAAATTACTCTCATACACTTATGAATCTATTAGACACTGGTACTATGCTAGGCACTGGGAATATAGTGCCGCACACCATGGACTTGGCTTTTGTCTTCATGGAGTGTAGAGTTCAGTAGGGCATTCAGACCGTGGACAAGCTGTCACAGGGCCATGGGGTTAGTGCTGTGACGGGCAGTGCATGATGCCATGGGAACAGATGGGAGCATTGTTTAATCCAGACTTGAGCAGTCAGGAGGGCTTCTGAGAGGAGTCATATCTAGAAGAAGACCTGAATGAAGTTAGCTGGGCAAAGTGGAGTAGGGCAGGTAACCACTCGTGCCTGGGTTAAAACCAGAAGTACATCAGTGTTAGTCCCTATCCCTCATGTCCCACGTCTATTCGCAAAAGCCTACTGACTCACATACATACAGCGTGTGTGTGAACAAGAACAATAACATTTATGAATATATAATACATGCCACATAATTTCTTAGCATGGGGCACATTTAATATTCACTACAACCCAATAAGGAAAATCTTATGTTGTTCTCATTTTATAGGCAAGAAAATTGAAGTGCAAAGTGGCTAAATAATTTGCCCAGTTTAAACCAACAAGTAAATGGTGGAACTAGGATTTATACCCAGATGTGCTCTGGCATCCCCATCTCAGTCTCCTTGCTGCAGGCAGCTTCTCCATCTCATGTTCTCACGCAGGCCACACTCACTCTTGCCGGGCCTGCCAGTGATTCCATCTGCCTCCATTTTTGCTGTTTGCAAACAGTCTTCCACACTATTCCTAGGGTAATCTTTTAAAAATGTGACTGATCTTATAAGCCTGCGGAGTCAAGTCCAGAGCTCCTACCTTGCCATGTCCGGCCCTGGGCCCCTGGGCCCCGCTGCTGGCACTGCTCACCATTGCCCCGCTGAATCCCAAGCTGTCTCGGCGTTTACCCTGGGTCTCTCACGTCTTTGGGTCAGCACAGCTCTGCTGCTTCCTTTGTTTGCAGAGTCCCTGACCTCTTTGTGTTGGACTAGTTCTTACCTGTGTTTCAAAATTTAGCTCCTTCCCTAGACCCCAGCCCCTTCCAAGTCTGGCTTAAGGGGTGTCACTCCATCTCCCATGGCACCCCTGGCCCCAGCCCCTGCGAGCCTCCCCACAGAGAGCACTGCCTGCGCTCGTGGACTTCCCACTTCTTGTCTTTCTGTTCCACTGGACCGTGGCCTCTGCACAGGTAAGGCCTGTTCGTGCTTATATTCACGTCTCCAGCCTGTGGCTGGCCCAGAGTAGTGTTCAATCAATGACTGATGAACAGACGACTAAGAGGTTGTCGTGCAGGAATAGGGCCCTGGGGAAGTGGGACTAAGAATGGACAGGGCTTGACTGATGGACGTGAAAGGCCACTGCTAGTAGCTGGAAGAATTCAACAGAGGGTAAGACGCAACTATGTAGAGGAAGACGGAGGGGCCAGGGGAGAGAAAGAGATGTCCCAGGAACTGCTGCTGGCATCTCTGTTCCTGTGCTCCCCTGTGGTGTTTATTATTTTATTTAATATGCCCCATGGCACCATCCAGGGCAGTTAATAATGAAAAAATCAGTCTCACGCATTGCCTTCCTTCCTTCTTTCTTAAAATGGCCTTTTCAAAACTACAAAGTATAACGTAGGTGCTTTGTTGAGAGCAAAAACTTACAGATAAGCAGAAGTCTGAAAGCATTGTTGCCTTAGTTTCCTAGGGCTGCCCTAACAAATTACCGCAGATGGGATGGCATAAAAACAACAGAAATCTACTTGCTCGTGGTTCTGGAGGCAACATGTCAAAATCAAGGCACTGGCAGGACGTCCCTCTGAAACCTGCAGAGGAGAACCCTCCCTTGCCTCCTCCTGGAGCCTGGCGGTCACGGGCCACCCTCCTCAGTGCTTGGCTTACAGAGGCGCCTCCCCAGGCTCTCCTGTCCTCACGTGACACTCTCCCCATGGGTCTATGTCCTCACGTGGTGGTCGCTCCCCTGTGCCTCTCTCCACTTCTTACAAGGACTGTGATATTTTGGATTAAGGGCCCATCCTGCTACAGTATGACTTCCTGTTAGTTAATTACCTCTGCAATGACCCTATTTCTAAACAAGGTCACATTCAGAGGTACTGGGGGTTAGGACTTCAATATCTCCTTTTGGGGGACACAGTGATTCAACCTATAACTATTATATTCCTGCTGCCCAGAGATAACCACTGGTAACACTCTTACATATTTTCCCACAACTTTTGAAAAAATGCCTATATATACGTGTCTATAGTTTTTAACCAAAATGAGACGATGCTGCTGTTTTATGCCTGCTGTTTTTCTTTTTTTTAATTAATGATCCAAGCTGACTAACTTTCATGATCAGATTTCTTTTGTTCCACTCCACAACTCTTCTTTTCTGGCTTATTTACCGTGATTTTTAGCCATTATATCTGAAGTGTGATCCTATAATGCTTTTCTGAATTGCTAAGCATATTTTCTGATTATTAAGGAAACTTGCCGGGTTCCCTGTGAAGATAGAACAAAAGAAAGAAAAAAGACAGATTTAAAGGCCCCATTTCATTATGCATAATCCATACAAGCATGTCTTCTGGATACTTCTGCTCTAATTGACTTTCCAAAACTGAAGGCCAGGCTGATCTCCCATTCTCCACCCCAGTGGAGGAGGGCTGAGGTCAAGTGTGACCCTTGTTTGAATCTCTCCGAGTAGAATCGGTGAGCCGTGGGCCTAATGAAAAGTTTCATAGAAAGGCTCATTTGTTCAGAGGAACTTTTTCTTAACTTTTCTTTCTTCTACCTAATACAAACTTCTGCAAGGAAAATGCAAAGGAAGGAAGCTTTGCTGCTTAAGCATTATCTAGATAATCATGCAAGTGAATTAAAATAAAATGAGACATAGAGAGACAGGACATTATATAATCTCTATTTTCCATCTTTCTTTTTTTCCCTTTTGCAGCTGATCTTCATGCTTTTAAGAAATAGAAACATGTTTCCTGCCTTAAAAAAAAAAAGAATACATAATATTTGTGATGGCAGTGATGACTGAATGGGAGATGTCCAGTGGGGCTAATGGAAAATTGATCCCCCAGTGATCAGGTGTGTAATCTCTCTGAGACACTTCAGCTATTAATGTTTTACAGAGAGAAAGTGGCTATCACCTACACCGGGGGATTTATGAGATATTAGGAATAAACTTCCTGCCCACAAATATTTTTTCTACTGACCCACCAAGATGCCTGAAATTAGGACATTATGCACTTCTTGTGGCAATGTCCTCAAAGGGCATGTTTGAAGCACAAAGGTGATTTGAGCTTGATATACATAAAACCACTGTCTTCAGTCATGTAAGAACTGTGAGCCTGGGTCCAACACAGTCAGTTAATGCAGAACAGGACGCAGGGGTGCTGAGTTCTGTTGGGGGATGGAGACCCAGGGTATGTGGGTGTTTAGTTGTGAGTGCTACAGATGAGTGGGTATCATGAGTGGGCAGCAGGAGTGAGGGACAAGAATGCAAGTGAGAGGGAAGAAGTGGCAGATAGAATGTCCCTATGACAAAGTGCAACACCGTTTTTGGAGTCTGACTTCTTGGTTTCACATCTGAGCTCTGCTACTTCAAGCTGTGAGGCTTAGGTCAAATTATAGTCTTGGTTTCTTCATCTGTACAATGGGGCAATAGGGCTATCTCAGAGGGTTGATGTGAGGATTAAATGAAATAACGAATGTAATAGCTTAACCTGCAACTTGGAACATAGAAAATACCCAATAAAGATAAGTTACTATATTATTACTAATGTTAACATGTTAGAGGAAATGTGTTCAACACTAGCCTAGGAACTTTTAGTTAAAGTGGTGACTTTCAGCAATATTGTAACTTTTAATTCTCACAATTCTTCACTTGTTTCCTCCTTTAGAGATGAGGAAATGGAAGCTTACAAAGATTATATAATTTGGCCGATTTTAGGTAGCTAGTAAATCTCAGAACAGATTTAATTCTAAATCCCTCCAAGCCCCCCTATATGAGGTCTGGGCCCCCCAGTGGTTAACTTGCCAGGCCAGGTATCTTAGGTGGAGTTTGCTAGACGTAGCGTCCAAGACGGAGGTTTGGATACAAGTGAGTTAGTGAAGGAGAATCCTTCAAGAAGGGACCTGTGGAAGAGGGAGGGGAACAGGAGAGGAGGGAGAAGGGCTCACAGGGAGGATGTGGGCTCAGAGAAAGGCCAGTCTTGGCATGGTCCACGGGGGAGGAGAGGGTCAAGGAAATGAGCCCCACACCAGTTCTCCCTCCTGGACGTAACGGGCTGGCCGAATGTGTTCACTGCGTCAGACAGTCACAGGTTTGGGACTTCCCTGCTCTCTTTCCCCTTTCACCTCCAAAGGAGGGGCTCTTATTCAGGGGTGATTATCCAGAGAAGGGGCCATCCGTGGGCATTAGCTCCCCATATTCCCGGCAGTGGGGATGGGGGTGCCAGCCCAGTACAGGTGACCTGGGTGGGGAGCCAACAGAATACACTACAGCAGGATGATCAGGTCGATGAGCCTGAACCCTGGTCAGCCTGGGGGGAGCGTTAACTTGAGGTGAGCTGTGGAAACCTACCATCCTGAGGAATCAGAGCCCAATTAGGAAAAGTATTCATAGTCATTGAATCCAAGAATGAAGACAAGGTACAGTGAAAGAATAACATGGGAAGGTCTTGTTACATCATGGAGTTGTGAAAAATCTGGTGGGGCCAGATGAGGAGTGAGGGCTGAGGTCACGTATGACCAGTTATCTCCCAGTTTATGAACAACGACTGGACCTGACGTCATAAGGAAACATGATGTTGGGACATGGAGGGAGGGCTGACCCTATAATGTGGCCCCCCAGAAAATGCTACAGATCAGGGTGGAGTTGCTTAAAAGACCAACATCTCACCTAACAGGTAGATCTAATGGGAGAGGTGGAGCCGGCCTGAAATGGGGGCAGGGATTCACGGGTGGGAGGCCCACAATCCAGAGTTCTAGTTCCAGTTCTGCGACTCACCCACTGGCTGAGCCTCTTGACTCCTGTGGAACATGAGTTCCTCACCCATAAATGAGTGTGTTCTCTCTAGCTTGACTTGATTCCATTTTATTGGGACTCAAGCTAGACACCAGTGAAGTGTGGCTTTCATGCAGAGATGAGATACTTCTGATGTGCCTCCCCAGGGACGAATGATGAGTTTACTGCTCATTCTTTGTATTTTACTTTGAAAAATCAATGAAAAGTGTTGAACAATTAGTTTAAATAACACTTAACACATGGCATGGAAGCATTCTAGGTTGGGAAGTGAGAAAACCTGAGGCCCATTGGTCCACTGTCTTTGGGACAGGCCCAGCTACCACCACTCCACAAAGGCAAGATCACTTCCCCCAAAAATGTAGGTGGGAGGGGGTGGGCCTCTTGATGGGGCACTTGCAGATTCAAGGTAAAAGGGTGCCCCAAGTGGCGACTGCTGGTCTAGCAGCACAGGCCCGGAAGCGGTAATCTGATACGTTAGTGGACATCCTATAGCTGTGCACATGTTTAGGGTTTCTGGTGTTGCTTTGCTCACTTAAATTTTTACTTTTAAGGGGACAATATCCCCCTAGTTCTAAGTTCACAATAGGCTTTTCTTTCTGCTTCTCTATCCACCTGCTTCCAATCTGCTTAGTCTCACCTATGGTAATTAAAAGGTAGCACTTGGATATCATTGTCTAAATTCTGTGCTACTACTTTCCAGGTATCCACTGAGAGTAACTCAGAAGGAGACATTCGGAGAACAACCTTGAGCTGTGTCCTTGGATGAAAATATATCCTCCCAGCTGAAGCAGTGAACAGTAAGTCATATATGGGTGAGAGTGTTTTCCTAATCCCCTACTATACCTGAATTCTTCTTCAGTAGTGGGCAGAGTACCATGCTAATATCATTTTTGGGTGGGTTTTATCTATCATTGCTATGTTTTTGGAAAGTATTTTAAATTCACTGAGTCATACGGATTTCTTGATCGAGTTGACCTTTTAATGGTTGAGCCCCTCCCTGAGCATGCGGGGAGTGTGCATGTGTGTCCAGCTCTCACGAGCTTCAGTAGATGAGAAGCAGGTCCTTATCTTCCCAGGAACTATTCAGAAAAGTGTTTGGGCCCAGGCTCCAGGGTTGGGTGAGCTGATCATTCAATAAAAATGGGCTGCATCTATCTTTTATCACTTGCTTCACTTGCTTAAATAATAGGAGGCAAACCAAAGTCCACTTATATAACGAATGTTAAGTTAGATCAGAATTTCAAGGAAGAAAAGCTTAGCCCAGTCTACAAACTGGGTTGTTTTACACTACACAATATGTCGCCTGCCTATATCTGGTTGAAAACCGTGGCCTCTTTATCCCCATGTTCTGTGGGTTCCTCCATGACACAGACCCCATAATGCTCTGATGCCTTCCCTGGATGTGAGGCTGAGCTATTAAGTCACTTACTTCTATCTCAGTGAGGCCATCGCCTTCAATTATTTTTTCCGTAAAGGGTAACCTGCTAAAAAAGCCCTCTGTCTTCCAAACCACCACGAGCTCCTTGTCAGTTCTTAGGCTTTAAGTTTGGGAAAGCAGATACAATTCAGACTCATCCTTCAGTGTGCTTTGCTTCAGCCATCCCAGAGCCTGGGGGGGGGGGGCCCTCCTTCCAGAACATCCTCCTTAGCAGTTGAGGTGTTGGTATTTCTTAGCTCAAGTAAAAACAGAGCATTAAAAATATCAACCGAACTTCATTTTGTTTGCCAGCCTAATGAATGGGAAATAGAATTTATAGGAAAGGAAATAAACTAGGGATGGTTTCCTTTATGAAATAATTTCAGGTGGGATTCCTTTTAATCACAACCATGACTGTGTGTACTTTTTGCCAGACAGTTACAAAAAATGCAGTACGCTCTCACCAGGGAAAGGGATTCTCAGAATGAAGTTTCTGTGATCGCTGTTAAATAAAGGCAGAAACAGGCACAAGAGGAATCATCAAGTGACGTGGTAACTGTTCACGGGAGACCAATGGCCCATTATTGCCTCCCATGTAAAGCTGAAAACACCCCCAAAAGAAAAACTCAACACAGGAAACATTATTAACTACTTAAGCAGAATAATGTAAAATGTCACTGTATCTGGTAAGCAACTGTCAGAAACCTGACTGCGTATATTGACTTGAAGAGAGAGAGAGACTGAGAAATTAATTTTATTCTAAAGCAGGACCAAACTTAATCATGTTTTGACACCTGGCCTACTGCCTCACACTCCCAGGGGGTGAGGTTCAGGATCATGTGGTAAACATTGGTCAATGTTCATTACTCATTTCTGGTGGTTTTGTTTACTATAGCAGAACCTGCAATGGAAGATGGGACATGGCTATTTTACACATTACCTGCCATATTTGAACATTGCATTTCACATGAAAATCTGGGTGTGGAGAGCAGAGAGCCTGGCTCTTAGAGGATGTCAGAACTGCAAAGGCTTCAATATTCAGGGGGAAAAAATTAGGATCCAGATAATTAATTTATTGAACTAATAAGTAATGAATTTCTTTAGAAGTCTGACTTAGGAAGGGAAAAGGGATGAAACTGTTTTATTTTTCTCCAATCATTGCCTTCAGTCATGATCAGCTGAGTCTCCCATGTCTATCCATCAGTGACATCTTAGGTTTATTCCATATCTTTCTAGCCACTTTCAGATATTAATAACTTCAGTCCAGTCTAAGGTAATTGAAAACCATCTTAATATGGCTTAACTGTCTGTCTTGCCCCCTCCTGGCCTGGGCCTGACTTGGCTCTGAAGGACTTGAGAAGGGGAGGGAAAGCGTGGTCGGTGACGGTGCATACTTCCTCCCTCTACCTCCTGCCGCTGTGTTTGGAGCTCCTCTGGGCTTGGAGATGGCCGGAGGGAATGGGAATTATTTAGCCTTTTTTTTTTACTTAACCGAGCAGGGCTTGCAGTCTTGTTGATGCTCAGTCCCCTTGCTGGCTCCATCTGGGTGGATGTGGGGGTTCTTTGGGGGTTGGCTGAGATCTAGCTGTGGATTGTGTTTGCCATGCACACACGTTCAGCTCCCAAGGCTGATGGTCTGCTCTACAGGGTCTTTGGTGGGCTCTCCTTGCCTGATGACCAGCCCTCTTGGGTGGAGTGCTGGCAAGACTGCTTGGCTGGTTACCTTCTGAGGCGTGCACTTGACCCGGGACACTCATTGTCCCTGTTCTGCTATCCAGTGGCAGTGCTGTTGCTCTGTGGTCGACTTGTCTCTATGCCACCATCCGAGCTCATCAACCAGTCTGTGGCCTCAACAGAGGTCCAACCGGGAAACCAATTTCAGAATCCCTTTCTTGAAAGTCTGCCTAGCCCCTTCCTGCCTCTAGCATTCCTTAACAAGGCCAGTAATTCATGACTCAGGATTTTCCTCTTCCCAGGTTTTGTTAGGCAGTTGGAGGAGTGTAACACAAACCTAAGTGATACAATCTCACAGTGAAGGGCTATAAGGAACAAAAGTGTGAAAAGGAAATCGAAGCATCCTGTTGCCAAAGGTGAGTTACAACTTCTTAGCAGTGTGGGGCTTGTCTTGATCAAAGCTGTGCTGAGTCTTGCTGCTGTATCTGTTTCAGAGGCCAGGTTTCCTCTACATCCCAGTGATTTATTATTCTTGGTAACAAATGCACTGCAGTAATGAACAGAATCTAATGGACTGTGTTGGCAAGTGGCATGGCTTGTGACTGTCCCACTTCAGTTTTTCTAAATTTGATGCAGTGGTGTTCCAACCACTTGAGAAACTTTAAGCTCACTTAAAAAGATAAATTGTAATATCATCTTGAATTTGTACATGTAAAACAATATCAGCACATTTTCTCAAGCACTTTTTAATCATTTGCCAAGAATATAAAACTCAAAGTAGTCCCTATCTTCCAGGCCAAAAAAAAAAAATTGGTATTTATGTTAGCTGTAACATTGTTTTCATGCATTTATATCCCACAATAATGTTCCATGGCTTGATCTATTGATCAAATATTAAAGAATAGCTGTGAAACATCTTTCTCAAAAATGTAGAGCCTATGATTGGAATTTATAAAACATTTCATTGTTTTTCAAACTCATTTTTAGTTTCGAATCAGCCTTTTACTTTTCTAATATTTTTTTTCTATAAAGCCCAAACTGGGAGAAAAAGCAAGTTGGTTATGCCCGTGTTTAAATTAGGCTTCCATTTACTGCTGCGTAATTAACCTGGCTACATAGTTAACCTCTCTAAGCCTAAATTTCCTCACCCATAAAATGGGGGCAGGGCCCAGTACACTGCAAATGCTTAGACACTTTAGGTAAGAGATGACTTGATTAGGATCATCAGTGGCTCTCGTGGCGGCTTGATTGCACTTCTGGCCTCAGTTCTTCACCCTCTTGCATCTGTGGTCTTTGTCACGTGACTTTGCCGTCTTCTTCATCATCGGGTTGGAGTCCATTTCTCTACCTTTTATCTGAGCTTGTGTGACTGGCTTTGGCAGATGGGATATTTGCAAAGGCTTGACAAAGCATGACAGGCGTTATCATTGCTGTCTTGATTCTCTGCCCCACTGCCCTGTGCCCCAGGAGAACTGCTGGAGGATGATGTGGAAGGGGGTACAGCTTGCCCAGTCACTCCAGAGAAGGCCATCCTAGAATAGCTGAACTGCTCTGACTGCCAGGTATGGGAGTCAGGGACCAGTTTAAATCATTGACCAGCACATGGATGAACTGTGCAAATGCTGATTGCCTGAAGTCACTGCATTTTCAAGGTGGTTTGTAGGACGTATCATTATTGTGGCAACAGGTTATGGGTACAGCCTTAAGCAATTATTGGTTTGAATTTGGGGAGTGATCTACTTAGGGGTTTCTGGCTTATCTCCCTGACTTGATTATTCTTCTCTGTTGTCTCTACAAGACAAAGATTCTTTTATTTTTTATTTTTTTATTAAGGTATCATTGATATACAATCTTATGAAGGTTTCACAAGAAAAACAATGTGGTTACTATATTCACCCTTATTACCGAGTCCCCCCCATACCCCATTGCAATCACTATCCATCAGTGTAGTAAGAAAGGCAAAGGTTCTTTGTAAAACACTTTGTGATACCAAGTATTCAGCAAATGTTTCTCAGCAAATTATAATCCCAGGCAAGTTTGGGGAGACAGTGTGCTTGTCCATTGATGGATTGAATCATGGACTTGTAAAACAGGGTTTAATTCTCAGCTCTTTTGTTTCCTAACTGGGTGATGTTAAACAGACTTACCTAACCTCTCTGATCTTCTTTCCTTCCCTGAAAATGGAAATAATAATGAATCTTCTTTTATTACATGAGCTAAGGGATACAAAACACAGCATAGGTACTCAGGAAAGCAACAGTGGCTTCTGTAGAGTCTAGAAAGTGGTTTGGAAGGCCTGTTGAAAAGTTCTAGCAAGGGATTATTCTTCTCCTATCTTTGGTCAAAGAATGATATGTCTGCATTATAAAATTAGTTCTTACAGCTTTGGTAAGGACGTGCCTGAAGGTGAATGAAGCAGCGAATCCGAGCCAGGTCAACTGAATCAGCCCTGGATACCAACAGGGTGATGGATGCTTCCACCCACGCACCCCCACGGTCTCCAGGCCACTTTCCTTCGTCTCCCCTTCCATCCTTTCCACTTTCTCGTGCCCAACACACCCAGTGCCCTTCTGTGGTCTGCTGGCTGCCCAGACCCTCCATGGAGCTTTTCTTCTGGGTAGAAAATGACCCACATTTCCACTCTCTTCCTCTCTCCCCCCTGGCTCCTCCCCTTCCTTTCAAATGCGGGCCTCTCTGCTCACTCTGGGACATGCCCAGGGAAGCTGCTGCTGTCACCTGAAGGAATCTTTCTGATAAACAGGAATTTAATTGACAAGTGGCAGGCTCCTAGGCTTGCTGGCTGGTCTACTGGGCCTTTTCTCATCTCCTCTCAGCTTGTACTTTGCAGAAGGCTACTGACTTTATAATCAGCAGGCTCTGCTTAGAAAAGTTAGAGAACTCATGAACTATACTGTCCACAGTCCTACGTGAAGAATAACTCGGGCCTAACGCTGCGACTGAATAAGGAATTTCCAAGGATGAAGGTACCCATATTAAAGGTAATTTAGATTCTTGGCCCTGCTGTGGCCAAGTGTGTTTGAATCCCAGTACGGGACAGGATGGACTGCTTTTGCCTTCTTTTTTCATTCTCCTTGCCTGGTGTCAACAGTGTTTTTTTCTTTCGTGCACACATGTGTATTCTCTTTTACACATTTTTAGTTCCTCACACTTCACTTTCTCACTCAGGCTCTAAGTGCCAGTTCTCTGTTCTCCTTAACATCAGTCAAAATAAAAATAGCTCACATGCATTGGGCACTTAATGTATGTCAGGCACTGTGCTTGGCATATATGAACGCATGTGATTGTCAATACATCAGTGAGGCTGGTATTACTATTATGCCACATTTTTAGAAAGAAAATGAAGCACAGAGAAATGTTTTATGTAATTTTGTGAAATTTGCTCTCCAATTTTGACTCAGTATTTTGGGAAATGACTTACCTAAGACTTAAAATGTGATCTGGTCTGCAGGAGCTCTTTGCCAAAGAGTGTTCAGAGGAATCCCTGTCCTGCGAGATGCTCTGTGAAGGGTCAAATCATGAACGAAGTGTGCTTAGCATATGGGAGGAGGCATAGTGTGCACCCTCATATAAAAGACCAGGAAAAGAACTCCAGGAAAAAGACTTTACTCAGCTCATTATTTCCAAACTCAAAAACTACAGAAACATTTTGCCCAACATCACTGGACCTTATGTTCTACAGTGTACCTGCAGGGGAAAGTTCTTTATGGTAATGTGACTGATTTTTAAGCAAATACACTAAAATATGAATCTAAGTATATTCTGTACCATTTGGAAGAAGTCACCTTAGGAAGCTGTTCATTTATTTCTGTGATGTGGTTCTAAATCTTAAGGTCTTCAGTGATTCCAGGGAACTTTTCTTTTGAAATGCCTTTAAAGCTGGAGCCACAGAGGAAAATCAATCTTATTACTTTATAGTCACACCTTGTTTCTGCCCCCAAAGAGTATCTGTGAACTTGGTCACCCATCTCATTCACCAGACTTGGTGTTGAATAAAATTGTTCTAAAAAATAATATATACAACTTCAAAGGATGAAGAATTTCTAAGGGTGAAGATACTCATACTGAAGGTAATTTATCTTCCTGGTTGCACTGAGATAGAGTGCTTCTGAGTCAAGATGTTAGGCAGGTTGATTGCTCTGGGCCATCACCTGAAAAGCAGTCTTTTCTGCTTTTCTGAAAAGGAGTCCTCAGGCTCCCTGTCCACCTGGCTACTTCTGGCCAATCTCTTCCATCAGTCACCTAGTTCTTGACTACCCAGAGTTCCTGGCTCTGCCTTTGCTTGGTCTGTGCCCTGTGTGTTGTCCAGCCCATCCTCCCAGGTTGCTACAGTCCCTTGGCTTTTATATTTTGCACATATCCTGTTTTCTGTTCCACCTGCTTTCTTATTTGATTTTTCTGCCTGGTAAAATCCTGAACTCTTATTTCTGGGTGTCTGTTCCTGAGTTGAAATTTCTCAGCTGCTATCCCTGGGCATCCTGACTCCTGGCTGAACTGTCCTCTCATTACCTCGGTTGAGCATCCCCAGTGCCTCTCACAAGACCACTCTCTATATTCCCAACCGCTTTAGTGTCACTTAGAAGAAACATCTAGCTTGGATTCTGAGATGCAGACTAATATACATCAGGTACTGTACTGGGTGTTAAGGGTTAAAAATTGTTGATAAGACCATGCTGCTTACTAGGTGCAATGAAGTAGAATAGATGACATGATACGAAACAATACAACTGGACTGCGGTTGGTGGTGAGGGGTGCAGTGGATTGGATGTTTGTGTCACATCCAAAATTCATATACTGAGATCCCAACTTCTAATTTAGGGTATTAGAAGGAGGGGCTTTGGGGAGGTAATTAGGTCATGAGGGTGAAGCCCGTGTGAATGGGATTAGTGCCCTTATAAAAGGGACCCTAGAGAGCTCCCTCTCTCCTCCCACCTTTCTTCCGTACAATGAGAAGACAGCTGCCTGAAACTCTGAGGAGGCTTCTCATCAGAACCCAACCATGCTGGCACACTGATCTCAAACTCGCAGCCTCTGACACTGTGAGAAATTTCTGTTTTATAAGCCACTCTGTCCATGATGATTTGTTATGCAGACTGAATAAGACCAAGGGTAAAGGTATCTTTGCAGAGAGACTGACATGGACATGGAAGCAGAGCATATTCAGGGAAAGGCAAGGTGTTCATTGTGGCTGAAGCCTAGGGTATAGGGCTTTAAGGTTTTAGCCCTATACCAAGAACCAGGATTGGGGCAAGGGGAATGGAAACCAGATCAGGAAAGGTGTGTGTAGTTTGTAGAGAAAAGTAGTCTTTAAAAGGTGTAAGAAAGGGACTGAGGTAATCATTAGAACACCGCAAATATGACACCAGTACAGAGTGTGGGTAGACTGCAGAAAGAGAGGTGAGACTAATGCAGGGGTCAGCTAGTGAGTGTCTGGGACAAGTCAGGGCAGCAGGAATGAACAAGAGGGGCTGGGTGAGAAAGCTGCTGTGAAGGTAGAATCAACAGGGCTCAGCCTTTTATGACATGGCTACAGGGAAGGAGCAAGAAAAGGTGTATGATGCTCAAATTTCTTTATGGTCAATTGGCTAGAAAAATTTGCTGATACCAGGGGCAGAGGAGGAGCATAATTTTGGGGGGACAGAGAGGCTTCAGTGTGTAATCAATGTTACTAGCTTAAGAATCACAATAATGACAAAAAGGAATACTCCCAGCCTGGATGCTATTCCAGTGAATCACAATTGCATGTATGCATATTTTATTCCTCAGTGTATGCTATGATGTGAAACTTACAGAAATGTGATATACAGACATAAGGGCACAAGAAAAAGGACAGGGTCTGAAAGGTGGATCAAAGAAATACTTATGTCAATTGCATCTGTGGCGCACTGTGTCAACATCTTCAAGGCAGTAATTCCCCAGAAGTGACTTGTGTTGTTGTTTGGTGCATAAAGATGCATGATTGGATAAGGCTGTAAAAATTTTTTCGAGGAAAGTTACTCCATTACAGGTCATAATAAACCTCTATTTTGGCAAGCAGAATGAACAAGTTGGTCTGCATGATTAGGAGAAAACCCTAGCAAATCATCAAGACATACAAGAGTTGGCAGCATGTGTATTTTTTGGTTGTTTTTCAGAAACATATTTATTTCTTCTCAAAGGAAAAGAAAAATCTAAATGATAACATTGCCAAAAATGAGAAAAGATTAGGTGCTTTCTCTGCCTACGGTGAAAATGACTTCTCCATCTGGATGCAGCCTGCTTCATGTGCTGTGACAAAACCAGACTGTTAATAAGGAGAACATGTGTGAAAGAAAAATTTCTTCCAAATTATGATTCACAGTTGGAAAGGATAAGCATTTAAATGTTAATGACAACAATATCATTGCTATTCTGCCTGAATATAAACCTAGGTATGAAGCGATCAGTTCATGATGAAAATAAATTAAGTTTGCATCAAGATTCTGCTTAAAACTCATACCTCCTATGAAATGTCAAGGTCATACATTAACCCTAGTCTGTCACTTAATGTGGATTTCAACACAGTCTGGTCAAGAATAGGACCATCTAGCTTGGAGTGAACTGGAGGTTGACATTTCTATTCATATCAATTTTATAGGCTGTTTTAATTTAAAAATTTTCAGATTTATAGAAAGGTTGCAAAGAACTCTGATATGCCCCTCACTAAGATTTTCTCCTGTTGCCATTTTTTACGCCATTGGCTTTATCATTCTGGCACTTTCTCTATAAATACATATACACATTACTGTCTTTTTCCTTGAACCATTTGAGGGTATGCTGTCTGTGACACCTAAATAGTCAAGGGTATATTTCCTACAAATAAAGACTACCCTATACAACCACAGTACAGCCACCAAGCTCAAGTTACACCGATATGTTGCTGTTATCTAATCTACCAAACCCATTCAATTTTTTCCAGTTGTCCTAATGAAGTCCAGGATCCAATCTAGGATTCCACATTCCACTTAGCTTTAATGTTCCTGCAGTCTTTGATTTGGAACAGTTTATCAGTCTTTCCTTATCTGTCATGGTTTTGACTTTTTTGAAGAGTATAGGTCAATTACACCATAGAATGTTCCTCATTTGGGTTTATCTGGTATTTCCTCTTGAGTGAAATTATGCGTTTTTGTCAGAACACTTTAGATATGATGTTGTATGTTGCACCATCCCAGGAGACACACAATGTCACATTTCTGATGATATTAACCATTATCATTTGGATAAGATAGAGTTCAGGTTTCTCCACTATAAAGTTCACTAATAAATTTTTTATGTTTGTCAATAAGTAAGTGATTTTAGTTTGGATTCTACTATGAGGTGGGGCTATATAAGCATATGTTGATGTATTCCTTTTTTATTCAATGAATTATAAGCAGTAATAATGAATTCCTATCATATTTATTTTGATGCTCAAACTGTCACAGATCTGGATAGGGGGGCTTCTTCAAGCTGGCTTCTGTGTCCTGTTGGCAGGTCCCCATTATTCTTAGAACACCTCTTTTTTTTTCTTCCACAAAAAGTGTTCCAGGAGCATCTAGTACTTCCCCTGCCTCAGTGCTGGAACCAGCTATTTTTTCAAAGAGCTGTGGTTCTTTTTAGTGGAAATGGTCTCTAAAACCAGGATATGGGTACAAGATGTCAGTCCTTCCTGCCCTCTTAGTCTATAGAGCTTGGACATATATTTACATATATGCACACGTGTGCACATGCATGTGTGTGGGCACATGCGTTCATCTGCGGGTTTTCAAAGTGTGATCCTTAGACCAGCAGTGCCAAGACCATCTAGGAACTTGTCAGAAGTGCAGGTTATCAGGCTCCAGCCCAGACCTACTGGATCAGAATCTGTGCAGGGCTCAGAAATCTTTAACAAGCCCCCCGAGTGATTCTGATGATGCACTTTAAGTTAAAAAACTACCTTTCCACTAATAAACCACGTGTGTGTATATCAACAGTTTTTACACTCAAGCATGTATCAGATTATGTATGTATATTTGCAGCCCAACACCAGAGGGTTTATTCTAGACTGTTCTTTTCCATATTATAACTCCTTTCTTTGACAGTGAGAGACACTTTACTCCCAGCATTCTTAATATATATACTTGTTTGATCAATCCCCTTGCATGTAAATGGACACTCGCCATGGATATTACCTTCCTTAGCTGCCTTCTTCCCATAGCCCCAGACCCTGCTACCCACCTTTAGCAAATATTAGGGAAAGGGAAGGAGGAAGCTGTATTTATTCTTAAGAAGATGAAATATTGTAAACAATTTTTAATCAATGTATAGGATGCCAGTAATAGTTGATTAACATTGATTGGATGTTCATTCTTGATTATCAGCTGATGAATATCAGTCAGTCATTCCATCTCTTGTCCGGCACTGTTATTTCCTCTAGGTACAGGTTCTTTTTCAGTCATTTATTTCCCCTTGAGGTAAAGGAGAAATACCAATCAGTTTATTGTTCTCATAAAAATTGAGATGTGAATCATCACTTAATTTAGTCTATATTCTCTCTTCTGTACACAGAGATCTACTCTTTTCTGTGATCAGTTCTCCTGCATTGATAGAATTTTATGGGTATTGCCTTTTCTGTGCATTTGTTCAACAAATATTGTTAAAAATGTACCGTGACTTCCATATTAAAAAAGAGTCTGATATGCTTTTGAGACTCTCAAGTGTAGATGTCCAGTTGGCAACTGGACATACACTATGGGATTCAGAGAAGAGTGTTTTGGGAATGGAGAAATAAAATAGTGAGTCATCTGCATGCACAGAGGTGGCACTTGGATAAGATCACCTAAGGAGAAAATATGGAGTGGGAAGAGAGGGTTGGGACCTATCCTGAGGAACTCTGATATTTTTTGGTCAGATAGAGGAATGTGCATCTGCAAAGAAGATGGGAAAGGGTCAGAATGTTAGGAAGGAAAATAGAAAAGTGTGTGTCATATCAGCCAAAGAACAGTGTTTCAATAAAGAGGAAGTTCAATGATGCTTGGAGGCCAAGGAACTAAGAACATGTGATTACATGGATTTTATATGGTCAGATTGAATGGCCAAGGGAAAGGTTATATGTGGAGCTGTTTCAGTGGAGTAATGGGACTAGAAGCCAGGTTGAGGAAGGTTGAGGAGTGAGTGGAAAAAGAGGAAATAGAGACAGCAAATACTCACCATTATACTGAGAGCTTGGCTTTGAAGAGGAATAAAAGATACGAGCTGGTGAGTAGGAATGATAGTCCAAGGAGTTTTTCTTCTTTGATAGGAGAGAATCAAATGTGTTTCAAAGCCTTTGGGGGAAAAATCAGGCTGGGGAGGAAGAGGTTGAATACATAAAGAAGAAAACAGGTTATTCTGTTGAGTCCCTGAGGAAGTGGGAAGGGATGGGACCAGAATAGAGATGGGAGTGGAATTAAGTTGGAGCAGTGCTGGGAAAACAATGATAAAAATGAAGGTGGATGTGGCCAGCTTGAGTATTTGCTGTTGGAGGGATGGGTGAGCCCTTGCCTGGCATCTTCTAATTCATCTGTGAAGTAGGAGGAGGGGTCAGATGCTGATACTAAAGGTAGAGCTTGAGGAGAGAGGGTTCAGAGATTTGAGGTGAACAGAGACATGTTAAGATAGGTATGTGAAGTACAGCATCATAGGACTGATGGGTTGAGAGTTGAGAGTTGAGATTGTTTTGAGTTGTGTGATTATGAATTGCTCTGCCTTGTGGAACTTTGTAGTAGCATTCCGGTGCTTGGGTCTCGGTGTGGGTAAAGTAGATACTGGTGTGCATCCAGGGCTGGAATTTTGTCAGATAAATGCAATGAAAAGACAGAGGACCAGAGCTTCTAGGGTCATCTCCAGGGTATTATCAAAGTGATGTGCAATGTAATCTGAGGTAGGTAAGGAAGGAAGGGAAGAAAATAGAGGGTTTATGGATTGGGGCAAAACAGAGAGGTCAGTGCTCTGAAGGTTGAAATAGGAGCAGCTATGTGGAGAAGAGGTGAGTGGAGAGTGGTGTATCTGAGGTAGTGGTTTGGGAAGTGGAGCTGTAATGGATATGGCCATGCAAATAGATGGCTGGAGGTCACTGGGAACCAAGAGGTTGGGTAACATATAAACCATGGGACCTTCCATTTGGACAATGAAGTCACCCAGGATGATGGCTGGGCATGAGTTAAATCCTTTTGCAACGTATCAGAATCTTCAATGAATGAGGAAGAATGGCCACAGTTCTCCATTTTAAGATGCACACACTTTATTTCACATTCTAATGTTAGGTAGAAATGCAGCTTTAGTCATTGATTACAGTCACTTTTGTTGCCCTCCCCTTCCTCCCTGAAACACTCACTTAAAGGACTCATTCCTGAAGCTTGCAACTATTGGCTTCTCCAAATATAGGAATTTGATTATATATACAGTAAAAATATATCTAGCTGTGTAACTGACTGGGTTTACTTAAATTTCAGAGGCTCAGTATCCTCATCTGCAAAAAGAAGATAATGGTACCTTCTTTCTTCCAGGGATGTTGCAAAGATTAAGTTAATTAGATCATATTGAGCTTATAGCACTTCATTTGGCAAATAAATGCTTGATAAATGGTAGCTATTTTTATTTTTGCATTAGAAACTTCAATGCTGCCCATAACAAAAGAAACACTAACAGATATTAGTGCTGTGGCTTGATAACTAATGAAATAGACCTTTCATTTGCATATTAAGGTTCCAGAGACACTGTTGCATGGCATATTCATCTTCAATAGTAAAAACCATGCAAGAATCCCTGAATTGGCCATTTGGGATTCTTATTCTCTCCTTGCTTTTGTAATTTTGGTTAAGTCAGATACCAGATCAAAGAGTAACTATGCTACTGTAATACTTTAAAATATTTAATTAACAAATAAACTTAAAAAATCCCTTCCTTTATAAAATTATCTATGAAATACAATAGCTGAGAATTCAGCCTTAGATGTCAGGAAGTTCAGATTTACAGTCCTTCTTCCTACCAGCCTAAGCTTCTCCTGAATTTATGTTTTACTTTGGCAATCAGTCACAATTACCTGCAGAGGATATATGGTATCTTTCCACGTGCAAAGCCCAGATATTTCTAAGGCCACCTATAGAAGAGAAAATATTTGAGTTCCAGATGTTATTTGGCTATTATCTAATCCTGAATTTCTTAACTCATTTACACTTGGCTTTTCCCTGACAGCTTTTCATTAATATAAAGGTTTTGTGCAGGATACATTTTAGGTGAGTTTTATCATTGCAGAACACAAGCAGTGCTATAAATATTGTACTGTTTGGAGGACAATAACTTAGGCAGATTCAGCCTCCTCCATAAACAAATCTTATTTGCAAACTATTTTGGCCACAACTTTGGCCTCTATGTTTATCCATATTTTTCTTCATAAATAAGAAACCTTCTCTCTTAGGAGTCTAGAATGTATATGGTGCTAAACTCTAATTTAAAGAGCCATTATAAATTATGGGGTTTTGCTGACAGAGCTTTATATTTGGGTAACAGATTGTTTGACACTTAAAAGATGTCCCAGCTTTCAAATGTGAAATGAAGGGTATGGTGTGAGGGATGGTATCAGAGCCTGAAAAGTCAGCCTCTTGGAATTCTGACATTGGCCTCCATTTGTAGGTATGAGGCAAGCTTATGAAGCAGGTAAAATTTGTCATTTTTATTATCTCCACATTCTGAATTCTGAATTGTTTTCCGGTCTTACTGGCTCCGTTTCTCCCCTCTCTGTAGGAACTCAGAGACTCCGTGATTATTCTGCTTTTTTCCCCACCAAAACTATCAAGAATAGATCCATATTTCAATTCTACTATGGCTTGTTTCTCAAAATGCAGTCCATGGCAAGCTACCTTAAAGTTATTTGGGAGGCTTGTTAAAAATGTAGATTCTCTACCTTTCTGCATTAGGATATTTGGAGATAGAGCTTAGAAAACTGCAGGTTATCAAATTGCCTAGGTAAATATTAGGAATGATACATTTTGAAACACTAATTCAAAAAATTATGTCCCCAGAGACATTTGCGTTTTAATAGGAATTTTTTAAGCTTAAGGATTCAACTGTAGTGATGCAGTTCTAGACATTTTTCTGTTCCTATTTTTCTCTAATACCCTAGAGGTCAGACTATGGTAGATGGCATGGACACTCCTGGATGAAGAATTCTGGAAAAAAATAATTATTTTCAGAATCTGAAGAAGTCAGCCTAACTTGAAAACTTTACCTGTTGGCTGGCCATGGGCTGGCCATGATGACATCTGTCACAATGCTGTCTGTGTAATGATCTTTTCAGCTTTGGAGAGATGAAGAAATGCTTAATGATACTGAGAAGTAGAACATATGAATCAATTTCATAACTTCATTCTTTACTTATTTTTAATCATCTTCATTAACATGTCCAAAAGTAATTATACATGAAGAAAAAGAATTGGTGTATTTAAATAATAACTAACTTGCAGGGGGCTGGGTACATTAATTTTATGGTTAAGCCATTTGCCTCTGATAATTAGTTTGATGACACTGATGTTCTTAACAAATCATGTAAAATAAATGGGGTTGAAAGATCCATTATTCCAAATTAAAATAAGATATAATATACTAGTATAAAACAGTGGGGATTGTGTGTTAAACTCTGGGAAGGAGGAAAGGAAGGCTTATTTAAAAAATATTTTATGTAGAGACTCCTATTCAAGTAATGATATTTTATATTTAGGGATTGATGAAAAATAATGCAGGTTTTGCTCCAAGAAATAAAAACCAGGGGGTAGCTTATTAAACCCAATTTTTTCATTATAAAAATTTCAGGGACTATATATGTATGAGATCAGTAGAGATTTTTTTATAAAGAAGCCATGAGTGACTATTTACTTTAGTTCTATTTTCATATTCTCCCTCTACTTTAAATGATGTGTATTTACTTGCATAATAAGGAGCTATGGAAACTTTGGTATAAGAACCTCAAGCTGGGAGACCTTATCCGTAAGTATAAGTATAGTTAAATTTTTAGTAGGCTAACTAATTAATCACTTATGTAAAATGGGTTTGTATATTTCTTGCTTTGGTTTTGTTAAATTTTGCTTAATGTCTTTTGAAACTGTTTTTAGCTGCATATGCATTTATGAATGATGTCTTTCTTGATGAACTAATTCTTTTATGATTATGTAATGTCCCTCTTTATCCCTATTAACACTCTTTGCCTTACTGTCTACTTTATTTAATCTTTATGGAGCCATAGCTGACTTCTTATGTTTACTATTTACACTATTTACATGTTACATTTTTCCATTAGTTTATTTTCAACCTGTGTCTTTACATTTAAAGTGCGTATTTATAAACAGAATATAGTTGAGTGTTACTTTATCCAATCTCATATTATCTGCCTTTTAGTTGGAGTGTTTAGTGCATTCATATTTAATATAATTATTGACATATTTGAATTTGTCTTATTTTCTATTTGGTCTACATACTCTGTTTCTTGTTTTGTATTATTTGAGTGTTTTTAGTCTTTCATTCTAAGCACTCAATTGACTTTTAGATCAAATTGGTTATTTGGTGTAATAAAAGATACACCCCCCTCCCCTGCCATCTAAAATCAATAATTACTCAACTGAATTCAACCACCTGTCAATGAATTTATTGGACACACTGATATGCAAGTAGAGCACTTTTGGTAAACTTACCTGTGAACTTTAAGGGAAAAAATAAAAATTCTACAAATTCTTTAGAACACATATTCCAGATTCTTGTGTCTCTAAGTCTACATCAATCCCCTATAAAGTCATAAAGTGATTTGGGTTCATTGTGGGAGTTATCAGAATAATATGAGCTCCCTGAAAATTACTGTTGACATGACTCTCCAGCTATTCCAAGGTATTATTTTTAATTTTAAATAATCCCGATAATTACTTCCATTATGCATTTTGGTTTTCAAAAATATAGAGACTTTCATCCTAGCATCCAGCTTGAATTCCCTCCCTCCCTACCACTGTCCCTTATGTTTGAACACTTGGATAGACTGTTTCATGTTGAAGCTGTGACTGATAGAATCACAGGTCCCAGACTGAGCAGTTAGGTATTTCAAATCTTGCTGTCATTGACTCAACAACTCATCAAATAAGCTTCAATTTCTTTATTTTAAAATAAAGGTAAAGCTCTCTTTCATAAACATTTTACTTTCTAAAGGCTGAGTATATTGGGATTACTTCATAGAGTCATTGAATTTAGAGTCAGTATGAACCTGAGAGCTCATTCAGTTCTCACTTTCAACAATCTTCATAATTTAGTTTTCCCTTAACTTCCAATTATTGTTCCTTTTATTTAAATGGAACTTAGTATTGCTGCACTGTATCTTCTATTTTCAATAATGGGTATTTTGCTGGTTTTATAGGAGTTTGGTAGGAAGAGGGAGTTGAAATGGGGCATAAGTAAGGTTTTTAGCTTCACTGATACTCTTTCCATTATAGGACATCAGTAGCATAACTGTCTTGAAAAATTAAATTGGGAATCAATTGCAAAGAATTCTCCCCCAAACCATTCTCTCATTGGTAATCCATAGTGGAAACTGCACAAATAAAACATCCTACAATATTAAAGGTATTTTACCATAGAACACAGTAAAACCTTAGTATTTTAGGTACCTTTACATACCTTTCATGGTCCTGGCTCAGAGAGGAGAATCTTGAGCTGGTTTCATTCACCTCCTTGTACTTGAATGTGGATGTGGATTTTCCCTTCTTAACCTCCATTAGGTTTCCAGGGCTCTGCTCTCTTTTTCTGGAAATTACAAGAGTACTTGATTAGTGCAAAGGGTTGTCCACATAGAGTAAGTCAAATGGGCACCAAACAAACTCTTAGAGTGCAGACAGGTGTTGTTCCTGTGGGCTGTAGGTACAGAGAAGCTCTGGTTGGGTGCCCCCTGAAGGATGAGAGGCAGGTGAGGATGGGGGTCCGGTGATGGATGTTACTTGCTCCCTTGGAGTCCTCTGGATACAGCTTAATTTCCTGGTCTCAGCTTCCTGGTCTATGCCTACCGCTACCAGCTGCTTCCGGTTGCGTATCTGTGTAGGTAGGGAGTTAGGAGTAGGTTGGGGAGATTTATTTGTATTTTGTATTAAATATACTTCTGCCATAAGTTTTGTGGTGGTTGTTCTCCTAAGCCTTTCAAAACTTGAAAGCCAATAAGAAACCCATTTCTCCTTATGTTTCCTGCCTTTAAATTCCTTCCCAGAGGCAATGACTACAGAACAGCTTAGCTGTTTAAATAAGGTGCTAAGGCAAGGAGAAAAAGAAGCACCAGGCGAAACCACCTTGGCTAACACATTAAAACCAGAAAAATAACTTGAAAATATTCTAAAAGCATTAAAAATAAGTTAAAAAATAATGCACCTCAGAAAAAAAGGCTAGAAATTGTCTCCCTCTTTATAAATGCTGTTCAGTAGATGCATTGTTGTTTTGACTTAAACTGTGTCTAAAATACCAACTATGCAAAAAAAAAACCAAGTACACAGTTTGGTTGAATGATGAAAAAAATTGAAAACAACCATTAAAGTAATTGTTTGCTTGATATAATTCACTTTTTCTTTTTTTCCTTCAAACTGCTTTTGAGATACATTTGTAGGTAAATTTTACAGCCATTGCTAGAAATTTATAGTTTAGCAGTTCCTATTTATAAATTTCCCAACTCATATTTCTGGGGTAAATAGTGGGCTGAAAGGATTTTTTTATGGTTTCCAGCTGTGTGTGTGTGTGTGTGTGTGGTGTAGACTCTTGGTGTCTGTATAACGATCCCTCACTCATGAAATCCATGAAAAAATAATGTGAATGTGAAGAGATTTATTAGGATATTATTGGAGCAGGAAGCACTATATATTACTACATGTATGTTTAGGTTCTATTATTCACTATGTCTGTAAGATTTAAGACACTGTTTGGTTCTAAAAACATTGGACAAAGGCTCCCTTAGGAGGCATACTCCATGGTGTGTTAACAGGGCCCTGTGGGGCCTGGTGTGGTCACTGTGTGTGCTGAACCCTTTGCTCAGGTGTAAGGATTCTCCGTAGAGTCTAGGTATCTTAACACTATTCCAAATCCTATATTTAGCTGGCTCATGGGAGCCGATGCTGGGAATGGGGAACTAAAGAGAACTGGATAATCTGGTAACTTTGGTTCATGTGTCTTTGGGGAAATCCATTCACTTGCTTGGGCCTCAGTCTCCTTAGCATAAAATGATATTGGAGTAATAATCCCTAAGATCCTCTCCAGATCTAAAAATCAACAAATTCGATCTCATTTTATATAAATATAATTGAAAGAATTAGAGGGAAGGATGGTGTCCTGAGACACTGTGCATTTCTCTTGTGCTCGAGGCAGGGCTCCACCTGAATCACTTTGGACAGATGCTTTATCTAAGCTGTTCTAAAAGATCTCCAGGGACCATTCTTGATAATTCTTCTGCCATCTAACTCAATAGTGACACTGTCTTGAATGCTGTAACTGCTCAGTAACTAGAGGCTGATGATGGTAATCACATTCTGCTTGTTGCTCCTCATGCTGCCGTCAAATCCTCACTTTATCAGGTTTTGTTTTCAGCAGATTCAGAAAGTAAAGATGGTTACTTCTGATAGTGGGGCGAAGTGTACACATAAATGGGAAGGAAATGGTTTGCTTTTTTATCTCTCTGCCCATGGTTCTTGGAGAGGTTTTGGTTGTGTATGTACATCTCAAAAGCATCCATAAGAACAAGACAGCATAAATGATGTGTTGAGGAATGCTCTGTGACTTACTATTAGGGAGAGTAACTAAAACCCTGGTTTTATTATTCCAAAAATGTTTTATAATAACTTAGTTATTGAGTGAGCTGATTTTGCTATCTGTTTAGTACTTGATGGATAGGAGTAATTGTTATTTTATTTCTAGTAGTGTTAAATTTGGGCTGATTTCCTCTGTACTCTCACCTACCCACCCTTTTCATCAGTAAGATAACTGTGGTTAGAAGTGTGGTTTTCCATCTTAAAAGCAAAACTATCCAGTCGATTAGTTTCATTACTTCAAATATTAATTGAATATTTAGTATAGGACAAAAAAAGGAGTTCATATATTGTCCTGCCTTTAGGGGTTTTGCGGTCTTTTTGGGTTAGGAGAACTATGGTGCATTCATGAAAACAATGGAAGCAAGTGGTGCCCAGGGACACTGCTCTGTGCCTGGTTCTTGAGTCCTCACGGGGGAGTTCGTGATGCTCCTCATCGTCCCGTGACCCACTAGTGCATGCCTCTATGATCACATTGTTAACGTAAATTGTAATTATTGTCTCTTTTCCCCTTTGGGTTGCAAATGCATAAAGAGTAAGGTCCATGTTTGTTCATCAGTGTCTAACACAGTAACTAGTCTGTGTATTAGACACTTCGTATGTATTTGCTGAATTTATAAATGAAGATGTCGAAAAGTAGAATGGGAGACTCCATAATGGGAGTATATTCCCCTTAGGTGATGTGCACAATGATCCAAAGACCACAGGAAGAAAATATTAGTCTATTTATTTATTTCTTGACTAAACATTTTCCATTTTGTGTGTTTTTCAAGATTCATACTATATTAGTTCGGTAGTACAAGTCTATATTTTGATTGTGGTATAACATATTGGTTAAAGTTGTTAAAGTTGGCTGCAGTTTTTGGAACTCCTCCCATGGAGAGGCAGGCATCTCTATCCCTGTCTCCTCAATCTGTGCTGGCTCTGTGGCTGCTTTGCCCAAAAGAACACGATGAAAGTGACACTATGTCAGTATCTGTACCCAAGGAAGAGGTTGGCAGCTTCCACTCATTTTACAGAGAAAACTCACTTATGAAGTCCTGAGTCACCATCTAAGAAGCAGGGTTATCCTTTTGGGGAGATCATGTGCAAAGGCCCTGAGGTCTCATGAAGAGAGCTAGGGGCCCAGCTGAACTTCACTTCCTAGCCTTCCCCTTTAAGGTACCAGGCTTGTAAGCAAGGTAGAGCTGGATCCTCTAGAGCAGCCTGGCTGAGCCCCTGGTTGAGTTCCACTAAGAGACCCTAGTGAAAGGAGAAGAATCACCCACTGAGAGCTATCCTAATACAGGAACAACAAAATCATGAGCTATTAATAATATGGTTGTTGTTTTAAGGTGCTAGGTTTTGGAGTAGTTTGCCATGTGACAGTAGAAAACCAGCGCTGTAGCAGAGGGCTATGTCTTCTTTTAACCAATGTGGCTGCATGACCAAAAGTGTTTTGTGACTACTGAGTCAAAGTAACAGGGGCTTAATGTAGTCCCCACGTTTGAAAGGGACTTGGTGGTTTTTAAATTTTTTTAAATTTTTCTCTATTTGCTATTAAGTTTAGCAAAGCTAGATCTAGAAGGACAGTAAGCTCTTCAGTCGATTGTAAGACAGTTATGCCTGCAATTTCTAACATGTTAACTTGCTTAAAATGCTCAGTTTTCAATTCTTAACTGCCTAGGTGTTTTGGACATACCCAAAGAATAGTAAAAATTACTTCATATTTACTGGCTCTAATCCACTCTGCATGATTCCAAGGGCTTTGACCTTTTTCTAAGCAGGGCTGAAAAATGAAAAGAAGATAGCTTTGAAGTTAGGAAGATACAGGTTTCAACTTACCATCCACTGCCTCTAGGTTGTATGACTTGATTAAGTTACTTAATCCCACTGATCCTTCGTTTCTTCCTGTAAAATAAGATAAATCTCTAAAATACTTATACTGAATTGTTATTAAGCTTGGTAAGTGATCATCAATAAATTATATCTTCTACTATTATTTATTTTTCTGATATTGACATATTGAGGTTTTTCAAAGCCAAGGGTTTATATTTGGAAAACAGTAGGATGTAACTAGCATGGAAGCATGGTTATTCCTATATTCTTATTTCATAAATATTTTTTGTTTAGTGCCTGAACATACTTGAAACATAGTCTTGAATATTTTTCAGCGAAGACGTTGTTTCAAGTGGGAATGAAGTAGTTGAAAGGGTTAATTAGTTTAGACTGTCTTCTCATTTCAGGCCAACTGAAACCACTTGCAGGGGATGAATTATAATTTTAGTCAGACAAACAATAAGATATGGTTTTAAAAATGATGATCTTTTAAGTGTTTATTTAGCAGGGCTATCATCTATCAACTATTATCTCTCCGGTATCACTGGATATGTGGTCACACGTCTATGGATACAATATACAGGCAGGTGATAAGGATGAGTTTATTTTTCTAAGTGTTTACCCTGGTCAGATCACAATGATAAAATATTGTCTATTTTTTCAGAACTATATTATGAAGTTAAGATCAACCTGTTGGATTTTGAATTGTAGTATGAGGAAAGGTAGTTACTTATCCCTAAGTCAATCTATACAAGCTTATACATTTTATTATGGTGAGAAACACATAACATAACATCTACCATCTTAACCACCTGAAATGTACAGTACAGCAGTGTTAGCTATGTGACATTGTCGTGCAACAGATGTCTAGAACTGTTTCACCTTGCAAACCTGAAATGCTTTACCCATTGAACAGTTCCTCTTTCCCTCTCCCTCTAGCTGGTGGCAACCACTATTCTACTTTCCATTTCCAAATAAGCTTATTATTTTCTCATCCAAGCCTTCACTCATGCTCTCTTCCTGTGTCTATAGATGGAACTCATATTCATCTAGTGCCCTCAGCTCACATCTTGGCATCGACTTTATCATGCATGTCAAGTAACTCTCTTCACTTACGAGGATTGAATACCCTCATCATTTTGCCTTTCAGAATAATACTTTTCACCCTGCCTACAGCCTCACTCTTGGTGGCAACCTGGCCCAGAGTTTCACAATATTTTTCCGTGTACCTTTGAAAGCTTTTGACAGGGAACCCTGGCCTACTGGCCACCTTCAAGTGTAGTGTGAGGCCATTTCTCACTGTCACACATTGACAGAGATCAGTCTCCTCAGCAGTTGGAAATAGTTAAGCCTAGTAGAAGGTTAAGCATATGGAATCCTGCCTGACTATATGCTTGATGGAGAATATTATGGTCTCAGCACTGTTCCAGGGTTTTCAGTCATTTAAAATAGATGCTAGGTTTGATACGGTAGTCAATCTCCATCAAGCATATTCAGAAAACCTTGAATCATTCAATTCAGCAAACCTCTGCTTATGATCATTCAATTCAACAAACCACTGCTCATGTGGCACTCATGATAGCAATTTGAGTGATGAGCGAGCTTTTAGAATGACTTTGTTCCTACTGAGAACATTTCCCTTGAATGTTTGAAGGTTGATGAATTTAGTCCAAATCATGCAGGGGTATGTCAGGTACCTGTGGTCATGCTGTTGATAATTTATGTTGCATTTTTATTTTATAGGGTTTATATTTCTTCCATGATCTCTTATAAACTCTTCATGATGTACAGAATAGGTACAGAAGGCTGTTTTTATAATAGGATTTTTTTTTTTTTTTAGAGAAAGGACTTATAAAGATTTCTAGACAGTAGACGTAGACTTTTTGTCTTGGGTTTTTACCAAGCCTCCTGAGCCATTTGACCTTGTAAGTCAGCATTGCATATAATCTAAATGTAGAGTAAAGTCCTCATTAGTCAATTACACAGGAAAACCATTGGTATTTATTGACTAGCTAGTGTGATGGTTTTTCAAACCAGGTTGTGTAAGAAATAACTGGGAGGAGCTATGAAAATGCACATTCTCAGGCATCATTCCCTCAGGTTCTTATTCACTGATCCACTGGGCCGAGAATCTGCTTTTCAGAGATTTTAATTTTTTATTGTGGTAAAATATGCATAATATAAAATTTACAATTTTAGCCATTTTAAGTGTACAGTTCAATGCAGTACATTTACATTGTTGTATGACCATCACCACTACCCATCTCTAGAACTTAATCTGCTATTTAAACAACACTTTTTGTGATTTTTTGAGATAGCGATTCCCACCGTATTTTGTGAAACAGGGATATAATGATATAATGGGAGTTTCGAGCTGTGCTAAGCATGGTGGGGAAAAGAAGAGAAGTGAACACAATCCCTGGATTCAAGCAGTTTCTGCTCTGACAGAGGACCAAAGAACAGGATGTATGGAATAATTATAGAACGCTCCAGACAGAATAAAATTGTGATACATGTAAGTATATGTAAAACTAGATGCATGTGTTTAATCTGTCATCTTAGCTCAGAATTCAAAGTCTAGATATTAATCCTCCTTCCAATATTAAAGTATACATTTGTTCAAGTCCA
Source organism: Manis javanica (assembly GCF_040802235.1). Classification (NCBI taxonomy): domain Eukaryota; kingdom Metazoa; phylum Chordata; class Mammalia; order Pholidota; family Manidae; genus Manis; species Manis javanica. The sequence continues at coordinate 107,020,054 of NC_133164.1, read as the reverse complement.
AAGTTAATTTTTTCTCTTGTGAGTCAAACAACAAAAGTTTGGGAGCTCTCCCTAATGTGGCATTGACTCAGGATTACTCAGCTGGCTCGAGGGGCCTGGATTGAATTGGGGTTCTTCTCACCTGCAGCCTGGAGTGAGTATACTTTCTGTAGGGCTTCAACATATGTGTTAGTTCTGCGCTTTTTCTCAATGAGACTTTCTTTTAAAGCATACACAATGATGACAGGGCACAAAACATTTGAATACCACCAGCTCAGTTCTAAGCCTCGAGATGGATTCCCTCAGACAAAATTTTGTTCCTAGAACCCAGGTAGTATTGTTGCCAAAAAGTATGCCAGTGAGATGGGTAAATCTGAGTTTCAGCGTTGTTAGGATGCTGATCAATGTGCCAATTCTTAACAATGTGCCAATTTTAATTCTGTGGGACAGTCTGGTAATTCTGGCCCTATCACATTAGGGGAAAAGCCTTCTTGGTCATACGGCCTCCTATTCCAGCCGTGATGTTTGAGGCATTGCTGCCTTCTTGTAAGATACAGATCTTTGCAATGCTGACAGTCATAATCGCCTGATATTGTTTGAGAGAGCATTCTTTTTTTTAAATTTGATTCAGCAAATTCAAACTCTGAATTTTTGAGTTCCTCTGGGTCGATCACTCCAGTACTAAACTGTGTGTCTGATCTAGTCCTGCTTCAGCAATGCTGGGCCAAACCATTCTATGTTAAGCCATATTGGCCTGCAGCTCTGGCTGTGACCAGAGTTAAGACCATGCCTTTCCAAGCAGACTTGTACAGAAGCAGTCATTCTCCCATACACTCACCTGCACAATTAGAAATATCTTGATGCCTAATACTTGAGCTCCTTAAAAAAAAAATAGTTTGAGATACACGCAATAAAATGTACAAATCTTAGTGTACAGCTTGATGAATTTTGACATGTGTATACACTCATTGTAACTACTGCTCAGATCAAGACATCAAACAATCTCACTGATTTAAAACTTGAAGCTTCTTGCCTCAAACACAGGCCATAGCAGTTGAAGGCTGTTTTTGGTAGAGTTTCCTTAGAGCTGGATGTACACAGCTCTAGCTGTCTCTAGAGATGTCTGCAAATCTGGTACTGACTTGGACAAGATAAGGGTGAGTGTGCTTGTTAGTACTTAGTAATGCATCAGTGCTAGCTTGTTTACATTGTTTAGAGATCGATGATTTACACCTGGTTTAACAGCCTGGCTGGACTATATGACTAATTAGTCATGGAAGACCCACTTGCCTGAGCTCTTCAAGATTCCTCACTGATATCTTGGTGGTTCATAATCTGGAGATAAGGGTAGGTCTTGTGTGACTAAGATGTGATTCTGGGGAGCTGCACCCAGAAGTCCCTCAGGCTCCTGATGCTGGCCTGTAATCTCTTTCTCCATAACCTTTGCCTCAAAGAAGCCTTATGCAAGTCTGCTGTGCAATGTTTTGAGTCCTTTCAATTATCTGACTTGTATAATCTTTGCAACAGCCGCCAGCACGACTCACGTGACCTAATGCAGGTGTCCTCAGAACATAGGATGACACCTTCCTGCCCCTCACTGAAGTCTCTGAGCCACTAGAAGTCCCTTTCAGTGTTCATTTTATTCTCTCAAATTATTCAAACATATATTCTTTCTAAAAATAAGTGCTTTATTGAGGTATAATTCACATGCCACACATTTCACACTTTTAAAGTATGCAATTCAGTGTTTTTAGTATATTCATAGTTTTGTGCAGTGATTACCACTCATTCCAGAACATTTTCATAATTCTTCCCCAAACCCTGTATCCACTAACAGTCACTTCCCATTGTCTCTTCTTCCCAGCTTCTGGAACCAACTTTCTGTCTCTATGGATATGTCTATTCTGAACATTTCATATAAATGGAATCATACAAATGGGGACTTTGTGACTGACTTCCTTTATTTAACATAATGTTTTTAAGGCATCAATACTTCATTTCTTTTTGTAGCTGAATACTATTTCATTATATAGATATACCACATTTTATTTACCCATCTATCAGTTTATGGACCTTTGCATTATTTTCACTATTTCTCTATTATAAATAATGCTGCTATGAATATTTAGGAAGAAATTTTTATGTGGATATATGTTTTCATTTTCTTGTATATGTACCTATGAATGGAATTGCTGGCCCAAATGGTAACTCTATATTTAAACTTTTGAAGAAATGCCGAACTATTTTCCAAGTGGCTGTATCATTTTACATTCCCACTGGCAGTGTATGAGTTTCCAATTTCTCCACATCCTCACTGACATTTCCTGTTGTCTGTGCTTTTGATTATAGCCATCCTACAGGGTGTGAAGTGGTGTCTTTTTCTGGTTTTGATTTCTCTAATGACTAATTATGTTGAACATCTTTTCTTATGCTTATTAGCCATTTGTACGTTTTTTGAGAAATATTTATTTAAATTCTTTGCTCATTATTAAATTGGGTTGTCTTCTTTCCGTTTAGTAGTAAGAGTTATTTATAAATTCTGGATATAGGTCCCTTGTCATAATTAGCAAATATTTTCTCTAATTCTGTAGGTTGCCTTTTCACTTTCTTGATGATATTATTTGAAGCACCGAAGTTTTCAATTTTAACCTAGCCCACTTTTTGACACTTATGCTTTTCCTATTGTATGTAAAATAATCATTGTCTAGCCCAAGGTCATGAAGATGACCTTGTTTTCTTCCAAGGATTTTATAGTTCGACCTCTTACATTCAGATCTATGATGCATTTTGAGTTAGTTTTCTATGTGGTGTGAGGTGGAGACCCAAGCTCAGTGTCTTGCATGTGGCCATCCAGTGGTTCCATCAGCATTTGCCATAAAGGCTCACACACTCTATTTAGATTTACTTTTATCCATTCCTTAGGAAATCTACCAGATGTTTGGGACTTTACCCTCACATTTGCCTCTCTCCTGCAGGGGACAGGGATTTCACCTGAAAAATTCACTGTCGCCTGAAATTGAGACCATGTGTTTACTATGCGTATCTGGGTTCCCAAGCTGAGGGAGGGAAGGACTTAGTATGCATGCCCGCTTTGACATCAAATTCACCCTCAGGGAGGAGTGAGTGAGGAGACAGAATTCAGGGCTGGTTTCAGCTACTGGAACTGACTGCCCTTGAAGAGAAATAATTGGGAATAGGGAATAAATTTTCCCTCTTAAAATATTGCAATGCATCTTTCCTCAAATTGCCTTCCTGCTTCCATTCTCTTACCAACTATTTCTTTTAATTAATCTCTCAGTGAAAGAAATGGAAAAAATATGAAAACTCATTATAATACTCCCCTGTTCAAAATCCTTATGTGGATCCCCATTGTCTACAGGATTAAGTTCATACTCTTGGAATATAGATTTCATTGTAGGGTTCTATCACAGTTTATTCCACCAGTTACGTTTTTTGGGCTTTGTATTAGAGTTCTCTAGAGAGACAGGGCTCTGTCTGTTTCGTATAGATACATAGAGAGAGACTTAAAATGAGGGATCAGCTCACACAATTGTGGAGTCTGAGATCTCTCTGCATGCTGGAGGTCCAGGAAAACTGGGGATATAGTAGTCCTAGTCCAAACCCAAAAGATTCAGAACAGGGGGGCCAATGGTGTAGGTCTCAGCCCGAGAGTCAAGACCCAATAACCAGGAGAATAGATGGTATAAATCCTGGTTCGAGTGCAGACGACTGATGGCCAATCTCAAGAACAAATTCTCCCTTCATCCGCCTTTATGTTTTCTTCAGACCCTCAGTGGATTGGATGAGGCACACCCATCATTGGGGAGGACAATCTTCTTTATTCAGTCTCCTAATTTAAATGCTAATCTCCCCCAGAAATACCCATAGACACAACCAGAAATACGTCTAGCCATATATCTGGGCAACCCGTGATCTAGTGAAGTTGACACATAAAACTAACCATCATAGGTGTTTGCTTGTTTCCATTTTCAAAATGTTATTAGCATTATTACTGGTTTGGGATGGTTTCCAAAGCAGTTAAGTTGCCACATCCTTTACCAATAGAGCTTTCTTATGTATCTTTCCTATATCTGTTTTTTTCAGTTGATGATATCACCACCAGATTAGAAAAGTTGTGCATTAATATGAGTGGGAAAGAAAACTCTAGAGTTTATAGAAGCCATATTAAATCTTCCTTCAAAAGAATTAGGAATAAGCCTTCTTGGGTAAATATGAATATGGAGAGAGTATTAGATGATATGTATTACAGATGATTTTGTTGGTTATGATAAAGGCATGGTGGTTATGTAAAGGAAACATCCTTATCAGCTTGAGATGCTTCAGAAGCCTTGGCAGCAAGACAAATGGCTTGGATTTGCTTTAAAATATTTCAGAAAAATGTGTACCTCAATATTGGCAAGATATTGGTAATTACTGAGCCAAGTAATGGGGACAGAAACATTCATTATAACATTCTCTCTCTTTTTGTGCATGTTTATAAATTTTAATGCATGTTGAAAAATAACCTTACTGACTATGACATGCTGGCTATAAAGGATTGGAAAATATTGACTGTGGAAGAATGTTGTCATCAGAATGCTTTCCAATTACTTTAAAATATCATCCTTTTTAAAGAAGCTTATATAGAAAATTACAAATGACTAGTTATCTTCTGAGTTTCGTTTATATAAGGAACCGAAGTGTTGTTCAGTCAGTGGATCCATATCTGAAGAAATCATCATAGTTTTATTTCTGAAAAGTAGTAAATGCACATTTATGTATTTAAGAAGAACTCATTTATGAATATGCATTATTTTTGAAGACCACACTTTCACTTTTAAAAAATTACATGTTTTATTTTAGAATAATTTTGCATAAACAGAAAAGTTGCAAAGATAATACAACATTCTTGTATACCCCTTACCCGGTTTCCCTTACCTTTACCAACTTACATTACCATGGAACATTTGTCTAAACTAAGAAACCAACATTGGCACATTGCTATTAACTAAATTCTAGTTATTTTTTCATATTTCAGTAGCTTTTTTTTCATCTTTCATAATGCCCCTTCTCTGTTCCAGTATCAGTTTTCCCAAGAAGGTGGTTACACTCAAGCTTTCCTGCTGGAATCCCCCCAGGGGGCTGCCCCTGATGGGTAGACAGCTGAGGAAAGGCAGGAGAAGTGGTGTCTGAAGTGGATTTTCCAGGCTGGGAGCTGTGCTCTGGGAGGGCCCAGGAGCTCCCGGAAGCACTGCAGATGTCCCAAGAGAGACCTGGCATGGAAAGCCTGCTGCAGAGGCCACCCCTAGAGAAGAAGGGACAGTAGGAGGGAGCACCACCACACCATGGGGCCATTTCAGGGTGAAGCCTGCCTCTTCCTCCTCTCTTCCTCCCCTCACACCCCAACACATGGGACAAAGCCCAGGGAGGAGGGAGGCACAGGTGGGCGAGAGCAGACCAGGGCCCTCCACCCATCAGCTGCTAGAACCTCAAACCCAGCCTGCAAAGCAAAGAGCTCTGGTTTTAAAGTGAATCTACAATTCTGAATGAAAGGGCAGGGTCTTTGAATGAAAGAACCAGCATGGGACTGATCACTGTTTGGAAGCTAAGGGGTAAATCTGAGATCTTGGTGAGATTCTGTACCACCCTGTGGGCACAGGGATCCAGTAAAGCCTAATGGAGGCAGATAGACTAGGAAAATCAAGTAAACCCCCTCCCCGACCAAAGAAAACAAAATAAAAACTAAAAACAACAAGCAGAGACTTCAAAATCTCATTGCTTATATAGAGCACCTAGCATAGAACTTGGTGCATGATGAGTATGCAGAAGATGTTATCTTTCATTACTATTTTTATAATTAATTTGTTGAGTTTGGGCCTATCATCATTTTATATATGATAATCAAATCCAGAATTCTTCCTCTCAGCTTTCCTTTCAATTATATATGGTATGTGAAGGAAAACAATGTAAAGAGACTTTAAAAAAAAATTTCAGTGCCGGGACTTGCCTAGGATGGTGTGTTTGTGGGCAGGAGCTGAAGATAATCCCAGATGGCATGTTTTCTGGGTGACTGCACAGTGGGGCCCCTTAACAGTGTAGGGTTCTGGGAAATTTCCCTGGGGAGAGATGAACTCTAACCTCAGTAGCAAACTCATAGCCTCATATTACAGCAACTCTGGAAGGTGGTGCATCTTGAAGCTAGTTTCCTATTTAAAGCAGAATGCTCTAATGTAAGCTGAAAGAAAATATGATGGGAAGAAATTGCAAAACATCAATACATGCATTTGGTTAATTCGTTGTAAGAAGCTGGTATTCAGTTGAATAGGCTGTTTGTCCTCTGTGATCCAGGCAATAAATATTATGACCTGACAACTAAACCAAAAAGAAACAAAGAAAATGTTAGAATCTGCTTTTCCTTGTCCAAGAGGAAACCATGATAGGGCTGTATCCTCCCAGGATGGTTATTTTTTTGTATTGTTGCATTTTCCGAGCTTCTTAAAATGTTAATAGTTTCTGGGAATACTGACAAGAAACAAAACACAAAACAAAACAAAAATGAGATAAAATGATTCCCAGAAAGAGTAAACTGGAATGTAAATCTAAATAGCCTGAGACGATGCTGAGTTTAATTCCAGGGATTAGAAACATGGGAATTGGTGTTGCATCCAATGTTATAAGTCTAAATTCTGGACTCCTCAGAAAAAATGTTTTGGGGCACTCCTTCCCTCCCGCATTAGCTACTCATTACTACCAGCACATACATGTGTGTATCTGTGGACCACAGATTCTGAAGTGTGCTAGATGCTATGGAAAATACCTAAGAAAAACACAACATATGTTCCCCACCCTGAATAGCCTGCTTAGGAAGGAAAAGAAGCTGAAGAATAAGTCAGAGCTGCATTTTTGGATGCCTATAGTAATTCAGAGATGGAAAATATCAGCACAACAGAAATAAAAGCAAGGGAGAAATAAATATATGTATTGAATGGGCAGGTCATGAGCAGATTTGTCTAGATGAAAGGGAAGAAGGTATGTTAGTTAATTGAATATGTTCTTAAAATAGAGGTATCAGAAAAGTTTGGGCTTGGAGTTAGAAGAAGAGGGCACTATAGTAGATTCTCGAACAATTTGTACAGCTGTTGGAAGTAGAAAAGAACTGAGTCATCACTATCAGAATGTGTCTGCCTCCTCTGGGACCTCTCCTCTGAGTGCACATTCTCATATGCTATTTTCAGTCATTAACACTTTAGCTGAAATGCCTCTCAACCATCTAATGGGTTCCTCAGGGGCTCAAGTACAGCTCGACTCTAATTCTGAATCAGGAGGGCCTGATCTCAAGTCTCAGCTTTCAGGCTGTGTTTGTTTTTGCATTATTTCTTATAGTAACAGTCTCATGTGAACTGCAGCCAGTTTTCTTGTGGCTCCTCAACCCCCTGGGTTCCTGGTTATTTCCAAGAAAGCTTTATGAATTTCACTATAAACCACCTAAATGAGATAGCATGGATCTAGGCCTAGTGCAGAGTAGGTGCTTAACAAATCTTAGTCTCATAACTTACTTCTGATTCTTAGACCTTTTCAACATTGCTGTTGTTTTTTTCCCACTCAGCTGGCTATTACAGGTCTCTTATGAGTTGTAGGTTTATTTAGTGGCCATTGGTGGCATGGCATGAAAAGACTGTTCATTCTAGGGAAACCAGCCCCCATTTTGCCAAGGGAGAGCCCAGCGATGGGGAATATGTAAGAAATGCAGGGACTATGTGGATGGGTGGCCTGAGGGTGCGCAGTGACACGTCTGGCTAGACCTAGTAAGATGCTAATGTTCTCCATCTATTGATAGTTTAATTTTCTCTTTGGAAGCCACACTTTATTTTGGAAGGTAGTGAAATGATCACATTTAGAAGTATGTCTTCTTAAGTCATTAATATTCTAGACTCAAAAGTGTGGTGAACATCAGGGTCAGAGAGACTTGGCGTTGAATCTGTTTTCACATTAGCTACTAGAACTTGGTTCAGTTACTTAGCTTCCCTCTTCTTTACTCAGTTTCCCCACCCATAGAATGGGGGATACTAATACCTACTTCACAGGGTTATTTTAAGAGTAATTGAGGTAATGCTTATAAAATGGCTCATTAATATTTAGTATTGGGAATTGTATGGTGGTATTTTCATGGTATCGTGATGGAATTATGACTAGGGAATCTCCTTGTGCTGCTCCACATATAATTCTCCTTTTCCATGAGTTCCTAAAAAAGATAATTATGTAAGTTATCACTTCTTAGGTAGATACTTGGTGTGTACGAGTGAATGGGTGAGCCATTTTATCACAAGTGGATTCCAGAGCCTCCACAGGAGGCTTACAATCTGTGATTTGGATGGAAGGCCCATGCTGGTTTCTCTTTCGCTGTTGTCCCTTCCCCAGTAATTGTCAATCTTATTACATATGCCACCTACCTGAAGTGAGAGGAAGAAATGACAGCACAGAGAGAGATCTGCAAATAGGCCCTGGCTCAGCCTAACAGCCTCAAAGCCTCAAAGCCTCAAAGAGGGATCAGGAAACAGGAGGGCATGAGGACTAGAAGGGCACAGCCTGCCCCGCACAGTGGGCCCCCCATCTTAAACATGGACCCGTCAGTATTTCCCACTGGCTCTTGGAACAATGTGACAAGGAAAACGGAAACAGTGACCTTCAACCACATTGCCTCCCCAGCAAATACAGTCAGTGCTTCATAAATGATGCACATAAATGATTTCCCCTGACCTCTTTCCTACTGTTTTAAAATGCAGCTTTTTAAATGAATGGACACCTGTATGTTCTTTCTACTCTATCACCTCTATTCTTTTCCCCAAAAAACTGAGAAAATACCTCAGGTTCGTGTTCTTGCCTCTGAAATGGGAGATGGAACTGGTTCTAGGTGGGGGGAAGGTGAGGAGAATCAGGTTTTTTGTCACTCGCCTGTTTGTGATGGGCTTCCTTCTCCGCCCCCCCGCCCCCGCCCCCACACACACACGCTAGAGGGCATCGGTCTGTAGTTTCAGGGTCTGCCCAGCAAGGAAAACCACTTCAGCTTTCTGGTTCTCAGCTCCCCCACATTTAAGATATGGGGGTGGGATGGCAGTGGAATGACTTTCAACCTTCGTTTCTTGGAGCCAAGGGCCTTCGCAGAGATGCCTTCATGGTACTGTGGGAGTTGGAAGGGTGAGGAGGCCGTGCGGCCCAGTGGGTGGGCTCCTGGACTCTGACGCAGCTAAAGTCACCCTGCTTTTAGCTTTCAAGAGTTGGGGTCTTGCTCTTTGAAAGTCTGAAAACCTCTGACCTGGATGAGTTCAAAGCTGTGCTGTCTGTTACTCCGGCCACTAGCCACATACGGATCTCATGTACTTGAAAGGTGGCCACGCTGTAGGAACCACTATTGAAGTCGACTTTGAAGGCTACTTGCAAGGATCTCGGTGGCCTCAGAGTGTGATGGGGCCTCAGTCTTATCATTTAATCAGACTTTTTTGGATGGCAAATTGCTGGCTTTGACCTGTTCAGTGGTACAGAGCTCTTACCCTGGTTCAGGGTGCGAGCAAACCAAGGTCAATGAGCCTTCTCCTCTCCCCTTGTCTTGTAACTTAAAAGAACTGCTCCTTTTCCAGTTCCCAACGTCTTGTGCGGAAAACTCTCCTGTAAGGCTCACTCATTTTTCCTTTTTCTTTTTTTCTTTGAGGAAAGAATAAAAGAGTAAGATAATCTGTTTTTTTAAAGATGTTAAATTTTCGGCTGTAGTTGGACAAGCTTCAAGCAAGGGTGAGCCCACCTGGGTGGCAGTGGGTTCTGCTGATTAACAGCTACCTGACTTTTCTGTTTTCTCTTTGGTTATCGGTTTACTCATCTGTAAGATGGATGATACCTTGCCCTGCCTGTTGTTTACATTAAAAAGTACTTATTATGGATTAAATGTTTGTGTTCCCCCCAAACTCAAATGTTGAAGCCCTGACCCCCAACATGGTGATATTTGGAAGTGGACTCTTTGGGAGGTAATTAGGTTTATATGAAATCCTGAGGGTGGATCCCATGATAGATTACTGTCCTTATAAGAAGAGGAAGACACCAGAGCTCTTTCTCTGCCCTGTGACGCTCCAGCAAGAAGGCAGCCAGCCATCTCCGAGTCAGAAGGAGGGCTCTCACCGGAGGCTAATCATGACGGGACCCTGATTGGACCTCCCAGCCTACAGAACTGTGCAAAATAAATGTTGCTAATTGAAGCTGTGGCATTTTGGCATTGCATTTCCAACTGATCAAGACAGTATTGATACATGAATAATGAGAAGGCCCAATGGTTATGGGTTATTTGTTTGAAGAACTTGGGGAGTTTAATGCACTCTGTCCAATTTGCCTGGGGTCTAAGCCTGGCTCTCACACTTTCTAGCTGTGTGATTCTGAGCAAGATATTAATTCTCTCTGGGCTTCTTAAGATTCTTTCTCCATGTTTTATACATTTACAGATATGATTTAAGCCCACTGCTTTATTTTTGGTGTCTCAAAAAGTACACATGTATGTGTGTGTATTTATGTTAAAGCATTTTATCTTTTCAGTTGCAAAGGTAATATATGCTCACCACATAAACCTCAAAAATTTCAAAAGCGTTGAAAATTTTAAAAAATGAAAGATTTCCTTTCCCAGTTTTTCCAAATCTAACAACTTAGTGTATTTCCCAGGTGTCTCTTTTCCTGTGTAATTTTTACTTCAGTTGAATCAGGCTATACTTGATTGCAACTCTTTAATAATGGCATTCCAAGGTTATCTTTTTATATCACTATATATTACATTGTTTTTTCCCTTTTAATATCTGCATGATGCCCCATTGCGTTGCTGGAGAGGGTTATCTAGAAGGTGGGGCTGACCCACAAGCTGGACCCTGGGCACTGCAAGGACCCTCACCCTGTCCCTGTCCTGGGGATGTTCGTTCTCCCCACATTTGTTCCTGCTCTTGCAGCAACCCAAGACAAGCCTCCGAAGTAAATTCTCCTGCTTGTAAACCTGCCACTTACCAGTATGCCTCTTTCTTTGGTCTCTCTCTTCCCATTATGAGGGGGCTAGAATCAGATTTCAGCCTGGAACTTCCTGTGGTTATGAACCAACACACACACATATACTTTATTTAGCTAATCCCCTATTAATGAGAATTATTTATTCATTTCATATTTGTTTCTTACAATTATACAAATAATATATGCATATAATAAGAAACATATTTGTTTCTTACAATTATACAAATAATACATGCATATAATATATGCTATAATAAGAAACATGAGCAGAAAGATATAAAATATAAAGCAAAACTTTTCTTCTGACCCATTCCAAATTTTCAATTTCAAATGAAGTTCCCTAGGAGTGGCCACTCTGAATAGGTTTTCTTTTTGTCCTTCTGCTGGTTATTATTGTAACTCTAAATAGTGTACTTGAATGTCTATTAATTATTAACTTTGGATAGTATCTACTGACTGGTTTCTATGAACAATAAATAGGTCTGAAATTCAGTGGCATGGAGGAAAGGGCAATTTCTTAGAATATGTGTGTGCATCCTGATTTAATATTTACTTGTACTATAAAAATTATTGATACAGTCCCTTAGAAATGGAAATGTTCCTGTATTTCAAACTTTCAATGCTGGTGGCGTTGGAGGGAGGGGATAATCTCAGTCTGTTCTTATTTCAGGAAGCTGATTCCCTAGGGGGAATTTGTATAGCATCAGTTTTATTAAATGTTTCAGGGGCCCAGACTTGTTGTGGAATTACAGGAGTGCTTATTAAGGAGAGGGGTCCAAGTTTTGATCAATGAACCTCTGGTAGAACACAGAACATTGGAAGCAAACACTGGACATGGAATCCAGTGGAGGGTGCAAATTCAAGACGCATTCAGAGGGATTTCAGTGTCAAATTTCTAAAGGCTCAATCTGAGCAAAAAATGCAGGTTGTGGGCACAAGTGCACTGGGCTCAGTGTGAGTTGGTTAATCAGATAGTCCTGGGGCAGACACCAGAGACGCTTGAAGCCAAATTCAGTTCTAGGGTGGGGGTGTCATTTAGGTGGTCTTGAAATACAGGCACTGACATAAATTGAATTGAGGGGTCCTAGTGAGTTTTCTGCAGAGAAACTGCATATGTTAGGCAGCTAAAACGTTCCCTGCATTTACAAAATTTTATTGTGTTCATGCTGAGTTGGAATTGGTAAAACTTTATCCTGTGGGCTGTGACTCTGATTTTGCTATTCTTAAGGAATTTATTTAAAGACAAGTCAAAGGATAAAGACCGAGGTAGGTAGAAAAGTAAGCAGGTATGTATTTTTGGGTAGGGGATTTTTCTGGCTGATGGATGTCTCCCCAGATTATGAGGAGGGATGGTTATCATGTCAGGGAGAGGAAGTTAGTTAACATTGTCCTTGAGGTCATATCTCCAGCTACATATCACTTAATAAACAGTGTTATTCATTACATCTGTGTGTGTGTGTGTGTGTGAGAACTATACCATTGTGACATTGGGACCTTCTTGTAAATGAAAATACCTAGGAGCAACTTGACTAGGAATGCCAGAAAATCAGGTTTGTTAATCTGCTGGGTAACTCAGTGCAACGTCCCCAGATATTGCAGAGCCTGGAGGCGGAATAAGGTAGCAGAGACCCAGTAGAAGGAAGTCTGACAGGGCTCTGCTCCCTTGGTGCCTGGGCAGATGAGGGCTCTCTACATCTCTGAGAGAACCTGTGCCACAGGCAAAGGACTTAGTGGGGACTTTCCCAAGGGACCACAGGGCCTGGGTCCCCTGGGCTCAGGACCCAGATGTGGTGGAGTCTGCAGGTGGCCACTCTTTTTTGGGTGATGGATGTAACGTGTTGCCCACCAGCCATCAGAGTGATAGCCAGGCTTTCGAGTGAGGCACGCAGGATTAGTCCTTGGGGTCAGAGGAGTGTTAGGAATAAATCTCTGAAAAGGAAGATGGTGGTAGTGGTGGAGGTAGGGTAGTGTAGACCAATGGTTCTCCAAGTGTGGTTTTCAGATCGGTGGAATAAGGATTACCTGGGAACATGTTAAAATGCAAATCTGCAGGCAGACTCCAACCTACTAAATCAGAGACTCTGAGAATAGTGCCCAGCAATGTATTTTAACCCACTTTCATGGTGATGCTGATGAAACACTCAAGTTTGAGAAGCACTGCTGTAGGTTAGCCAGCTGCCCATTCATTCAGCTTGAGATTACTTGGTGGCATTTATATAAGCAGCAACAAGTGAAATCTGACTCAAGAAACCTAGATAGATCATTCCAAATTTCTTCCAAATTTCTGCTATTGAGGGAAAATTCATATTTCTCTCTGTCACATACAAAACATTAACTGAGAAATTCCTATATGCCTGGCCATGTGCTTCGGATTTTAGCTACATTATGTCCTTGAATTTTCCCATCCTCTATGCTAATTAGGTGCTATTTTTATTTCCATTTTACAGATGAAGAGACAGAAGGATTAAGAATCTCATTAAAGGTTTTAGAGCTAATAAGTGGCAGAGCTGAAATTTGAACCCAGGGAATTTCACAAAATGAGCTTGGCTTTCTTAACTAATAAGCTGTACTATACGAATTCTTAATTTCTCATTACACTCTCCCTGTGTGAAGGACTGTGGATCATGCATGGTTTGGGAATGTGTATTGATTGGTGTTTTCCTGCTGTGGGCACAATGTAAAACTGGCATTTTGCCTGTCATCGCTAACTCATTACTCTACAGAGTGAACAATTTCAACATATTTGTATGTAGTTGGGCTCAGACTTTAATGCTAAATTGGACTTTGTACATACTATGTTTTAATCTTGCACTTGCTAAATTTATGCCTTTTCATTATACCTGTAAATCTTTCCCTGTCAAAATGTGAGTGATTTACCGCTTTCCTCTCATGGATTTCCTTGTGTCAAATTGGTGCCTCCTATTGTATTTCAGGACAAGGTTAAAAATAATGAGACTTGGTGGTTTTAAATCAGCCCCAAATATCATTTCAGGATAAGCATCCAATTATTATTTTTTTTCTTTTGGTAACTTTTCTCTAATTGGAAATGTTGAGGTAATGCTATTTTAAATTCCAGGTGTGAAAATACTTCTATAGCATAAGAGTCCTCTTTTTGTGTGTATGAGTGATTGGGTGGGGGTCAGAGAGGCTTGGAACATTAATTTTAATTCAGAAGTGGTTCCGGAGAGACAAGTTAATTTTCTGAATCAGCCTGGTGAGAGTTGGAGCTTGGAAAATGCATTCAGGGAAAAATGTCTTGTTCTCTGAAAGAACAATTATGAGGTAATAGGCTCCGGAGAAAACTGGCCACCAAGATTTAGTAATGTTTCTAGAGTTGTGGCTGATTTGTCTGAAAAAAGTCCCAAATAATGCCAATTCTAAAACAGATTCCTTTTTCACATTCTAATATTTATGAAATAAGAATACACATTGCAGTTGATGAATGTATGGTAGGCTATTAACATGGAGGTTTTAGTTGAGGCTAAATAGAAATTATATTTTCAAAGAAGATGGTAGCCGAAGGAATTATGACTGTTTATACTTTTTAACTGTAGAAAAAATACATATAACATAAAATTCACCGTCTTAACCGTTTTTAAGTGTGCAGTTCAGTAGCACTGAGCACGTCCACATTGTTGTGCAGCCTTCACCATCATTCAACTCCAGACCTTTTTCATCTTCCTAAATTGAAACTTTGTACCCACCAAATAGAAATTCCCCAATCTCTCACCTTTCTAGCCCCTGACAGCTACCATTCTACTTTCTGTTTCTATGAATCTGTCTATTCCAGGTACCTCATGTAAGTGGAGTCATGTAAGTATTTGTCTTTTTGTGACTGGCTTATTCCATTTAACATAATGTCCTCAAGATTCATCTATGTTGCAGCATGTGTCAGAATTTTCTTCCTTTTATAGGCTGAATAATATTCCACTGGATATACACACCCCATTTTGTTTATCTTGGGTTGCTTCCACCTTTTGGAAGTTGTGAATAAGAATGCTGTGAACATGGGTATATAAATATGTATTTGGGAATTTGATTTTGACTCTTCTGGGTATATACCCAGAAATGGAATTGCTGTATCTATGGTAACTCTATACTTCTAACTTTTTGAGAAACTACATTACTGTTTTCTATAATGGCATCACCATTTTGCACTCCTACTAATAGTGTACAAAGGTTCCAGTTTCTCCACATCCTTGCTTACACTTGCTTTTTTCTGTTTTGTGGATAGTAGCCATCTTAATGGGTGTGAGTTGGAGGAATCATGACTTTTAATGAACTTACTCACATAGAAGGCATAGTAAAAGGGCAGAAATTGGATATTTGGGAATGATTTTGGGAGGAGCATGTTGGTGGAAAGCTGCTAATTTGGTCCCTTGGGAAGAACAAGTCAAAGTAAAACCTATGAAGAGCTTTCATCCGGGACAGTGCTTCCTCTGTTATCTCAAGTCAAAGAAAACTTCCCCCCACCTCAAGTCTGAGACCTCTTGGTGATCTAAGGAGAGCACTTGGTGATATGTGTACCTGTCAGCTCACCTTGGATAGTGTTGATATCAGCTGGTGACAGTATCAGCTAAGTTGGAACTCTGGAGGCGTTGGGAGACGCCACAAGCCTGTTGTAGGCAGGAGTGGAACCCTAGGCTGGAAAAACCCCACCCCCCATTGCCTGCCTACTCTGCATACACAGCAGACACAGATAAAGGAGGTAATAAGCTTCAACTTTCTATCAAAACCAAGTTTTAATTATGATATGGGACTGAATATTCTAATTACCAAGTCAAAACTGCCTTTTGTCACTTAAAGTGATTGTTGAACTTTTTAATGACCTATGAGAAACCAGAGAATTAATGGAGTCGACTTTCAGTTTCATCCAGGCCAATAAGTAGTCCTATGGAGCACATTTTAGGGGACAGAGAAAGATAAAAATAAAATTGCTTTGTGATTATATCTAGTGGATTGGGCTTATTCAGTGAAATGTTTAAATGCACATGTAATGTGGTAATGTAGAGTCTTAGAAATATGACTGAACTGAGGTTTCTTTAGTCCTGAGGATTTAGTAAGAAAACGTGAGACTTGCCATTTATTTAAGACTAAGAGAATATCACTTTGTATATACTTGTTATGTTAAAATAGATGACAAAACAATTTCTTTGTTTTTCTGAAAATATTAGTATTTTTTGGTGTCTTACCTGAGGGTTTCAGTGCAGGCAGGTTCACTAGGGATTTGGTGAGACTGAGAAATGATGACAGAATATTCTTGGGGTGAAAGCATTTACACCCAGATTTATTATCAAGGTGGAAGGCAGAGCACTAGGATCACGCCTGCATCCAGCAGTCTGCAGGTCTGAAATCCACCTCCTCTTTGCCTCCGCCCAGAATACCGGGCAGAGCTCTTTATACAGTGACTCAGGTAATAATCATTGCCTAGGGTGTGGAAGCAGTAGCCTAGCAGTAAGTCAGTTCCATCATCAAGTGGTTTAGGGTCAGGTGAGGATCCTGGCCACAGGAACTTCCATTTTCCCCACACTCCACCCCTCCAGGATTCTCACCTCACAGTCTACATACCCTCAATCTTCCTTGATGCTCCTTGTGTGAGAAAGCTGGAGCATTATAACCAGACTCCACAATGGCAACAGAGGATAACAACAACATACAGATAACAAAAAAAAATTATGATATAGATAACAAAAATTATAATAATCCTACGTCTGAGGAGATCAATTGGTCAATGACCACCAAGTGGTCATTCTAGCTGTATTCAAACCAGTTCTACTCAGATGAGTTCATAACATGCACTCTCCATGGGAGAAATCAATTTTCTGCAATGGTCCCTGTGTGAGAAAGCTGGAACCTTGTGACAACAAAAATTACAATAATAATAGTTGTCTTCAAGCCCAAGGAGATCAAATGCCACCAAGTGGTCATCCCAGCTATATTCTAACTAGTCCCAGTTCATGATTCACACTTTCCACAGGAGGCTAGTAGTGGTACTGATAGGGAGCTCCATGCACACCCAGTGAGTAGCAGTTTTTCTAGAATGAGTAAACAATCCACAAGGATGTTAGAGCAGATTAACCTTCAGGGCAGTAGGACACATGTTTTAATGACACTGGCACAGGCAAATCTTGTCCATCAGGTAGGATGCATGCAAGAGAGTGGTCTTGTGATAGGACCATGGCAGAAAGGGGGTCCCATCTGTTTGTAGCATATAGTACCTTTACCCCTCTCCCTGTGAAGGTTACTGAGGGGTCTATATATAGTGCTACTGGAGGCTCATGCATGGCCAAAATGATAAAACAAAACTCCCTGGTCAGTTGCTGTTACTTTTTGGCCATTTAAGATATACTACTGTGATCTTTGGGGGTTACTCTGCTGTAAATCCAGGAATACACAGGAGGCCAGTTTCCAGGCTTTATCCCCAAGGTGCCAGGAGGGTCAGCCATCACTGGTCCATGTGTCAAAATGTCCAAGGCCACATCCACTGAATGGAGTCTCCAGGACTTACTGCAGTTGGTGCTCACAGCAAGATATTATTCTGGTGGCCTAACAGCTTCAATAATTCTTCTTTATTATTCTGAGGGCCACCTCTACTGCCTCAGGCATTACCTCCACCTCCCCCCAGTCCTGGGGAAGGGCCCAGTCTTCTAGGAGGCAAGCCACAGCAGACCTCATGCCCCGCCGTGGGTACACTGAATGTTTCCCTATCCATAGGGGCAGCCCACTGAAGCACCCCTCCCATGAAGGCAGCCTGTTCCATTGTTCAGTCTACAGTGAATCCTGCTGACTACGCCAATTATCTTGTCTGAGAGTTTCAGCCCCAGGAAAGTTCAACAGAACCTTCTTGTGGTAAAAGGGTTTATACCCAGCTTTATTCTCACAGCGGTAGGTCAAGCACTAATCACATCTGTATCCAGAAGTCTGCAGGTCTGAATCCACCTCTGTGTCTATCTCTAACTCTGCCCAGAGCACTGGGCAGAGTTCTTTCTATAGTGACTCAGTAATTGTTTCTTGCCTATGGGTGTGGAACCATTAGCCTAGCAGGAGGCCAATTACATCATCAAGTAGTTCCAGGTCAGGTGAGGATCCTGGCATAAGAACTTCCATGTTCCTTGCAGTTGTATTACAAGAATGCTTCCAAATTGTTTTTGAGTGAATTGTTGATTTAGATCTCAGGAGTCATGTAGTAGTGGGAGAGAACTTATTTTAGGAAAACACAGCTTTGCTGCTTAGTTATTATTATTTTTCAAAGTGATTTCTCCATACTTTCAGTTATCCTTAACTCCACCAGAACTGCATTTACCTCAGTTCCATATTCCACCAGAGTATTAGTTGGATTTTGTCAGTAGTCAATGGGAATAAATCAAATTTATCTAAACAATAAGACAATTTGTTTCCTTTTAAGAAGAGAGAATCCAGGGGTAGGGTAGGCTTTAAGTGTGCTGCAGAGCCAGTTCTACATCTCTGTCCTTCTCCCAGTTTGCTGCTACCCGCAGGCCAGTGACAAGCAGGAGCTCCAGCAATACACTCAGGCATGATAAATTGCTACAAAAAAGAAAAGAGATTCTTGTCTCTTCCTTAAAATTAAAAAAACTTTTCCCTGAAGTGCCTCCTTCCTTCCTCCACCACAGCTGACTTCCTTATACATCTCTTTGGTTGGAATTTATGATACATCATAGACCATCGATGGTTAAAACACATTTTATTGAAATGAAAGAAATTCTCTTTGTTGGATCATAGAAAGTTCATCATATTAAAGCTAGAAGGAACCTTGGGTAGTGTCTAGTCTGAACTCTTTATAGGGTAACTGAAGCTCAGAAAACCCAGGTGGCTTTCCCCAAATCCCCGTTAGTATGTACTACAAGAGCAAACAGGGCAATTATAAAGCAATGGCGACTACTTCATTACTTTATAGTGGTACTTCTCTTCATCACAGCAGAGAGTTCAGTGCTGGGAACTGAAGTTGAAGGACAGACCAAGAGCGTGTCAGGGATAACTCATCCTGTGTGGTGTAGCCTGTGGCAGATGTGGACCTGGGCTGTTGCCAGTAAAGGCAACTTTTTCTGTGGAGGATCAGATAGTAAATGTTTCAGGCTTGGGCTGGCCAGATGGTTTCTGTTGCAAATATTCAAATGTGCTGTTGAGTGTGAAAGCAGCTGTAAGTAATACATAATAAATGGGTGTGACTGTGTTTCAATAACAATTTATTTACAAAAACAGGAAGTGGGCAAAATTTGACTTATGGTCTATAGTTTGCCAACCCCTGGTTACATGCTTCCAAAAGACTGAACATCTGGTTGTAACTCCAGTACAAAAAGGATTTTGAGATGCACCAAATGCATTTTAGATTGGGTTCAATGATTTGTATTTTCCCCAAACCAAAAGGCAAAGGCATGACCTTCCACATTGTTTACATGGTATGGAAATTACTCTTTATTCAGTCAATTTACCTTGACGGCCAGTAAATCCAGTATATTAAGCAGATTCACAGTTTATCTCACTGAATGGATGGGGTCAAACCGTCAGAATAGTGTGTACTTGCCAAGGCCTAAGTTTGGTGTAGTTTAGACAGTGATCCTCCAGGACTTGATCTACCTAAGTGTTAGCTTACCTGCTCTCTACCTCTCTCAAAGAGCCCAGTACAAAAACATCTAGTTTAATCACGCTCTGAATGAGGGCACAGCTTGCATGAGAATTAATTTAACCAAATAATTAGGAAACTTCTAAAGTTGTAGAAATTGGTAACAGGAAGTCATTTGCAAATTGTCTAAATATTCACTTTCTAGGAGACACAGGTCAACTATTTTGGCTGCCCAGTCACATGATGGGTGCCTGGCCTGCGGCCTCAAGGAGAGGAATAATGATTTGTATTCAGGGAAACTGCTCTTTAAAAATCCCAGAAGAAAGGGGGAGATCTCTGTTCCATTTTTTGGAGTAAACCTGAGGTTGTGCATCATCATTTGACTAGGCATTTTTCCTCTTGTCAGTTATAAAACATACAATGTATTTATCTTTCCAAAATCAGATTGCTTCAGTCCAACTTCTCTTTCTGGCTGAGAAGCTGATACCCTTAATGACAATTTGGGCTGATTCCCTAGTTTTTCAGTCATGTTTGGAAGCTAAAATAATCTCATTCTGAGTTCTTCAAACTTCTTTTGTTCTTTTAAAAACTTCGATCACATATCAGGGCTTCCTCACTTCCCCCACTTCCCTCCAAACCCAGAAAAGACTGAGTTTCTTCCTGGAAACTGGGCGTGTCCGTGGGGGTGTGGTCTGCTCTCTCACCATGCCCACCCTCTCTTTCTTGGCTGTCCTCACACGGCATCTGAAATTAGTGTTCCACTATGTGAATGATTTTATACTGGAGGTGGCAGATTACCTGCCCTACCTGTGACTTGTGGCTCCATCTCTACTCTGTGCCCGACTATCGGTACTCTCTGAGAGGGAGCACCCATTTGCTGCTTCTCTGAGGGGTGCATCCTTTAGTTCTTGAGGGTCTTCAAGACTGTCACCTTGTTGTGACAGTCCCTTTGTTGGGGACTGTCCCTTGTTGTGAGATTGCTGACTGAAGCTTAACCTCTTCCTTCCTACCTTCAGTCCCCACTGGGGGCACCCAGCAGGTAGCATATTGCTGCCAGGTTCCTCTTGCCCAGCAGGAAGGGCCTGCTTCACGCAGTTCAGAAGGACCCCACATGCAGGGTTTAACTCTCTGGGGGTACCATCTTGGAATTCTCAATAATTATCATTGGATTTGTGTTTTGGAAGTGAAATCAGGTGGGAAAAATGGAGCGTGTGCCAGAGGTGTAGAGCCTCGGGCCCTGTGTGGACCACATCTTGCTGCCTCCTCCCCTCCTTGGGATGCACTTTCCCTCTGCTTTGTGCCCTGGGCCCTGCCTGCCTCCCAGCTCCATCCTTGCCCTGCACCTGCTACTGCCTTCTGCCTCTGCCTGTGTTTGTGGGTGTGGGAAGGGCCTGTGTGCAGACCTGGGCTTGGGACCCTTGGGTTGGCACATGCCCACTGTGTCTTGGGGCAGAAAAGGGAGGCACTGTCCCTGCCCTGGGACAGCAAGGCTGAGGCCAGTTTTGTGGGCAGCTAGTGGGGCCTCTAGCCCACACCCAGTCCAGTACCACCCTCATCCTGGTAGGAAGGTTGTAATGCCACGGGACTTGCCCTTCTACATGAACTGGGCTGGTAGGTGCATGGATAGGGGAGATTGGTTTCTTGTCCTCATCCAGGGCTCCACATTTTCATTTTGCACATTTTGTTTTCAATTTTCATTCCCCACCAGTTATGTAGCTAGAGCTTCTAGTATGTGGCCCTCTGGGGGAGTATTGGCCAAACACTAAGCCACCTCAGTAGTGACCAGGTGTGGGGAAGCTGGGCTTCCTACGGCCAGGATCTTCACTGAACTTAAACCACTTGCTGATGTAACTGGCCTGTTGCTAGGCTACTACTTCCCCACCTTAGGCAATAAGCAATTATTACACCATATATAGACAGCTTGGCCCAGTGCTCTGGGTGGGGGCAGAGATGCGAGTGTTCGACCTACCACCGGGAGAACAAGCTGGGTAGTAAACCCTTTCACCCCAAGAATGTTCTTCTGTCATTTCTTTGGTCACACTGAATCCATAGCAAACTTGCCAGGGGCTGAAACCCATTGGCAAGACACCAGGTTATCCAGAGCCAGGCCATGCCTCATTACTAGAAATGGTGGCACGGACAGTGTCCCACCTGGCCCTCCCTTTCCTGACCCTGCCATCTCTCTCCTGAACCCTCCTCCCCATTCCAGTTGCTGAGTAACTCACTAACTTCCAAATAACCACCAGCCCTAACTCAGGGCTGGGGTGTTGGGAAGACCTCCCCCTGCCCCCCCATGATCTTAACAGAGGGCACGGAGAGGCATTCAAAAGCCCGCCGTAGTGGGAGCCCTGACAGCTTTGTTCTCTTTTCTGTAATGCAAGTGCCTGACGAGCTTTGACTGCCAAGGCACCCACTTCAATGAGACAGCCGTTTCAAGAGGGCAACCCCAGTCACACAGTGCCAGGCGCTGGGCCAGAGGAAGGGCTGGGCGGCCTCTCCGCACTGAGGCTCCTTTGTTTTAGATCTTCCTTGGTTTGGATAACTGATCATTTGGTCCACCTGTCTTTTCTCTTCTATGTGCTTTAAATTCCTGCTCTTAGTTTTAAACTCACCGATAGGGAGTGAGTTCTGGAAACCATAGACCCCCACCTCCCACCCCAATAAAAGCACAAACCCGCCTGCTCTCGCTCATGCGCGCTCCTTTTTTTTCTCTCTTCCTGCAACCTCGGTGTGTGGCCCCAGGCATGCTGTGTAATTTCCAGGTCTTGTAAGTAAGCAACTTGTATTTTTGCAAAGTCTACTGATAGTTGTTGCCGTAAGGGGTCTTGTAATGATAGTCGAACCCCAGGGGTGGGTCCAGTCATAACACCGGCTTGGGAAGGGGGATGTTGGGGTGAAGCCCCTCTGCCCAGTGAGCCCCGCAGGCATTTCTAGGCGCTGGCATCACTGCAGCTGAGGCACAGCATGCGCACTCCTGCGCTGGGGGCTGGCTACCCTCCGCAGTGCCCCCAGGGCCGTCTTCTCCCTCCTGTCCTCTCATTCCTCAATGACTAGGACTTGGAAAGCCCTGCCAGCCTTTCTGGGTCCCGGGGGAACCCGAGGTTCCCCTTGCCCTTGGGCTTTCTTTTAACACCACCCTGGACAGTTTTGAGATTTTGTTCTCAGAACTGACCTGATTTAATCCTGTTCTTTTTGCCTCCTGAGGCAGAAAAGCATCTCTATCAGGGCATTTCCTTATTCTGTCAACAAGCGCTGACGCGGACTCTCACCTGCGTTAAGGGAATTCCTGTTGGGTCCCGGCCGACAGGCTCTTTCCTGGGATGAGAGTCCCACCCAGCCACCCCATTTCCGTGCTGTATACATTCTCGTATTCAATTCCACCCTTCCTGAGCAGCTGCGGAGCTTCCACCCGCTCCAGAGAGTTTGGCTTAAATTTTCTACACATTTTCTCGTTAGGCTGTGTGCATTGGAAACGGCCATAATGATTTTTCTGGGTGTCTCAGACTTTGACTAACAAACTAAGCCTTAGTTTTCTTGTGGGCAAGATGGAGAAAAGAAACACTCCCTCACTGTACGTGGTATTTGTGAGAAGTCAATAGGATGAGAATTGTAAAGCCTCTCATAGTTGAAAGAGTTCTGCAAGTTTGTGATGTCCACGATCTGAATCTAAGACAAGCCCTCGGCATCTGGACTCTCCTCTGGACAATAGCCATCTAGGGGTGAGAGCAAGCACGGCAAAAAATGCACCAAACCAAACTGCACAGAACCCGTTTAGGCTCAGGATTATAAAGTGAAGTTTAATTAACATGGGCTTTTCTTGGTGAAATGGTACTTACCTGGGTGGGAGAGGAACTGGGATGCGGCATATGCTTTGTAGCTGTACATGACGCAGGGCTGCTTTATCTGGAAGAGGTGAGGCTGATTTATGCATCTGAGGCAAATGTGTTTGAGAACATAGAGGTGGGGCTTTTCTGTCCTGTGTACATGGTGTGATGTAAATTTGGTACTTTTGAAACAAATATTTTGCTCTCAAGTTGCCTCTCTGAGGAGTTCATTCAGACACCTTTTTTTCCTCTAAAACTTCTGTTTTATCTCCTGTACTTCAAAAAGAAAAAACAAATCCCCCTCGACCTCAGACCCACGACATGGGCTTGTATGTTGGGATTGAGGATGTCCTGCAGATTGGACGCCTGCCCGGCCTTCAGTTGTTTGTCATCTGGGGTGGCATCTGATGACAACACTGGGCAGACTTCTAGGGCCCTGGCTCCTCTGCGGTTGTTTACCAGTTTCAGATTCCATCTGGTCTTGCTGACAGCAGCCTGGACACCATCTGCAAATGTTAGAATAGAGCAATTTTTTGTGTGAAGGAAAGGAAAATTGTGAGTTGAAGTCCATCCGGGAAATGTCATGTTGGCTGCTTGAAAAGGAAACATGGAAGGGGGCGTGTGTTACTACACATTCATGCATTCCGTGGACCTCCTGAGTGGACACATCTATAGCTGTGAGCTTTGTGCTGACTCTTTTCTCTTCAGTTTAAACACTAACTGAAGGAAAGCCACTGGACGTGGCAGTACTACAGGGTGGGTTTTGGTAACATTGTGTTTATATATAGTAAGGCCACCTCCCACTGTAGTACAATTGGGGTCAGTGTGTTTTGCTTGTGTATGCAGCTTGTAAAAATGATAGTCATGTGCTTTTCTTATTACCCAAAGGGTTCACTTATGCATAACATACACCTCCACAAAGGCCCCTAATCCCACACCAGGACAAAGGATAATAATAATGATAATAAAATAGTGATAGCTAAAATTTATACAGTGCTAAGCACCATGCACTGCTGAGTATTTTGCAAACATCAACTCACTTATTCCCACAACCCTAGAGGGTAAGTATTGCTATTATCCCAATTTTACAGATGAGAAAGATGGCACAGAGCAGGTAAGAATGGGAATCCAGCTAGTAAGCAGTAGAGCCAGGGTGTGACAGTAGGTCACCTTCAGGCAGCCCAGACTAGCCACTGTGCTTATGGAGGCCGCTATATACTTTCCTGAATAGATTTTATGTTTAGTGCTCATTTTGGACTCTGAGCAGGCTGTTCTCCACTTGCAGCACCAGGTTGTTCTCTTCCCTTCTCTATCTGCACTGGCTCGGAGATGCTTGCCCTCTCCAGATGGCTCCCCTGGGCTTCCTTACCTCCACTTTTCACTTGGGTTCTGTCAGTGGGAGGCACCAGAGAGGAGAAGCTGGCTGTGGATCCCCTCTATCCCTGGGGCTGCCTTATGGTGGGTGGCCCCAGTTCTTTTCAGGTCTGGTAACACTACTGTCTACACCTTCATTCAGGCTGAGGGGATCCAGCCTTCCAGTCTATGCTTCATCGTCACTGGGGTTCCCTGAGCCCTGTCCACATCTTTGTAAAAAGCCCTTCATTAGCATTTAATTCTTTATGTATGTTATTTATTTTTTAGGAATTCTGATAGATAGAGGCTTTTTCTGAGAGTTCATCTATTTTCCCTTACTTGAGTCTCCAGTACTCAAAAATGCTTGACATTTTTGGAAGGATTTAATAAAAGATTGATGAAAAAGTTAAAACTCACAGTAGGGTCAGGAAGGACTTACTCTCTTAGCCTAGAATAGATAAAAATAATAACCCAATATTTTCAAAAATTCATATTCTTTTCCAGATTCTTTTAGATGCATTTGTTAACAACAAATATAGCTAACATTTACCTGTACTATGTTCCATGCACCCCACTGAGGACTTCATATAAATTATTCTTGTTTAATCTCACAACAATCCTAGGAAATAGAACCCTTATTATTTTCATATTGCAGATGACGTAACAGAAGTTTAGAGAGATTAAACAACCTGCTCAAGGCTATGCAGTTAATAGTTATGCATGTGGGATTTACTCCCAGGCAGCTGACACCGGAGTCTATGCTTTAAGCAATATACTTATGCCTCCTGCATCTGATTTCGCTCTTAAAGCAACCTGGGGAGGAGGCCAGACAGGTACAATTTTCTTCCCTTTATTGCATTTGAGTAAACTGAAGCCCAGTAGGTTCAAGTGACTTCTCTGAGATCACGGAACTAATTAGTCTGTACTCATATGTGGCAGAACTGGTGATTATTAGGAAATCTTGCTGTGGAAATTAAGCAGCCTTCGAGGTAGCTTTGGCTTGTGCAAACAGCAGTGGGCTTGTGGTTCAGAGATTCAGGCTTCAACTCTGACTGAGATGTCCTTGCTACCTGGACTGGAGTAGTTCAGCCTCTAAGGCTTCCTGTCTTCATTCATAAAATGGGAGAAATAATTCTTCCTTTACAGGGTGTGTGAGGATGATATAATGTAATTACATAAAGGTGTTTATCACCATAGTTGTTTAATATATGTTTACAAAATGTTTTACATAAACCATCAAAGGGTAGAGCCATAAATGGAGGGACAGATATGGAAGCAAAGGATGTTTGACTCTTGACCCCCTGGTTGGCACGAGGTGAGTCCCACATGTGTGTGACTTCCAGGGAAGTCTGCAGTGGGCAGACAAAGCTTCGTCCACCCCTAAGCATGGACTGAACATCTGCTATATGTTATGAAGAATTTGAATCTTATACCAATGTCAGGGCTTTACTTTTGCGATGTGCTTTATGGTGAAAACCAGCTATAATTCTAATAGTAAGTAGCCAGTAGCCAAGGAACACTTTGAGACAAAGCTTTCTTTGGTAGTATTTTAGACACATGTATGTAAGGGCAGTGGTTTTATATACAAAATAATGGTGTATATTATGGTCATACTATGATCTGAGCGGGTTTAGGGTCTGTTCTCAAGAGAATTTGAAATGTGAGGCCTTTCTTTGTCATTCTGGCAGGAAGTAATTTCGTACCCCTTTCTCTGAATGTACATTTCTGGTTTGAAAATGGCCATTTGTGTACTTTTTTCCTTCTCCAAATCAAGACCTTATGTTTTTAAAAAAGCACTATATCCTTTACTGTCATATATGAGTGGATTATGAATGAATTAAGTGAATTTCTTTCTGATCCATATTATGCCTGGGACTTCTGCCATTCTTTCAAAACACTGAACACCTTCAGTGTGCCAGGGAATCATCTAGGCACAGGGTTACAGAGACATTGTCCTCCGAGGTCTGGTGCCTGACACAGGCACAAATACTTACAATATAATAAGTCCTATAAGAGGCTGTGTGCAAAGTACAGTTTCTTTGGAAGTAACATTGAAAACATGTGCTGTTCACAAAACATATTAGTAAGTGGTTCACATAGGTTATTTTATGTGTTAAGGACTAGAATAAAAGAGTACACTAGAGCCTTTCGTAGCCAGAATGCTTGGGGAATGGAAAGTTTGGTTTCTGGGACCTACCTAACATTTATGGTTGTGAAAATGCAACGTATACTTTATCATCACAGAAAATATCCCAAAGCTCCACAAGATGGCGCTCTGTCTCTAGGAAAGCAGAATTTTTAAGTCAAAAGACTCCCTCCCAATTTGAATTCAGGTGACATGCAGTCTTGACATTTCCCACACTTTTTAGGGGAAGAAATGTCTGGAACATATTAGCCACTCAATTCTCACTCATTGAATAAATGTTACATGAAAACTTTAGCTGTTAAGGGTTCAGTTGAAAATGAGAGATCACGGGAAGTTTGCTCAGAATACATAAACTAAAATTTCCAAGAGAGGATTAAGCACATTTTTATGATGTTTTACTTCTTTTCAGAAAAATAAAAAGAAAAAAACAAGCAAAGGTTATAGGAGAATCAGTAGCTAAGCAAATAATTTGCTCAAATGGATTTGCGAATATAACATCAGAGGAGGCAGTGTAACTTGAAGTTGCTGTTGCTTGGTTGTATTCTTGGATTCAATTTTCTAAATTAAAAGTAATAGTTAATTGTAAATGATAAACAAAACATAAATATATATAAAATAAAAATGAGTCCCTTTTCACTTCCTACCCTCAGGTAAAGCCCATCCATTTCTTTGCTATGTATACACTTCTCTTTATATACATTTCTCTTTATAGTAAGAAACTGAATAGATATAAATGGGCAATGGCCAGACTATATACAAGAATAGAACTCTTACCTGCAATCTGTAGCAACCGGCCCAGGAAACCAACCCACTACCTACACTAGCAGCCCAGGAGGCCTATAAGTCTATAAGTCACCCCTGTAGGAAACCACACCGTTGTCTCTAGCAACAGGTCCAGGAAGTCAAACAGTAGCTTCTGCCCAATTGGCCCCAACCAGCCAGGACCTGATTTCTCACTGACAGCTTCCTTAATTTTTGCCCAGCTTCTAATTTAGGACTAACCAGAGAAGGCTAAACATGCACCCTAAACAATCCCAGGATTCCCCACCTCTTTCTCGGCCCACCTCCAGCTTCCCCAGGCTAACATCCGTCAGTCAGGGCACTCCTGAAGGCTTCCCTTTCACTCCTAGGAAGCGTCCCCGCTTTTCTGCCTTCCTCTGAGTCTCTGCAGAACACCTGTGAGGGTGCCTGACTTTTGCTTTGGTAAAAGCTCTCAGTAAATGGCCTTTGCTTGTTCTCATTTGGTTGGTCTTCATTTATTTTCACAGTTGATGCAGATTCACTCACTTAGTAACGTGTTTGAGCGCCTACTGACTCAGAGGCGGGGGATACAGACCTAGTTCTTGCTCACGTGCTGCTTGCATTTTAGTGGAGAAAATAAGTAAATATGGTCATAAAATAATATTAGGGAATGCTATGTGTTACGAAGAAAGATAGAACAGGGTCAGAGGATGGAGAGCAACAGAAGTGCTGATAATCTAAGTAGGGTGGACACGAGCGTCCTTCCTGGGAGCTGACACTTCCGTACAGTCCTAGATAAGGAAGGAGGTGAGCCATGTGGCTACATGGAGGGAGTTCTGTGGGCTAAGAGAGCATCTGGTGCCTCTCTACTGGGAATGTGCTGGTTTTGTGAGAAAAGCAGAAAGGGCAGAGTTGCTGAAGTGGCGTGAGCTATGGCCGAGTCTTCAAGCTGTTTGATTATGACACGCAGGAAGCTGTGCAGTTTACTCCATGGCCCGGTGTACAGTACAGCAGTGTTGTGGGTGGACCCGTGTCCCCCCAAACAAGATCGTTCAAGTCCTAACCCCCCAATACCTCAGAATGTGACCATTTTGGGAATAGGGTTGTTGTGGATGTTAGTAGTGAAGATGCAGTCACACCGGAGCAGGACAGGCCCTTAGCCAAAATGACCAGTGTCCTTATCAGAGGAGAAGGGACACAGGGGCACAGGTGAGTGAAGAGAATGAGACTGAGTTGCTGCGGCAACACTGTGAGCCCAGCGACGCCCGGGACTTCCAGTGGCCGCCAGATGCCAGAGGGAGGCAAGGGAGGAGCCCCGGCAGGTTGCAGAGGGAGCACTGATGATACCCTGGTAGTTCACTTCTGCCCCCACAACTGCGAGACAATCCATGTCTGTTTTAAGCCATCCAGTTCGTGAAATTTTGTTATGGCAGCCCTAGGAGATGAATGTGTGCACGCACATGTTCATGCACTTGTGTACGTATATGCACGTGCACACACACACACACACACACACACACACAGAAACGCAGGTGATATGACAGAGTATTACCCTTACTACATGTAGTTTGCCGACAGGTCTGTTCTCTGCCATGACATGTTTGTCAGGACCCTAGAATGATTTCTGGCCCCCAACCCCCCTAATGCCCAGCACTCTGCAGTTGAAAAATACTGAGCACGTGGAAGAGAGGGGATGAGAAGCCAGGGAGGGCTGGGGCCAGACCACACAGGTCACTGTGGCTTTTTTCTGTAGCTGCTGGAAAGCTGTTGGCAGGGGTGTTAGTTTTTTCTCCCCTTTCTTGAGGATGTATATGTGAGACACAATCTGATTGATCTCTTAAGAGGATCTTGCAGACTCTACTCACTGCTATCTGGAGAATAAACCTCAGGAGAGAAGCGTGGACGCAGGGAGAGCATATGGAGGCACACGGTAGTGATCCGGCCATAAGATCGGGGTGGGCTGGACTTGTTAAAAAGACACAGAAGGTGCACAGGAATGCCTCCCTCCATGTGGAAGCTGAATGTTGCTTTTCTCTCTTAAAAGTTGGCTTTCAGGGGCGGGAGCCAAGATGGCGGCGTGAGTAGAGCAGTGGAAATCTCCTCCCAAAAACACATAGAGCTATGAAAATATAACAAAGAAAAATCTTCCTAAAATAGAGACCACAGGACACAGGACAACATCCAGACCACATCCACACCTGCAAGAACCCAGCGCCTTGTGAAGGGGGTAAGATACAAGCCCCAGCCCGGCGGGACCCGAGCGCCCCTCCCCCCGGCTCCCGGCGGGTGGAGAGAAACCGGAGCAGTTTTTTTTTTTTTTGGCGAGCGCTTTTTGGAAGCCTTAGAGGGACGGGCCCCCGTTGCTGGGGAGGCAGGGTGGCGGGACCGGTGAGGAGGTGCCTGGGAACGACGCCGGAGGACAAAGAATATCCCGCGTTTCTCCCTGCGAGACCTGGGGGCGGGTGCCTGAGACCGGTGCCTGAGGACGGAGGAGGTCGTGCGTTTTTCCCCTTTTTTTTTTTTTTTTCTCTTTTTGGCAAGCGCTTTTTGGAAGCCTTGAAGGGACGGGGACCCCAGTGCTAGGGAGGCACGGTGGCGGGACTGGTGAGCGGGTGGCTGGGACCGGCGCCTGAGGACAAAGAATATCCCCCGTTTTTCCCTGCGGGACCGGTGGGCGGGTGCCTGAGACCGGCACTTGAGGACAGAGGAAATCGCGCGTTTTTCCCCTTTTTTTTTTCTCTTTTCTGCGAGTGCTTTTTGGAAGCCTAAAAGGGACAGGGACCCCGGAGCTAGGGAGGCAGGGCGGCGGGACTGGTGAGCGGGTGCCTGGGACCGGCACCTGAGGACAAAGAATATCCCGCATTTTTCCCTGTGGGACCGGTGGGTGGGTGCCTGAGACCAGCACCTGAGGACGGAAGAAATCGCGCGTTTTTCCCCTTTTTTTTTCTCTCTTTTTGCCAAGTGCTTTTTGGAAGCCTTGAAGGGACAGGGACCCCGGTGCTAGGGAGGCAGGGCGGCGGGACTGGTGAGCGGGTGCGTGGGACCAGTGCCTGAGGACCAAGAATATTGAGCGTTCCTTCCCTGCGGGACCGGTGGGTGGGTGCTTTTTGGAAGCCTTGAAAGGACAGGGACCCTGGTGCTAGGGAGACAGGGCAGCAGGACCAGTGCGCGGGTGCCTGGGACCGGCACCTGAGGAAAAAAAAAAAAAATCGCGTGTTTTTTCTTTTTTTTTTCCTTTCTGTTCCCTCTCTCATTGTTGCTGTTGTTGTTTTGGTTTGGAGAGTGCTTTTTGGAAATCTTAAAGGGGCAGGACAGGTCACTTAGACCAGAAGCAGGGAATCTGGGGATCTCTGGGCACTCTAACCCCCTGGGCAGCAGGGAGCACAGAGGCCCCTTACGGAGATAAATAGTCTCCTGGCTGCTCCCCCTCTAACGGGGCTCCACCATTTTGGAGGAACAGCCCCAGCCAGGCCAAGCCCACAGCAACAGCGGAGATAAACCCCAAAGCAACTGGGCAGGAAGCAGAAGCCCTGTCTGCGCACAGCTGCCCAGCACAAGCCACTAGAGGTCGCTATTCTCTCAGGAAAAGGCTACAAACCAACAAGAAGGGAAGCTCTTCCAGCGGTCACTTGTACCAGCTCTGCAGACTATCTCTATCACCATGAAAAGGCAAAACTACAGGCAGACAAAGATCACAGAGACAACACCTGAGAAGGAGACAGACCTAACTAGTCCTCCTGAAAAAGAATTCCAAATAAAAATCATGAACATGCTGACAGAGATGCAGAAAAAAATGCAAGAGCAATGGGATGAGATGCAGAGAAAAATGCAAGAGCAGTGGGATGAGATGCAGAGAAAAATGCAAGAGCAGTGGGATGAAGTCCGGAAGGAGATCACAGATGTCAGGAAAGAGATCACAGAAGTGAAACAATCCCTGGAAGGATTTATAAGCAGAATGGATAAGATGCAAGAGGCCATTGAAGGAATAGAAGCCAGAGAACAGGAACGTATAGAAGCTGACATAGAGAGAGATAAAAGGATCTCCAGGAATGAAACAACACTAAGAGAAATATGTGACCAATACAAAAGGAAAAACATTCGTATTATAGGGATACCAGAAGAGGAAGAAAGAGGAAAAGGGATAGAAAGTGTCTTTGAAGAAATAATTGCTGAAAACTTCCCCAAACTGGGGGAGGAAATAATCGAACAGACCATGGAATTATACAGAACCCCCAACAGAAAGGATCCAAGGAGGACAACACCAAGACACATAATAATTAAAATGGCAAGGATCAAGGACAAGGAAAGAGTTTTAAAGGCAGCTAGAGAGAAAAAGGTCACCTATAAAGGAAAACCAATCAGGCTAACATCAGACTTCTCAACAGAAACCCTACAGGCCAGAAGAGAATGGCATGATATACTTAATGCAATGAAACAGAAGGGCCTTGAACCAAGGATACTGTATCCAGCACGACTATCATTTAAATATGATGGTGGGATCAAACAATTCCCAGATAAGCAAAAGCTGAGGGAATTTGCTTCCCACAAACCACCTCTACAGGGCATCCTACAGGGACTGCTCTAGATGGGAGCACCCCTAAAAAGAGCACAGAACAAAACACACAACATATGAAGAAGGGAGGAGGAGGAATAAGAAGGGAGAGAAGAAAAGACTCTCCAGACAGTGTATATAACAGCTCAATAAGCGAGCTAAGTTAGGCAGTAAGATACTAAAGAAGCTAACCTTGAACCTTTGGTAACCACGAATCTAAAGCCTGCAATGGCAATAAGTACATATCTTTCAATAGTCACCCTAAATGTAAATGGACTTAATGCACCAATCAAAAGACATAGAGTAATAGAATGGATAAAAAAGCAAGACCCATCTATATGCTGCTTACAAGAAACTCACCTTAAACCCAAAGATAAGCATAGACTAAAAGTCAAGGGATGGAAAAACATATTTCAGGCAAACAACAGTGAGAAGAAAGCAGGGGTTGCAGTACTAATATCAGACAAAATAGACTTCAAAACAAAGAAAGTAACAAGAGATAAAGAAGGCCACTACATAATGATAAAGGGCTTAGTCCAACAAGAGGATATAACCATTCTAAATATATATGCACCCAATACAGGAGCACCAGCATATGTGAAGCAAATACTAACAGAACTAAAGAGGGAAATAGACTGCAATGCATTCATTGTAGGAGACTTCAACACACCACTCACCCCAAAGGATAGATCCACCGGGCAGAAAATAAGTAAAGACACACAGGCACTGAACAACACACTAGAACAGATGGACCTAATAGACATCTATAGAACTTTACATCCAAAAGCAACAGGATATACATTCTTCTCAAGTGCACATGGAACATTCTCCAGAATAGACCACATACTAGCTCACAAAAAGAGCCTCAGTAAATTCCACAATATTGAAATTCTACCAACCAATTTTTCAGACCACAAAGGTATGAAAGTAGAAATAAATTCTACAAAGAAAACAAAAAGGCTCACAAACACATGGAGGCTTAACAACATGCTACTAAATAATCAATGGATCAATGAACAAATCAAAATAGAGATCAAGGAATATATAGAAACAAATGACAACAACAACACTAAGCCCCAACTTCTGTGGGATGCAGCGAAAGCAGTCTTAAGAGGAAAGTATATAGCAATCCAGGCACACTTGAAGAAGGAAGAACAATCCCAAATGAATAGTCTAACATCACAATTATTAAAACTGGAAAAAGAAGAACAAATGAGGCCTAAAGTCAGCAGAAGGAGGGACATAATAAAGATCAGAGAAGAAATAAACAAAATTGAGAAGAATAAAACAATAGCAAAAATCAACGAAACCAAGAGCTGGTTCTTTGAGAAAATAAACAAAATAGATAAGCCTCTAGCCCAACTTATTAAGAGAAAAAGAGAGTCAACACAAATCAACATAATCAGAAATGAGAATGGAAAAATCACGACAGACTCCACAGAAATACAAAGAATTATTAAAGACTACTATGAAAACCTATATGCCAACAAGCTGGAAAACCTAGAAGAAATGGACAACTTCCTAGAAAAATACAACCTCCCAAGACTGACCAAGGAAGAAACACAAAAGTTAAACAAACCAATTACAAGCAAAGAAATTGAAACAGTAATCAAAAAACTACCCAAGAACAAAACCCCGGGGCCGGACGGATTTACCTCGGAATTTTATCAGACACACAGAGAAGACATAATACCCATTCTCCTTAAAGTGTTCCACAAAATAGAAGAAGAGGGAATACTCCCAAACTCATTCTATGAAGCCAACATCACCCTAATACCAAAACCAGGCAAAGACCCCACCAAAAAAGAAAATTACAGACCAATATCCCTGATGAACGTAGATGCAAAAATACTCAATAAAATATTAGCAAACAGAATTCAACAGTATATCAAAAGGATCATACACCATGACCAAGTGGGGTTCATCCCAGGGATGCAAGGATGGTACAACATTCGAAAATCCATCAACATCATCCACCACATCAACAAAAAGAAAGACAAAAACCACATGATCATCTCCATAGATGCTGAAAAAGCATTTGACAAAATTCAACATCCATTCATGATAAAAACTCTCAGCAAAATGGGAATAGAGGGCAAGTACCTCAACATAATAAAGGCCATATATGATAAACCCACAGCCAGCATTATACTGAACAGCGAGAAGCTGAAAGCATTTCCACTGAGATCGGGAACCAGACAGGGATGCCCACTCTCCCCACTGTTATTTAACATAGTACTGGAGGTCCTAGCCACGGCAATCAGACAAAACAAAGAAATACAAGGAATCCAGATTGGTAAAGAAGAAGTTAAACTGTCACTATTTGCAGATGATATGATACTGTACATAAAAAACCCTAAAGACTCCACTCCAAAACTACTAGAACTGATATCGGAATACAGCAAAGTTGCAGGATACAAAATCAACACACAGAAATCTGTAGCTTTCCTATACACTAACAACGAATCAATAGAAAGAGAAATCAGGAAAACAATTCCATTCACCATTGCATCAAAAAGAATAAAATACCTAGGAATAAACCTAACCAAGGAAGTGAAAGACTTATACTCTGAAAACTACAAGTCACTCTTAAGAGAAATTAAAGGGGACACTAATAAATGGAAACTCATCCCATGCTCATGGCTAGGAAGAATTAATATCGTCAAAATGGCCATCCTGCCGAAAGCAATATACAAATTTGATGCAATCCCTCTCAAATTACCAGCAACATTCTTCAATGAATTGGAACAAATAATTCAAAAATTCATATGGAAACACCAAAGACCCCGAATAGCCAAAGCAATCCTGAAAAAGAAGAATAAAGTAGGGGGGATCTCACTCCCCAACTTCAAGCTCTACTACAAAGCCATAGTAATCAAGACAATTTGGTACTGGCACAAGAACAGAGCCACAGACCAGTGGAACAGATTAGAGACCCCAGAAATTAACCCAAACATATATGGTCAATTAATATTTGATAAAGGAGCCATGGACATACAATGGCAAAATGACAGTCTCTTCAACAGATGGTGCTGGCAAAACTGGACAGCTACATGTAGGAGAATGAAACTGGACCATTGTCTAACCCCATATACAAAGGTAAACTCAAAATGGATCAAAGACCTGAATGTAAGTCACGAAACCATTAAACTCTTGGAAAAAAACATAGGCAAAAACCTCTTAGACATAAACATGAGTGATCTCTTCTTGAACATATCTCCCCGGGCAAGGAAAACAACAGCAAAAATGAGCAAGTGGGACTACATTAAGCTGAAAAGCTTCTGTACAGCGAAAGACACCATCAATAGAACAAAAAGGAACCCTACAGTATGGGAGAATATATTTGAAAATGACAGATCTGATAAAGGCTTGACGTCCAGAATATATAAAGAGCTCACACGCCTCAACAAACAAAAAACAAATAACCCAATTAAAAAATGGGCAGAGGAACTGAACAGAAAGTTCTCCAAAAAAGAAATACAGATGGCCAAGAGACACATGAAAAGATGCTCCACATCGCTAATTATCAGAGAAATGCAAATTAAAACTACAATGAGGTATCACCTCACACCAGTAAGGATAGCTGCCATCCAAAAGACAAACAACAACAAATGTTGGCGAGGCTGTGGAGAAAGGGGAACCCTCCTACACTGCTGGTGGGAATGTAAATTAGTTCAACCATTGTGGAAAGCAGTATGGAGGTGCATCAAAATGCTCAAAACAGACCTACCATTTGACCCAGGAATTCCACTCCTAGGAATTTACCCTAAGAACGCAGCAATCAAGTTTGAGAAAGACAGATGCACTCCTATGTTTATCGCAGCACTATTTACAATAGCCAAGAATTGGAAGCAACCTAAATGTCCATCTGTAGATGAATGGATAAAGAAGATGTGGTACATATACACAATGGAATACTACTCAGCCATAAGAAGTGGAAAAATCCAACCATTTGCAGCAACATGGATGGAGCTGGAGAGTATTATGCTCAGTGAAATAAGCCAAGCGGAGAAAGAGAAATACCAAATGATTTCACTCATCTGAGGAGTATAGGAACAAAGGAAAAACTGAAGGAACAAAACAGCAGCAGAATTACAGAACCCAAAAATGGACTAACAGGTACCAAAGGGAAAGGAACTGGGGAGGATGGGTGGGCAGGGAGGGATAAGGGGGGGGAAGAAGAAGGGGGGTATTAAGATTAGCATGCATGGGGGGGAGGGAGAAAGGGGAGGGCGGGCTGCACAACACAGAGAGGACAAGTAGTGACTCTACAACATTTTGCTAAGCTGATGGACAGTAACCGTAATGTGGTTGTTAGGGGGGACCTGATATAGGGGAGAGCATAGTAAACATAGTATTCTTCAGGTAAGTGTAGATTAAAAATTTAAAAAAAAAAAAAAGAAAGAAAGAAAGAAAAGGGGGATTACTCCTTAACAGGATAAAACTATTGGTAAATCAAAGATCAACGCATGCTTTAAATATCCTTAATGTTGATCACTTAAAGGGTGTCAGATGATCAGCTATGGAGGTAATCTTTTCTGATAATATTCCTTTCTCTTAATTAAAAAAAAAAAAAAAAAAAAAAAGCAGTTACTGTGTGCTGACCTCCAATGAGTTCTGCACAGTGGTATAGAGGGCATGTCAAAGTGTGGGCAAAGGGTCTGTTTGTTTCTACGCAGAAGATCAAGGCCTAGCTTGGATACCCAGAAAATGAACTAAGATACGATATGAGGAGGAGCTTCCGGCATCAGCACTCTCTGGAGGACTCGTGCCGGGGGATGATCATCAAAAAGCCTCCACAGGGATCCGGACGATGCTGCGGTTGTGGCTGCATCCAGCCCACCATCTCCTGGACTTGCCATAAGAAGGAGGAGGGAGATGTCTAGGCTGGCATGTGCATACAGTGAGACAACGAATTTGACTGGATCTGTACTGTTGGAACTCAACCAGGAGTTGGGAGGGGTGCAAGTTGTAGCACCCCAAAATCTCATGACTATAGACTATCTATGGTTAAAAGAACATATGGGATGTGAACAGATCCCAGAAATGGGCTGCTTTAATTTGTCTGATGGTTCAAGTACAGTTGGAAAATATCCATCATATCATAGATAAATTTTCACAAATGCCTAGGGTGCCTAAATGGTTTTCTTGGCTTCACTGGAGATGGCTGGTAATTATAGATTTGCTTTGTTTATGTCACCGTATTTCTATTATGTCAATATGTGTGTGCAAATTAGTTAGTAGTTTAAAACCTATACATACTTAAGGTACTATACAAGAAGATATGTCAAAGAAATAATCAATCCTCCCAAGTTTCCTTCATATGCTACATCTATAGCTTTTCTTCTTCCTTCCTAATTACAAACTTTAAATAGAATTCGTGCCTCATATCGAATTTACCGAGTATCATAATTCCTCCAGGTGGTAAAGATACCTCGAGACAAGTGCTGGGCATAGAAGCCACAGGGCATAAATCTGCAAAGAAGTAAAAAGCTAACCTTTGCAAACAATATGGCTTCTCTCTCACTTACCAACTTTACATTTCCCTGTATGGCCCCGGAAGATGACTGGTTAGCCAGAGACGGGTAAGATTCCTCAAGGGAGGAACAACCTAAGACAGGCACAGTCGCAGGGGGGCCATCAGGTGAGAATTTGGGGATCAACAGAGGTGAGGCTCAGAACCTCACCCCCCCTGCTTTGAGAGAAATCTTCTGCATCCGTGGATGTCTTGCTGCCCTTGTCTAGCCTGGATTAATACTTAGTCCATAGGCACACACCTGATCATCTGATCATCTACATTTGCCTTCTTACAGCACTAAACTATGTTTTCTACCTTTATCTTGCATCTACCTACCACTTCAGCATTTTATTAAAAATAAAAATAATAATAATAATAGGAGAAATGTGGGATCAACATATAAATCAAGTACAAAAATCAAATGAATATTCATATTTGACCTGATGGTTTATAGGTCATATTGCATGATCAAAACCGAAAGTTTCTGTGATGACTGCCCTTGTACTGTTCACCATGTAAGAATTTATTCACTCTGTAAGAATTCGTTCACCATGTAAGAACTTGTTCGTTATGCTTCAGAAGATTGGAGACTGACGAGAATTAGGCTTGAGATGGATTAATGATTGTACATTGAGCATTGACCCCCCTATACTGAATTTTATTGTTGTTAACAACCATTTGATCAATAAATATGAGAGATGCCCTCTCAAAAAAAAAAAAAAAAAAAGTTGGCTTTCTCTACCCCTAGGGGCAAATAAGGAGTTTGGTTTTACTTATTTTACTGTCTGTACCATTGTCCCCCTCAAGAGGCTCTGGGAATTCTCCCTGCGGAGTTAATGATGCTTTCTTATTGCTTCCTGAAATTTTGTTGGACCCCAGAAGAAAATGGTGCAGAAAAAACCCATATCTTTTTGACCGTCTTGTCCTGTTGCAGCCCTCCCTACACCAACACTGTGGTGTATACTCTGGACTGTAAGATACAGTTTGGTACGTACGGATCAGGCACTCTTGTAAGAATACTGTGGCACGAGAGAAAGAACCAACAGCTAAGGATAGGATTCCCGTGGAGCCACACGCGGAGGGTTCTGCAGTAGAAAAATGCCATTCATGCTTGCTCCTCCCGGTCCTGATCTGTTCTCCCTCCTCAGGTTTATCCCATACTCACTTGCAAAATGTTCTTTAAACCCTTCTGGTCAGCAAACCAACACCCCTCTTAGGGGTACTCTTCTGCAGAGGAATTTATTCTGATGCTCTGTGACTTTTATCCAAGAAATTCTGGTAGGATCCGTCTGTGAGCAACTCTCCCAAGCTTGGTCTCAAAGCCTGTGGAGGGGGTGGGCTCCAGTCCTGCAAGTGAGGGGGCATCCTTTAATCTTCTCATTACATAGGTGAGTCTTCCTGCCAGTGAGAGCTATGAGTCCAGTTCTCTCACTAGTGACAAAGAAAAAAAATATGCCCTGGCACATGGGAACTGGCCTTGCTCTTCTCCTGTTTAACATAAAAGGTTTCATGGAACATCAGCTCAGACAAGGCCACTTTGTGGGTGCGATGGGTCAAGATCAAAGTGAGACCACTGAACATACCATTGTCCAAGCCACAGAGATAACCAAACCTCCCCGTACCCGGATGATATGAGTGACTGCTGCTTCCTTATCGATTACAGTTTTAGCCTTTCTCTATTCCTCCTTCTAGGTAGGATTTATTAAACTACTCAAACAGAGTACCACCTCCACTTTCTGCAAAATCCAGTCTGGAGCTAAGCCAGCTTCTTTGAGTCTTCCATTAATCACCTAAGATAAGGCCAAATCCTTCAGGAAGTAATTTCTAATAGCCTCTCCCTGAGATGTCCCATGGTACCCCATGGTGTGGTGTCTTTTTTGTTTTAACAAGAAACAAGCTGACATGCTCACCAGTAGGTGTGTTCTGGTGGTCTTTAACTGGAGGGTCTTGACATTAAGCTACATTGGGAATAAGCCAATTTGGCAAAGGGAACATATGCATTTTGTTACCAAAAATCATCTAGCCATTTCCCTGTTGATGGTATTTAAGTTGCCTCCCGTGCTTTGCTTTTAAAAAATTGTGTTTCTTCTCTAACAGCTAAAAGACTGGGCAATATTCATGAAACAACTGCATTGGAGATGTTGTTAATCAGGCAAGAAAAGACAATGATCCCTGAGGGATGGGAAACAAATGAGGTGAACTTTACGATTATAGCAGCTTAGGGTCTAAGGAAAGTTCCTTAGGCCGCAGTGCAGGAATGGGGAACCCAGGCTATACCTGACTGTCTCCCAGGCTGTCTTCCTGAATCTGGGGAAGCCAATGTGGATAAAGTTTGCAGGGAGAGTAAAGGGGAAGAGAGCTGTACAAAAGGAAACTCCTGAGATGTCCAGAATGTCTCCTTCGAGCATTCGGCTGCGTACTGATCAGGGAATGCTTGGAAGGACATGCACCGAGGCAGGAGAAAGAACTACCCTGAAGTGCTGGAGGGAGCAGTTTGTAGGGTTCACACTGGATCAGGAATGGTGCTTGTTCCCAACAGCCAGAGTGGAAATGTGGTATTTCACAAGATATTTGGTAGAATTTTAAGAAGCGTCTTGCTCCATTATAAAGAAAACATTAACTCCAGACTAAATGCAGGTCTGCATCTCACCAATAAACCATAACAGTTAAACTCAAAAAGCATACAAACCCTTCCCAAGTAACTTAACCATGTCTGAGAGCAAACATCAGGAATATATATAGGACTAGAAAAATATACAGCATGAATAAGGTAAAATATACTATGTCTGACATCTAATCACAGTCTCGGGGATGCAAAAAAGTAGGAAAATATAACCCGCGATAAAGAGAAAAATCAGTATAATGAAACAAACTCAAAAGTAACACATAATGGAATTAGTAGGCAAGGACATTAAGAGTTAGTATGATAATACTCCAAATGTTCAAGAAATTAGAGGAAAGACTGGCCATGTTAAGGAGTGATGTGGAAGATATAAAAAAGACCAAATAAAATTTCTAAATATGAAGACTACAATGTTTGAGTTAAAAAAATTCATATCTATGAAAAACCTATAGCTCTTACCATATTTAATGGTGAAGATTGAGTGCTTTTCTCTACCCCCAAACACCTGCCCCAACATTAACATAACATAAGAAAGACCATTCTTAACACTTTTATACATCATTGTACTGGAGGTTCTGGCCAGTGTAATAATGCAAAGAAAATAAATGAAAGTTTGAAAAGAAAGAAGTAAAATTCTTTATGATGTTTTGATGACATGATTATCTAAGTGGGCAGACCTATGGAATTATCAAAAAAGTTTCCAGAACTAGTAAGTGAGTTCAGCCAGCTTTGTAAGATATATATGATCTATATAAAAATTAATTGTATTTCTGTATACTGGCAACCAAGAATGGGGATTATTATGTTGTACAACTGGAACTAATATATGTTAATTATACCTCAAAGAATTAAATAGTCCAAGTAATGTAAAAATGGAAATTGATCTTAAAACAGTACTACTTATATTAACATGAAAAATAAGAAACACTTGGGGATAAATCTGACAAGAGATGGGTAAAACTGGAACACTGAAAACTAGAAAACGTTCTTGAATAAAATTAAAGAAGACCTAAAATAAATGGAGAGATATATTGTATTCATGGGTTGGAAAACTTAATATTTTTATGGAGCTGATCTTTCCAAACTGATCAACAGATTCACTGCTGTCTCAACCACATTATCAAAAGGCACTCTAAAAAAAGAAATCGACAAGGTAATTCTAAAATTCCTATGGAATGCAAAGAACCCAGACTAGCCATGACAACTTGGAAAAAAAATAATGAAGTTCAAGGACTTACACTACCTAACTTCAGAGCAGCATGGTGTCAAGAATGGTGTCAAGAATGAGAAATAGAACAATGGAACAAAAGAGCCCAGAAATTGACTCACACATATATGGCCAATTAACTTTCAGCAACAATGCAAAAGCAATTCAGTGAAGAAAGGAAGGTTTCTCAACAAATTGGATATTCACATGCAAAAATCAAATACACATCATATACAAAAAAAAGTTAACTCTAAATGCGTCATGGACCAAGAGTAAAACCTAAAACTGTAAAGCTTTCGGAAGAAATTACAGGAGAAAAACCTTGTGACTTCAAGGTTAGAGAACGATTTCTTAGATATGACACTAAAAACAAAAAAATCCATGAAAGAAAAGTTGGCAAATTAGATTTCAACAAAATTAAAATCTGCTGTTTGAAAGACACTTTTAGGAGAATGAGAAACTAATTCATGGACTTGGGAAAAATATTTAGAAGTAACGTATCTGGTAAAGGAATTATGTCGTAAACAGACCAGGAACTCTGAAAACTTAAGACAATGAACTGCCTAATTAAAAAAATGAATGAAAGACTTGAACAGTCACTTCAGCAAAGAAGATATATGAATGGCAATAAAGCAGAAAAAGAGACACTCAGAATTATATGTCATTAGGGAAATGGAAAATAAAATCACATTAAGTTACCACCAAACACCTGTTAAAATGTTCAAAAAGACGGACAGTACTATGTATTTTTAAGGAGGCAGAGTGGCTGGAACTCTTACACGTTGCTGGTAGAAATGTAAAATGGTACATCCACTTTGGAAAATAGTTTTGGAATTTTTTGTAAAGTTAAACATGTGCCTATCATATGACTCAGGCATTTTCTTCCTAGCGATTTCCCCAAGAGTGAGGAAAGCACGGGTCTCCACCAAGACTTAGAGATGAATGTTCATAAGCGGCTTAATTTATAATATCCCCCAACTGGAAATAACCTATGTCCATCAACAGGTGAGTAGATAAACAAATTGTGGTATATGCAAATAATGCAATACTACTCTCCAGTAAAAAGGAATGAAAGTACTGATACACACAACAAGATGGGTACATCTCAAAATATGCTGAGTGATGTAATATTGACAAAAGAAATACATATCGTAGGATTCCATTGATATATAACTCTGAAAATGCAAATGAATCTAATGTGATAGAAAACAGGTCAGTGGTTGCCTGATTGAGGGGGCAGGAGTACTGAGAGAGGAAGCTACCATCAGACATCAGGGTACTTTTGGGGGTGAGGGATATATTCATTATCTTGATCGTGGTGATAATTTCAAGGATGTGTACCTGTGCTAAAACTTGCCAAATTGTACATTTTACATGTATGCACTTGATTATATGTCAATGATGTTTTAGTTGACCTATTAAAATACTGTGACAAAAGTTACAGGATGTCTCTGATCTCTCCTAAAATAAATCTTGGTGGAGAGAGCAAGTACTGTCGGTGGGACTAGAGAGAAATTAAGACTGGCCATTGGTGGGTAACAGCTGAAGGTTGGGTGCATGGGGATTTATTATCCTATTCTGTTCACTTACATATACTTGACATTTTCCATAATAAGGTATGCAAAATATTATAATTATTGCTTTATACATTATATATTTGTGTCTTGCTGCATGTATTTTACCAGAGTAGGGCCTGAAATGGCATGGAAGATTATGGGATGGAAGATTTTGCACACTTTATTTTCACAAGAACTGCCAATTTGTGCTTTTAAAAGTTTCTCTTGTATTTCTTTTGAGAAGAAGGGTACGTGGTCTCTGTGAGGTGTTGTTTTCTAGTTTTTTAGTTGGAATAGAAATAAAATTCAAGGAAATTTGGTGCTGAAAAGCAATGGCATTTCAAGTAATGACCCTAATACCTATAATTAACCAAAACAAGTCACAGAGCATTCTGAAGTTTTTATTCTTGTTGTCAGGAGTCTTTATGAAGGCAGTGTTAGCAGGCAGAATTTAGGGCTTTTGTTCATACCTCCTTCCATTTCTGCTTTTAAAAATGCCACTTATTATATATTTGAAAAACTTGATTGTCTAAGTTTTCAAAGGGTTCAGTTGTGTGTCCAGGTACCATCCAACACTTATTGAACATTTTGTGTCCTAAACTATTTATGTGGACGTATTAGTCTCCCTGAAAATTCGTGGCATGTAATTTTGTTATTCTATTTACAATTGATTAAACCAAGGCACCCAGAATTTAGCTAACTTGCCCAAAGTCAAGCAGTGATGAAAAGTCAGAGCTGGAATACAAACCCAGGGAATCTGGCTCCAGAGTGTATGGTCCTTAATCACTGGGTTTTACTTCCTCAGTACTTAATTTTCAGTGAGCAAACTAGGATATAAAGCTTTGAATTCCCTCCTGATGCCATTACTATGTATACATAGATAGTTTAT
Source organism: Manis javanica (assembly GCF_040802235.1). Lineage (NCBI taxonomy): Eukaryota > Metazoa > Chordata > Mammalia > Pholidota > Manidae > Manis > Manis javanica. The sequence continues at coordinate 106,976,054 of NC_133164.1, read as the reverse complement.
TTTTCCCAGTTAAACAATTTTTTTCACAAAGTTTTACACACAACAAGCATTAAGAAAAAAAGAGCGTTACTATTTTGTTGTTTTACGATGGTCCTTAGCAGTGAAATGAGAGGGTACTCCCTTGGGATCCAGATTATTGTTCAGGCCATGGGGTTTATTGGGGCAATGCCTTTTTATGAGTTAGGAAAATGTGTTATCTTGGAGTGGGTACAGCCTGATAAGCAAATGGCTTGCAGTCTGCATGAGTTTGGCAGAGACGTGACTTTTTGCTGAGACACAGCCCTTGCAACACACGGACCAGGAGATTGCAGGGTGCATTTCAATCTCTACTGCCCCTTTTGTGTAATGATAAATAGCACAACCATTAGACCCCACTCAGGAGCTTGTCACAAGCCTTCTAGCTAAACAACAATTTTAACTGTAACTTTCTGTGGCAGAAATGCTATTTATATATCCATATATGATCTTCCCTTTCTTTGTGTTGGTAGAGGCTCTGACTTTTGGCTAGACACACAGATCTGAGTGTCTCTTGCAGTGAGGTGTTGCCATGAAACCGATGGGGTTACGGAGAATTTTTTTGTGATGGTGTTGAAGAAATTTCTGGAAAGACTGTTGGTATATCCTTTGCTTTCTTCCCCTTTTTCTTGATCTGCCTACAACATGACTACGAGTCTGAGTCATGATGTTGGTATGCAGGATGAGAGAAAATTTGTACCTGGTACCTGATGATATCGAGTCACCAAGCCCTGGGCTGCCTGCATTTTAGGAAAGGGTGAAGACTAGGTTTAGGCAGTAGTTAACTATCAGTTTATATTTCTAATTGATTTGAAATATAAATTTACAATTTACCTTTTATTCATTCCTTCCTATAGTTAGTGTTTAAGTAGTACAATGTTTCCTCCACTTCCCCCTTTTTTCCCCAGTGGGAAACTTTTAGGGTCAGCATGGTTCTTGCAAGGTGGGGTCCGTCTGTGTGCCTGATGTCCTCAGCCGCAAATCCTCGGAAGCATATTTTGTGTTTAAAACCTCTTTATATATCCTTTTGGCACCTAGCATAATAGTGCCTGTGTATCACATTCAGATATGTGTCAAATTATATTAAATTCTTCTTTTCCTTGGAAATTCTTTTTTTGCCCTTCCTTAGAAAAATGACTTACTTCAGTTAAAAGTTCTAATTGGTTGTCTTTTTTTGTCCCTATTTCACTATTTCTTCCCTCTCAAATGTTTATTTATAGGTATTGAACTATCTTCACGTTGTCCGTCATGCCACTTCCTTTTATATATAAACTCTCTCTCTATAAAAATAGTATATGTATTTATATGTATGTGTATATATATATATATATATATATATATACACACGCTGTTTATTTTCAAGTTTCTATTTACAAGTTTTCCCCATTCAAAACTCTAATGTTAATATTGGGACTGGTCAGTCACATTTACTGCCATTCTATCCGAATGTCATCTGCCAGGGGAGGCCCATGGGGCCAGGTGACAGCTCCCTGCAGCCATTTCACTCTCTTGGATTAATTTGGCATAATACAGGGTGACTTCAATAGCACAGGGCGACTTAGGAAAAGTCACCAAAGGTGAATAAAGTTATTTCTTATTCTTACTTTTAGGAAACCATTTTGTTACCTTACTATTTTTTCTTTTTTTTCTCACTGTGAGATTTAGTTTAAACATTTTGCTGGGTTGCAAAAAACTACCCAAATCTAAGGTTTCTCAAATATCACATAGATAGATTCCCGAGCTGTTTTCTGCTGCAGCATCCCTAATTCCAGCATTTTTCCTCTCTGCCAAGTGGCCATTGCTCCCTTTTGCATGGTGCCTCTGCTTGTCGAAGCAGCCTCTTGCTAGGATTGCCTTTAGAGTCAGAATTTTCTGCATTATTTTCTTCTTCCTCCAACTTTTCACTTCCAAGTACATGAGTGTGTTGATTTGCATGTACACAATCACACAGACACACTCATCCCCCACTTCCTGCTGATTTTATGCCTTTGAAGGAATGGGTCCTTCTGTTTTTCTTTTGAAAATTTAACACGAATCCATGTGGCAGCCAGCTCACTGGAGACTCTGTAAAAGAGTATGTATGGATGAAAAAAAAGAGCTGAGGTTGGCAAGGATTTATTACACATGAAGGAAAGGGATAGACAGAGCTACCAATAACGTTGGTGATTTTCATCCTTGTATGTGCATAATGTATGTATAATTCCCTTTGGAACTCCACACGTCTGAATGTCTGAGTAAAAAAATGCCTAATTTTCCTTTGAGAATTAATCTGTGAAGTTTAGGGCTAGTGTCCAAGCAGGCCTTAAAATGTGGCTCTAATCAATTTAACTTCTTGAATTGGTGCACACTTAAAACATTTTTTCTTGGCTCATTAATTAAGGCTAAAAGCACCTCCCCAAAAGCTATTGCCACAGAGACTCTTTCTGTATTTTTTATTCTAGAAGGATTTATTAACATTCAGAATTTGCTACCTGGGCTTTTCACCCAATTTTAAGGTATCCATCGTGAGTTGTTTTATCCCTGTGCCTGAAATTCTAAATTAATGTCAGCTAATAGTCTGTGATTTATTGGATATAGCTCAGTAACATCACTCCTTTCATTTTATTGAAGTCAATTTTGCTAAGCTCCACTAAGGCTCAGAGAATCCCTCTGAGATGCAGCATATTAGCCTAATTGCAAATTCAGAAGTAAACCCATTGAGCCACAGTGCACTGGTTTATCATTCAAGTGTAGGAACAATGTGAAAATGAGCATTTCCTCAACCATCTGACATTTAACAGAGATTCATATGAGGCTGAGGAGCAAAATACCATGTCTAAGTCTTGGGTAAGCCCTGTGTTCCCCTGAGACGTCTACACAGTCATTCTGTATGATTTTCTCACATCACATTAAGTCAGTGGTATTTGCCCATTACCCTGTATGTGTCCATCAGAGGCAAGCACTGGGAGGGGGGGTGTTCTTATCCTACGAAGAATGTAAGCTCTGCCAAGATGGGAATTGGTGCCTTTTTTCTCCAGTGTCCAGAACATGCTATATACATACCAGGCTCTCAATAATAAATATCATTAAATAAATGAAGAAAGAATATTATTTTGGTTCATCAAAGCTTGTGGAGTACCTCCATGTCTGAAAGTGTAAAGGTGTCTTAGCACTGTTCTGCAGAATCTGAGATTAGAGCATGCGACAGGATGGCAGTGGAGGAAGGGAGTGGATGGTGCTTCTGCACAGCACTGGCACATGGCTTTGTGGACACAGGCGCTTGTATGTCCTGAGAGCTGGGAGTAGATTGAGTGTGAGGTTGAGACTTTGGATGGTGTAGAGGATGTGAGCTTCATCTGTCCAGGTCAAAGTGTGCTTCTGAAGGCTCAGACCTCAGAACTGGAGAGGACTGCTTTAGGGGAGAGCCCTTGACGCATTCTAACAGGAGACTGTCCAGCCTCGCCCAGCACCTTGCGCTGTGGGCAGTTTATTACTTCAGGGGCAGATAGGTTCACTTTTGGCTGCTGCTGCTAAGGAAAATCCTTTCTTACGTTGATGTAAAATTTCTACTTTTTAGTCCAATTTGTACTCCCTAAAAAAATACTTATCTTATGACTATTTATTTTTCTTTTATGGAATGGTATTGTTTTTAACATGAATATCATGTCTCATTCTATCTCCCTTTTCCTTGATTTCTTGCTAATAAAATAAATGTTTGCAAATAATATTCCCTGGATCGTATGTTTCACATAGGCCCTGATTTCCTGATCTTTCACTCTCTGGTTATCCACCCTCTCCAGTTTGTACGCATTAATTTTCTTTTGATACTTTCCATAGTATCTATGGAAAGTATCGAAGTACCATTATTTTGGTACTATTGTTCAGGCAGTTTCAAATCTACTGAAGTATATTATTTTTCAGTTATCTTTTTATAAGATATCAAAAGATATAGTTCTACAAATCTATAGTTACATAAATGTATAGATATAAATGTTCAGTATAAAGTTTGATGAGTTTTGATAATACTATACATGTCTCTGTAACCACCATATCAATCGATGTATGAAACATTTTCATCATCCCAGAAAATCCCTTTTGATCCTTTTTAGGCAACTCTCTGGAGCAACTGGTCTTCTGATTTTTATCACTACAGACTTCAGATTAGTGGGTTGAAACAACATGCACTCCTTTTTGTTCAGTTACTTGTTCCTAACGTGATGTTTTTTGAGATTCATCTATGTTGTTGCATGTGACAATTGTTTGTTCCTTATTAATGCTGAGTAGTATTTCATTGTGTGAATATTTTCATTGTTTTTCTCTTCTCCTTTTGATGAGTGTTGGGTGTATGCATTGCTCCAGTGATCTGGCCAGTGTATACGGGCAGAGACCACTACCTCCTCTGTTCTGATTGTACCTTTATTATGCTAATAAAAGATTGCAGTATTGCACTGTTTACCTGACGACAGATTGGAAAGGACAGGGTGCTGTGGCAAAATTGCTGTAAGTTCAAATCCAAGATTTACTTTTGTAATCTGCAGAACATTGGGTAAATTATTTTATGTATTTGTACATCTTAAATGGGAATGATAATGCCCATGTCTCTTTGATGCCCATGGTTAGGAGCGTAAGGCACTCAGAAAACATTAACTCCTACTCATGCCTGCCTACCCGCTTTTGTATTGGAATTGCAATCTGTGAGAACTTCTATACTAGTGTCACATTGTCTCTCTTCTATACTCATGAATTTTCAAAGACCCATGTGCCAGACATTCACATTTATTCTTTTTATTTTCATCTAAGTCCAAAATCCATCATTCTGCTCCATTGAGACCAACTGACTCCTTTTACCTGATCAACCAGCAGAGTCTCTGTTTCACGTCTGTCACCTGTGAATTTGATAAGGAGACCATACATGTCCGCATCCAAGCTGCTCTTAAAATTTGGACAGAACAGAAATAGGTACTGGTTCCCTTAATGTAAAATTAACAACCACCCTTTAGTTTGAAATTGATCTACTGACCAGTATTATTTTGGTACTATTGTTCAGGCAATTTCAAATCCACTGAACTATATTATTTTTCAGTTATCTTTTTACAAGATGTCAAAAGATATAATTCTACAAATCTATAGGATTCAAAGGCCTTGGAACTTCTACAAATACAGAGTAAATTATAACCATCCTTTACAAATATGTCTTTAATTAATTACAATTTTTAATGGTTGATCTCATAATTTCAAAAATTTAAAAGGTTATTTACTGATCTACTATACAGAGTTGTTACATACCTCACTCAAAATGAATCTTTGGGAAAAAATTTAGAAATGTAATACTTAATATTCTATAATTTAACCATATTTGTTATTTCTGTGTACTTTTTATGTACTTGCAAAATTAGTAGCTTTTTTGAGATTCTTTTAATGAATAAAATTGTATCAGATTCTTTCCTTGCATTATTACCTTTAGAATAATTTCAGAATACTCTTTAGATTTAACCAAGAGTAAAGTTTAAACTGAATCAGACTTTTCTAAATATATTACCCTATCTTGATTTTTAAAGTATCTTTTTTATTGATCTAGACAACTCTACACACAGGTGTACATTTACCTAAGAATATGTAGCTTGTTTTTAGTGGCTATCATTTTTCTCGTTCTTGCACATGAGAACTGATTATGTGATTAATAAGGGCCTTGATAATAAACTATTGTTCAAAATTTCTTTCTACTTTGAAAATAAAAGACTGTTTAGTTTACATAAAGGAAAAAAAAAGCAAGTTGATTTGGAAGATTCTTTAGGGAAGGGGATATGCCAGATATTTTTATGTCTTCATTAACTAGCATTGTACTCTGTACATTATGGGCACCCAATAAGACTTTACTGAATTGTATTGAAGGAATTAAGTTAATTCTGATTAGCTTTTCACACACAGAATGTGAATTTCACGTCTCTAAATATATTTTCAGTAGTTTATAATTATGCTTATTAAATATCATCTGCTAACTATATTAGTATTTGAAAATGTTAAAGGAGTAAAATTTCTCTTCTGTAATTTTGTAGTTGACAATACTCTAGTATAAAAGATCATTAAAAAGAGAACAGCAGGGATGATGACATCTTAAGAAAACTTTGGAATGACATTATGTAATCAGATTCTAGCAAAGGATACCTGAATGATTAAATCTTTTTCTTTTCAAACTCCCACCAGGAAAATTTTATGTAACAGTTAGAAAAAAAATCATACCATAAACTCATACGGAGATTTCTTTACATTTGCACTTTTTGGAAAGGTGAGAACTTAGAAGAAGGAATGTCCTTGGGCTGAGTCTTGATTTGCATTCATTAGGTGACTACTATTTATTGCCTTGTTTATTGGACTTCACAGTCACTTCATGTTGATTAAACCATTTCTTCATTTAAAGGTTACTGTATACACATAAAAAGCCTACACTTGTCTTTGAAAGGCTTCCAAAATTGCACTTTTCTCATCTCTATCTTTGTTTTATTTTTTTGTGTGTAGGGGACAGTTAGCAGAATGAGGAAAGAATGAGAAAAAAAAACCCAACTAAAAACATTTTCTTCATCATCATCACCATCTTTATTATTGTCAGTAATGTCACTGCAATGAGCTTGAAGGCTAGAGCTTTAGCATGAATTAGATTTTTAGCTTTTGAGTTTGAAGTAGATAGTTTTAAGAGAGATGTCTGTTTACGTGTGAGTTAGCCTGGTAGATAAATCAGCGATCTTAACACCAGATTTAATATCCAGGAGTATAATAAGGATTTGTGATGCTTCCTAGAGGACCCAAGGTCTATAAACTATTGAATAGTTTACAATGAGACATAAATATAGCATATAAACCATGCAGCCATTCATAGTGGAAAATCTTGATGTGTTTGAGGGTTGGCAGTGATGAAAGAAAAATACTTGTTTTTATGAATTTTATATGAAGATGGCTCTATTTTTCGAATGCTAATAAGAGAAAATTTTACAGCCTTACTTGGGCTGAGGGTATTACAAGGCCTAGGAAAGAGACAGCAACTGGGGGCCAGAAAGACTCTGCTTAGGGGGAAAACCCACAGATTCCTGCTTAAGATCTTGCTCTTTCACTGAAAATTGTCTGCATTTGGAAATGATGGGACCAGGGGAAATTCACTTAAGAAATGACCAGGAGACTGTTCTGAAACAAAATGAAAAAAGTTCCCAAATGAATAATTTATGATCCAACCTTGTCCTAAATTCTCATTTTCTTAAGGAACATACTAGCAATCTGTCAGAGATGAGCCACTCTTCTTGAGGTGCCAATCTCAGCTTGTGTTGACGTGACAGAAGCATTTGCAAGCCCAGTGCATTTTTCTTCAACTTTATTCATTCATTTTCCTGCAGATCTGCATAGAAAGTCATGGCTGATTTGCTCAGCAATAGAAATGCTTTATAGATGTCCTTCTTGCCCAAGAGTCCTGACTTCAGCAGAGTTGCTTTAATAATAGTCTCTTAACATGGTCTCAGTATCTTGGTACGTGCCTGCAATCCCCAAAGCCTGCAGTTCACTTCCTGCCAGACTACCCCCGAGTTCACTGCTGGAGTCCATATTAGTCAGAATGCCTGGTCATGCCCATCTCATCATGAGGTTCTAAAGCATCATTAGTTAACTGAGAGTTAATTGAGAGTGGGTATAGGGGAACAGAGACCTTGCTACGCTTTCATCTAGAATCAGGAAATGGCTGTTTTGTTGAAAGCAGCTGCCAGCCTAAGTTTGGTCTTTTGAACTGGCATTTTGGGGTTGCCTTAAAAATGCAAGAAAAAGTGTTGGGTCAATTCTGGGGGATACCAGGGGTTTCTGTGGAACACATCCCACCAAAAGTAGGAGATGGGTATGTGAAGGGGCTCTATATCCATGTGGGTGATTATGGAGTGATTATGACTTACTTTTTTGCCTGATCTAGAATACAGCAAAGACCCCATCTAAGGGTCTAGTCAGATACTTTGTGACCATAATTGCTCTCCAAATAACTTTTGTTCCACACTGAAATTTATGTACAGTGGTTAGCTGCGAATTTTGTGATAAAATGGGGAAAAAACATGAAATAAAGGGAAATGCATATCCTCTCTGAGAATTTCTAATTTAAGAAATCTATGCTTTAAAATGGAAAGCACATTATATATATGTCCAAGGATGTTTACTGTAGTATTGCCTGTAATGGCATACAACCTGAAATAACCTAATTGTTAAACAGCAGGAGAATGATATCTACATAAAATTGAGTATTATACAGCAATTAGGGAGAATGAGAAGAGCTACCCATATGGACCTGGAAGGACCCTCATAATATATTGCTAGCTAAAATGAAAAAGTAACATATAATTCCATTAAAAATAAATAGATGGAAATTGTGTGTGTGTATGTGAATGCAGGAGTATGAAAAAGATACAAGAATTTGCATCCCCAAATGTTCACACCAGATACCTGAAAGGAATGAGATGGTGGAGACGAGAGGGAGAGTATTACATTTTTCTGTGTAAACATCGGCATGGTTTGTGGGTGCATTAATTTGCTGGGCTGCCGTAACCAAGTACCGCAGAGTGGCTGGCTTACATGATAGAAGTTTATTCTCTCATGGTTCTGGAGGCCAGACGTCTAGAAGCGAGGTGTCAGTCAGAGGGTTGGTTCTCTCCCCAGCGTGCAGATGGCTCCCTCCCTCTCTCTCTTCACGTCATCTCTCTCTGTATGCCTGTCTCCGTGTCCACATTTTCCCTTTTTAAAATGACACCAGTCATATCGGACAAAGGGCCCACCGTACTCCTGTGTGACTCACCGTAATTATATCTGCAACAAGCCGATTTCTGAACAGGATCACGTTCTGAGTACTGAGGGTTAGGACTTAAGCATATGAATTTGGGAGAAGCGATGCACTCAACCCCCAACAGCAGGTATTACTTCTGTAACTTTTTTAAAGGAAAAAATGAGGCTATTACAAAGAAGAGTAGATGGGGGCTGTCATTAAGGAGGCCCGGATGTGCTAGACCCAGGTGCTGCCGCTCTCCAGCTGCTCTCGGGCAACGTACTTCTCAGATGTGTTTTCACCTGTAAGAGAGAGGTTTGACCTACTGATCTCAGAAGCCTATCCTACTGCCAAGCAATCTGCATTTCTATACAACTTGACAAAATTTTCAGGGCCTGGGGCATGCACATTCTTGCTGTTGGCAAACAATGCGGGGTCTGTGGCAATGCATCTTCTCCTTATTGTGTCTTGTGGTCAGGACAGCTCAGATCTTACATTTTTTTCACAGCGAGTCAAAGCCGTTTGGCTCTGTCTAGTGAAATGGCCCTGATGCTCCCTGAGTGACTCAGGTGCAACTAGACCAGGGTAGCAAATTTGCTGTGAGTAATTCCATGTATCTGTTCGGCCCCCAGCTTTCCCCAACTCCATAGAACACCCTGTTTTTTCCATCCTTAGATCTGAGGGTACCTTTTCAGCATGTGGGTGTGTCTAGTGAAGGATTTCCTGTCCCCAGTCCAGGACCCTACACGGCCTATCAGATTCCACTGTATGATCTTCCTTCTCTGCATAACTGGTCCAGTTTATAAGTAGTTTTTCTAGAAAAGCTAGGCCACTACCCAAGTGGCTATGGAGGAGAATGAATGCTTTTTGTAAGGAGTAAGTGCTGGACCAGAGTCATCCTAGGAGGAGAGTAAAGTCAACCACGGCCTCCTTGGGTTCGTGTGGCTTTGCCACTCCTTCCCGTGAAATGTCACATGTCACATGTCACATTTCACTGTACTCTCCTGTTTGTGGTCTAATAAAATGGCTCAGAGGCCATTTAAACTGATAGGCCAATGTCTCCCTTTACATCTTGAAAGTCACTCCCGCTGAAGCCTGGTAACAGCAGCAGCTGAGAGGTGACGGGTGTTTTCTTTAGCCAACAACTCAAGCTCTGGCAGGTCTTTGGATGAAAAGGGTCATTTTAAACAAGACAAAAGAATGGAGTTTTCAGATGATACACAGGCTTTTCCTGTCTGTTCATTCTAATGGTGCTTATCACAACAGTTGTGCCATTGAGGTGTTCCAAGATCTAATTTACGGCAGAGGCACAGGGTTACCAATAGGTTTAACCGACTGCTGCTGAAGTAGCATCAAGCACGTTTGAGTGACTTTCCTTTTATATACGGTATTTCAATCGAGGACACATAAACTGGATGCTAGAGTTTAAAAGGTGTGTTAAAATGCATAGGTGGGTAAGTTCTCAAGGTGATCATAACTATAATTATTTTGTGCACATGTATCATTATTAAATGTTACTGGTGTCTTCCCAGTATGACTTTTATTTGGTTTCATTATTGTTACTTCCAGGCATTTTTAAACTATCTGAATGGAGTGGGAGCTCAAAAATTTCTCTTAATTCCTAGCATTGGGACATTTTTGATTCCCACTGATCAATCCACATCTTTTGTTTTATGAGTGATTAACTCCAAATGGGTGGAGTGTCAGAGCCAAGATAGATACTGGGGTGGGTCTGGGTAGCTGTCAAGGGTCCTGGCTCTAGGAGGGTACAGATAAAGGCTGCTTACTGAGTATGATGGTTGATTTATCTAGAGGCATAGCTAAACTGAAGTCAAGATCACCGTCTTGCTTGTCAGCTTGTTACCTTATTACTATGAGGAGTCGGGCCTGCCACTGGGCTTGGATGTTGGCTTATAGTGCACTTGTGTCTCACATGATAGGTTTTAGCTGGATAAACAATTTCTTTATGGCCGCAATGTGGAAATAGAAAAAGTTTAAGTGTTTCTTCTGTTTGTTCTCTCTCTATCCAGTGATAATATCTGTAAAGTCTCCAGTTGGTATTTGAATGGTAATGGGGCATGCACTCATATTGTTCTCACCTAGGACATGCATAAAATGGCAAACTACATGTAAATACATGCCATAAAGAAACTGCTGCTTTAGAGATATGTGGAAAGTCCACTGTGGCTCAATATTTGTGATTTCTGTTTCCTATATTTTGGTCTTTCATATTGTCCTCTGGCTTTATGTCGTGGAACTCTCCTGGATGCTGTGACTGGTACCATTTAGGAAAAGCAACCAGACTTTTTATGGGAGGATAAGTCCTTTTGGTTCTTTATAAGCCATCTTTTCATATTCTATGTGCACGTACACTGTGTTCTGAAATAGTTAACTTCGTTAAGACTACAAGCTCGTGAAAGAAAGGGTCGATGACAGAATCATGTTTGTGTTCTTCACGGTGTTTGATGAGTATTTCTTGAGTGAATGGATTTAGTCAAACAAGTGGTTATTTTAAAGATGAACTTAGTTACTTAAAAAATAAGTCAACCTTTTCTTCAAAAAGCCTTTGTGTTTGGATGCAAATTTTATCCTGGTGATGCACGAAATAGCATTTTGGGTGGGTCATCAGCAGCTCCGGATCGGTCAGTCTCGGCAAGACGAGATCCCGACTCACTTCTTGTTTCTCTCCATGGAATTATGTCCCATTGGCATAGACATGAACAAACACACACACACTGTGAGAAATGATCCTACTCTAAACATTTCCAGCTTAGGGACATTTTCCAGTTAAGTCCCGATTTCCTCGTAGAGTGTCACATTCCTTTAGTTTTCTACCTCATTACTTTTTTTCAGAAAGCTTTCTAGTTCTATTGACGATTTATACTGATGTACTTCAGTCTCACAAAGAAGTATGCAAGGAGCACAAAAATCTTTCAGTATGATTGCTTGTAAGCAAGGAAAACCTGAGAGAAACCATTCTGATCGCATAGGAGAAGGACTTTATTGACTAGTATGAATGAAAGAGCGCTTCTCTCACAAAAGATAAGCTCCAGACCAGGAACCCAGTCTGTTTCTTTCCTTCCTTCCTTTATTCCTGTAACTTAGAATAGGGCACACAGTAAGCTCTCAAAAGGTGTTTGATGAATGATTGAGAGAATGAATAATAATGTGATAGAGTTTTCATATCCAAGTAATACATCAAGTGAAGAGAGATATTTCAGCCTAAACTCAAGAAAAAATTGCCCTAACTGCCCCTGTTGTCCTGTTATGGAAGCAAACCTATGATTTTATATTGGAATGGAAAAGACAATTATAATATTTAATCTGTTGATTATAGTATGGATTCCTTAAAAAAATGGGTCTCATGTCTTTTGATAAAATCTTTTTTAAATTAAACTTTTCATTTTGAGATAATTGTAGATTCATGTGCCTTATAAGAAATAATATAGAGAAACCCTGGATACCCTTTATCCAGTTTCCTCCAATGGTAAGTTCTTACAAAAATATAGTACAATTTCACAACCAAATATATTGACATTGATGCAGTCAAGACACAATGCTTTTTTCTATCCACAGGTAGGTCCTACCCTCCCAGCTCCCCTCCCTAATCCCGACCTCTGGCTGATCCATTCTCTATTATATAATTTTGTCATTTTAAGAAAGTTATATAAACAGAAACACATAATTGGTAACTTTTGGGCGTTTTTCAGTCACCGTTATCATCTGTAGGGGATGTTGGAGAAGCACCGTCTCCATCAGGCAGGGAATGGAAGATAGCTCCCTGCTCAGTTCCATCAACACTACCCGGCAGGGGAATCAAAACACTCCTTAGTTTCACTGGATGCAGAGTGGAAGACTGATTTTCCACTTGGTCATGCCAAGACCACCCAATGGGGAAATCAGATCCCCTCTGCCTGCTTCCATGGGGGGAGGCTCACTGGGGCGGGGTGGGGGTTGCCCTGAAGATCACCTTCCTGCTTGGCCCTGTCTAAAGCACAGCTTCCTGTTCAGGGTCTACCAGGCACAGTCAGGCAGCCCAGGGGACTCACCGACCCGAGTCTGTAGGCTGTCTGCTTTCTTCCTTCTGCTGTTCAGTCTCCTAATGCTTGTTGGGTTATGGCCGAGATTTCTTTTTGGTTGCAAGAAGGAGCACCTGGTAGGAGTGGGGCTACTCCTTGGTAGAACTAGAATGCTCTAAATTTTCTTTTTCAAGAGAATTCTGTAAATATTTTTCAGTATACTATAGGAATTGTTAACTTTGACAGAATATATTAATTTTCATACTCTGTTTCAGAGTATATAATATCTGTTGCTGTTCAGTATATCCTGTATTCAAGATTAAGTATCTGCATCAAATTCTTTAAAACAAGACTTTCATCAGGATAAGAAATTAAGGATGAATTTGATAGGTCAGTTTAGGGGAAAAATAAGTATATAGTTCTTTCTGAAATTGTCTCGTAATTTACAAGTGTTCCTTTATGTATTTATTTCCCAAAATATCACTCTCAAACAGTTTGGCTGATAGAAGCTATATGTCCTTTTGGCATTTTGGAAGACATGAGAAAAAATTACTTGTGATTGTAGAGAAATTTTGTGTTACTTCTAAGTGGATGGCACTAAGAAATGTTGTGATCTTTTCAAGTAATTTATCTAAACAGGTTTTTGGTATTCAGACTGCATACTATTAATTATACATTATTTTATCCCTTGTTTTTGTTATGTTCTTATTCACTGATTCTCCTGTCTCCCTGTAACTCCTTTATTCTAAGGCACAATAATGCTCTTATTTCTTTGTGGAATTGGAGTAATTTCCAGTGTCTTTGCCTATTAGAGTCAGAGATTAGGGAAGGGACCATTAAAATTATACTAAGGAAATTAATTAGCTTCAGCCATAAAACTTCTCAGCTAGAGCTGTAGACCAAATGACCTCTCCCAAGACAAATCTTTCTAAAGACAACCTCTAAAGGTCCAAATCCCTAGAGGCAACTGAACTATATCCTTATTAAGTCAAAGCAAAGAATTTAAGTAAGCATCTACTCAGTAAAGGGACTGTAGATGAAATTAAGTTGTCCAGTGGTTTTGATATATTTTGGACAATCTGAACCCAATTTACAGTTTAGTCTTTGACATTCACATGATATAAGTAATTATTTGCACACACAAACATCACACTTACTGCACCTACTAGACCTAGAAAATTAAGGAATGTATCTTCTGCATTAAAAAAAATCCCTTATATAACCTTGTATATAGTAGTTATTCGATAAATATTTGCTGAATGGAGGGATGATTTAGGTCATTCAGCTTCTCATTAACAATTTCCTGGGCATGACCAATGTAAATGGTTCTGCCAGGGCTGCCTGAGTCATCTTTCCAAGTACTTTGTCACACTACTCTAATCATCACAGCTTTGGCATTTACAGCTCACAATGACCTGACCCCAGTTTATTGATTCCACCTGCTTTTCCAATGGCGGTTTGCTCTCAAAATGCTCTCCCTTCAGTTCTAGGTATGCTGGTTTCCACACTGTTCTGCGTCCTTGCTACAGGCACACCTGCCTCTGTGTTGCTATGAAATCTTCCTTCTGTACAGCATCAAACCCCAACCCGCAAGGTCCTCCTGCATTCCTTTGCTTTCTTGTTAGCATCTGTCGCTAAACCCCCAGCTCATCTCTTTCTTCCATGATGCCTTCTGCCAATAATTCAATGCATGCTATTTTATTCTTGTATAACTATTAAGACACACGATCATGCCTCACATTCACCCCATTGTATATGATCTCACATTTTTTCTAATTTTATTTTTGCTTGCCTCCAACCAGTGGCTTTTGTTACAATGTTGTTTGCCCTGTTGAGACCAGGTCCTCACATTATAGGCTCTGATAACCCTGTATCACCTTCCAGTCACTGGTAAGAGTTGTGATTGCTCAGAGCCTTGCTTAGAAGTAATTTCATCAGAAAAGTCTCTTCTAACCCTGGCTGGGTCACTGTGCTAATATTCCTTATATAATTCTCTCTCTCTCTATATATATAAAATATAAGGTTAATATATAAATATAAAATTATATATACAATACATAAAATAAAATATATAATTATTTAATGCATTCCTAACACTTCTAAATACTTATAATCATATTTTGTATACTTTATATAATTGTATATTTTTATAATTATAATTTTACTTGTATTTTTATAATTATACACTAATTCATTGTGTTCATTCAAGGTATATCCTTTGATCACCTACTATGTGTTTAGTAATGTTTCAGAAGCTAGAGATATATTAGTGACAAAATAGATACACCCTCTCGCCATTAGGTCCTTACAATCTTGTAGGAGGGAATGGGAAATAAAAATGGTCAATAAAAATCAAAACAACAACAAAAAGAAAGATGGACAATAAAACCCAGTAGTTAACATTAGAAGATAATGTTTTTCAGGAAGGTTAAGTTATGTGGTGGTAGCGAGCCCATAATTTCAGTGTCTTAACATAACAAGATTTCTTACTCATTAAGAGACATGCTGTGGTTCTGGATGACTCTCCAGGAGAGCTTTCTCTCTGCAGTGAATCTGCAGTCTGCGATGCTTTGGTCTCCAACACCTCAACCTAAAAATGGAGTCAGCTTCATTTTTTCATTTGACCACCACAGCTGTGAAAGAGATCACTGGAAAGGTTTGTACTAGAGGTTAAATTCCTTGGCACAAAAATGGCACATGTCAGTTCTGTTGAAAATCCATTAGCCAAAATTAATTGTATGACTCCATTTATATGGGTGCAGGCAAGGGAGATGCATTCTTCTGTATGCTTGATAGGAGAGGAGGACCAGATACGGGTGAGTGTCCAAGTCTTTACTGCAGAAATGTAATACTCTGGGGAAAAAAGTGGAGCAGGATAAGGAGTATTTGTTATGCTTGGAAGGTATTGCAATTTAAATGGGGTGATCAATTCTCATTCACAAGTTGATATTTGAGCAAAGATTTGAAGGAAGTGAAGGAGTGGACATGTCAGTATGTTGAAGGAGGACATTCTAGAGACGGAGAACAGCCAGTACAAAGGTCCTGAGGCCAAAACGTGCCTGATATATTCAAGGAAGAGCAAGAAGACCTTTGTGGCTATTGCTGAGTGAACAAGAGAAAGACAATACAAGATAAGAGAAACTAGAAAACCGATAGGGGCAGCAATCAGATGACATAGGGCCTCAGAAGCCATTTTAGAGAATTTATGCACACAGGCACTCACACCTTACCCATTAGGAATTGCTCCCCATCCCTTACCAACTTTACTAGTCTGTTTGTACAGGATTGCCTGTTTTGGACTTTTCTTATAAATAGTACCTTGTAATATGTGGGGTTTTGTGACTGGCTTCTTTCACTTAGCATGATGTTTTTAAGGTTTGTCCCTGTTGTCGCATGGATTAATGCTTTGCTTCTTTTTATGGCTGAATAATATTGCATCGTGTGGATATACCACATTTTATTTATCCATTCATCAATTAACAGACCTTTGGCTTGTTTCTACATTTTGTCTATTATGAAAAATGCTGCTATCGATTTAGGCACACCTTGGATATATTTCAGGTTCAGTTTCAGAGCACAGCAATGAGGTGGGTTTCACAGTAAAGTGAGTCAAATGGATTGTTTGCATTCCCAGTACATATGTGTTATGTTTACAGTATATTGTAATCTCTTAAGTGTACAATGCACTAAAAAGAGAGTGTATATACTTCAATTCGAAAACATTTTATTGCTAAGAAAGGCTAATCATCATCTGAGCTTTCAGTGAGTTGAAATCTTTTTGCTGGTGGAGGGTCCTGCTTCGATGTTGATGGCTGCTGACCGATCAGGGTGGCAGTTGCTGAGGGTTGGAGTTGCTGAGGGCAAATTCTTAAAAGAAGCCAATAAGTTTGCCACATCGGCCGACTCTTCCTTTCATGAATGGTTTCTCTGTAACATGCGATACTGTTTGACAGCATTTGACCCATAGTGGACCCTCTTTCAAACTATACCACTGTTTTATCAACTAAGGTCACGTAGTATCCTGAGGCCTTCATCAACATTTCAACAATCTTCATGGCATCATCACCAGGAGCAGATTCCATCTCAAGAAACTGTTTTCTCTGTTCACCCATAAGAAGCAACTCCGCATATGTTAGTTTATCATGAGATGCAGCAATTCAGTTACATCTTCGGACTCCATGACTAATTCCAGTTCTCTTTCTGTTTCTACTTCTTTGGCAGTTACTTCCTCCCCTGAAGTGTTGAACTCCTCACAATTATCCATGAGGGCTGGAGTCAACTTCTTCTAAACTCCTTCCCATGTTGTTATTTTGACCTCTTCCCATGAATCATGGATGTTCTGAATGGCGTCTAGCGTCGTGATTCCTTTCCAGAAGGTTTTCAATTTACTTTGCCAAGATCCATCAGAGGAATCACTATATATGGCACCTACAGTCATATGAACTGTATTTCTTAACTAAAAAAATTTGCACATCAAAATTACTCCTTGATCTATAGGTTGCAGAATGGATGTTGTGTTAGTAGGCATGAGGCTATTGTGACTTGGACTGGAGTAATAACAACAGAATCAGCAAGAAATGTTTGGATTCTGGATATATTTTGAATGTAGAGCAATTAAGATTTATTGACAAATTGGATGTAGGGCAAAGAAAAATAAAAGAGTCAAGGATGGCTCCACAACTGTGGCCAGAGCATCTGCAAAGATGGACTTTCCAACAATTGACATAAAAATGACTGTATGTGCAATAGGTATGAAGAGAAATTCAGTTCATTTTCCCCTAGTAATCCCCACTAGATTTCAAGCTTCTTGATATCAGAGACCATCCCAGTCATATTATCATAGCATTCCCATCTTGGAACATGCTCCTGGCATACATAAATTAATAAATAAGTGAGTGACTGTATGAGAACAAGTATCAATCATCTCTTAAAAATTGAATTTAATCGATTTTTGGACAATCTAATAAATCAACTTCATATCTGTACAATTTTCTTTTAGTTTCTGTATTAAGTTATTCCATTCATTATAATATGCTCAAGAGCGTGGACTTTGTAGCCAGTCTTTTTTTTCAATTGAAGCATAGTTAATTTACAGTATTATATCGATCTCAAGTAGACAACACAGTGGTTCAACAGTTACACACATTTTTAAATCCTTACCTCAACTGGTGCAGTTACTATCTGTCAACATACAAAGAAGTGACAGAATCATTGGCTGTATTCATCCCTGTGACCAACTTATGATTGAGAGATTTTGTGTCCCTTTATACCCCTTCCCCTCCCCACCCACATAACCCAAGCCCCGATGGTAACCACCAGTCCCTTCCTCTCGAAATGATTTCTTTCTTTCTCTTCTGTATCTGTATAGTACACATGTGTATGCATGTATGTATGCTACATCCAGACACAGACAAAATGCAAATTGAATGTAATGTATATTTAACATGTTGAGTTAATGTGTTAAAGCTATATATTTCACATAGTGCTGTTTTTTGCCCCAAACACTATTTTATTTTATTCTTACACCAAATGCAGAGAAAACTCCATGAGATTTGGAGCCCAGATTTACTGTTTATTACTGATGGGGCTTTTTCTCTCTGAGATTCCTTTTTCTCATTTGTACATGATGATGGCAAAACTATACTCACTTTGTATACCTAAGAGGGTTAAGGGGAGCATTTGAATGGAATGTACATAATAATGCTGCTAATATTATATGTCTTTATTTACTTACTGTTATATGTTAAAATATTTAAGTGATTCTTATTACTCTTCACAACCTATTTTATGTTGGGGAGAGGATATCATTGAAGAGGACATTTTACCTGCAAATTTTGAGAAAAAAGGAAAAGCACAAAGAAAAATTTTATTGGAAACACTATGTTTAATAATCTTTTAAAATGCTTATAGCAACAGAATAATAAAAACCCAAGACATGACTTTAATGGAGGCAGTGGCATGGAACCCACAGTATTTTTCCTGGGTTTTATTCAATGACGTGTCAGACCCATTATTCTTGATTCACTGGGTTTCAGTGTCTGAAGTTGAGGACTGAGTTTCCTCCAACCAATTGTGGAAGAACAAATGGTGGTACAAACAGACAGCTCAGCATCTTTGCTGCTTCGAAGTGCAGGTCACTGAGAACACTGCAGGGTGGGAATGTTGGAGATCATACTCTTCTGGTTGTGAAGCTTATGTATTTGAATCTGAAGTATATAGCACATAGTAGGTACCCGAGAGTAGGTTATTTGTTGATAAACATGACTCACTACTTCATCATTTGATCTGGGGCCATTGTTTATCATGTGAGAAGTATGAGAATTGAGAAAGTTACAAAGCAGACCAAATACACTAGTATCTACAATTTACTTTGAAATACACCAAAAAATAAATGATAAATTGATGGAAGAAGAAAGGGATGGATAGATGAATAGATAATATGATAAAGCAAATATGGCAACATGTTAATTATGGAATCTACATGGTAGTTATATGTGTGCTGACTGACTGTACAAGTTTATAAACTTCATGTTTGAATATATTTATAAAAGTAAAGTGAAACCAGATTTAGACTGTAGAGAAACAAATGAACTAGCCAGGTTCTATGCTGCTTTCAGAATTGCAGTACAAAAAGCAGTGACAACAGAGGCGGACCCAAGATGGCAGCATGAGTAGGACAGTGGGAATCTCCTCCCAAAAACATATATATTTTTGAAAATACAGCAAATACAATTATCCCTAAAAGAGAGACCAGAAGACATAGGACAATAGCCAGACTACATCCACACCTGCGAGAACCCAGCGCCTGGTGAAAGGGGTAAGATACAAGCCGCAGCCCGGCTGGAGCCAAGGCCCCTCCCCCCAGCTCCCGGTGGAAGGAGAGGTGTCGGAGCTGGGAGGGAGAGGGAGTCCAGGACTGCTAAACACCCAGCCCCAGACATCCGCACCAGAGCGCAGACAGAGTGCATGCGTGGGGTGCCGGAAACTAGGGAAGCAGGACAGTAAGACCTGTGAGTGGGTCCCACAGCCAGTGCCCCTGGGACAAAGAAAAACGAGTGCTTTTTGAAAGTCTTAAAGGAACAGGGACCCCACAGCTGGACAGAAGCATCCCGGGTCACAGTCCAGCAGCTGGAAATTCCAGGGAACTCCAGGCACACTAACCTCCTGGGCAACAGCTCTGAGGCCCCTCATGGAGATAAACAGCTGAACAGCCCCCTGTTCATTACCCCTCCGGGGCCCTGCCGTAGCAGAGCAGCTGCATGAGGCTGGCCATGCCCACAGCAAGGGAGCTTCCTCCATACCGACTGGGCAAGATACAGAGACCCAGTTTACACGCAATTGCCCAACACAATCCACTAGGGGTCACAGTTGTCCCAGTAAAGAAAGGCCAGGAGCAAGTGGAAAGAGTATTGGCTCTCCCAGCTGACAGATGAGTCAATAGCATACCACTGCACTTATCAACATGAAAAGGCAAAAAAATTTGATCCAGACAAGACTAACCCAGACATCTTCAACATCTTCTACATCTTCCCCTGAGAAGGAACCTGAGGAGATAGATTGAACCAATCTTCCTGAAAAAGAATTCAAAACAAAAGTCATAACCATGCTGATGGACTTGCAGAGAAATATGCAAGAACTAAGGAGGGAGAATACAGAAATAAAACAATCTCTCGAAGGACTTCAAAGCAGAATGGACGAGATGCAAGAGACCATTAATGGACTAGAAAACAGAGAACAGGAACGCAGAGAAGCTGATGCAGAGAGAGATAAAAGGATCTCCAGGAATGAAAGAATATTAAGAGAACTGTGTGACCAATCGAAATGGAACAATATCTGCATTATAGGGGTACCAGAAGAAGAAGAGAGAGAAAAAGGGATAGAAAGTGTCTTTGAAGAAATAATTGCTGAAAACTTCCCCAAACTAGAGGAGGAAATGGCCTCTCAGACCACAGAGGTACACAGAACTCCCATGACAAGGGATCCAAGGAGGTCAACACCAAAACACATAATAATTAAAATGGCAAAGATCAAGGACAAGGACAGAGTATTAAAGGCAGCCAGAGAGAAAAAAAAAGGTCATCTACAAAGGAAAACCCATCAGGCTATCATCAGACTTCTCGACAGAAACCTTATAGGCCAGAAGAGAATGGCATGATATACTTATTGCAATGAAACAGAAGGGCCTTGAACCAAGAATACTGTATCCAGCACGATTATCATTTAAATATGAAGGAGGGATTAAACAATTCCCAGACAAGCAAAAGTTGAGGGAATTTGCCTCCCACAAACCACCTCTACAGGGCATCTTACAGGTACTGCTGTAGATGGGAGCACTCCTAAAAAGAGCACAGAACAAAACACCCAACATATGAAGAATGGAGGAGGAGGAATAAGAAGGGAGAGAAATAAAGAATCATCAGACTGTGTTTATAGTAGCTCAATAAGTGAGTTAAGTTAGATAGTAAGATAGTAAAGAAGTTAACTTTGAACCTTTGGTAACCACAAACTTAAAGCCTGCAATGGCAATAAGTACATACCTTTCAATAATCACCCTAAATGTAAATGGACTGAATGCACCAATCAAAAGACACAGAGTAATAGAATGGATAAAAAAGTAAGACCCATCCATATGCTGCTTACAAGAGACTCATCTCAAACCCAAAGACATTCACAGACTTAAAGTCAAGGGATGGAAAAAGATATTTCATGCAAACAACAGAGAAAAAAAGCAGGTGTTGCAGTACTAGTATCAGACAAAATAGACTTCAAAATAAAGAAAGTAACAAAAGATAAAGAAGGACATTACATAATGATAAAGGGCTCAGTCCAACAATAGCATATAACCATTATAAATATACATGCACGAACATATGTGAAACAAATACTAACAGAATTAAAGGAGGAAATAGAATGCAATGCATTCATTTTGGGAGACTTCAACACACCACTCACTCCAAAGGACAGACCCACCAGACAGAAAATAAGTAAGGACACAGAGGCACTGAACAACACACTAGAAGAGATGGACCTAATAGACATCTATAGAACTCTACACCCAAAAGCAACAGGATACACATTCTTCTCAAGTGCACATGGAACATTCTCCAGAATAGACCACATACTAGGCCACAAAAAGAGCCTCAGTAAATTCCAAAAGATTGAAATCCTAGCAACCAACTTCTCAGACCATAAAGGTATAAAACTAGAAATAAATTCTACAAAGAAAACAAAAAGGCTCACAAAGACATGGAGACTTAACAACATGCTCCTAAATAATCAATGGATCAATGACCAAATTAAAATGCAGATCCAGCAATATATGGAAACAAATGACAACAACATCACAAAGCCCCAACTACTGTGGGATACAGCAAAAGCAGTCTTAACAGGAAAGTATATAGTAATCCAGGTATATTTAAAGAAGGACGAACAATCCCAAATGAATAGTCTAATGTCACGATTATCGAAATTGGAAGAAGGACAAATGAGGCCTAAGGTCAGCAGAAGGAGGGACATAATAAAGATCAGAGAAGAAATAAATAAAGTTGAGAAGAATAAAACAATAGCAAAAATCAATGAAACCAAGAGCTGGTTCTTTGAGAAAATCAACAAAATAGATAAGCCTTTAGCCAGACTTACTAAGAGGAAAAGAGAGTCAACACACATCAACAAAATCAGAAACGAGAAAGGAAAAATCATGACGGACCCCACAGAAATACAGAGATTTATTAGAGAGTACTATGAAAACCTATATGCTAACAAGCTTGGATACCTAGGAGAAATGGACAACTTCCTAGAAAAATACAACCTTCCAAGACTGACCCAGAAGGAAACAGAAAATCTAAACAGACCAATTACCAGCAACGAAATTGAAGCGGTAATAAAAAATCTACCAAAGAAAAAACCCCCGGGCCAGATGGATTTACCTCAGAATTTTATCAGACATACAGAGAAGATATAATACCCATTCTCCTTAAAGTTTTCCAAAAAATAGAAGAGGAGGGAATACTCCCAAACTCATTCTATGAAGCCAACATCACCCTAATACCAAAACCAGGCAGAGGCCCCACTAAAAAAGAAAACTACAGACAAATATCCCTGATGAACAGAGATGCAAAAATACTCAACAAAATATTAGCAAACCAAATTAAAAAATACATCAAAAGGATCATACACCATGACCAAGTGGGATTCATCCCATGGATGCAAGGATGGTACAACATTCGAAAATCCATCAACATCATCCACCACATCAACAAAAAGAAAGACAAAAACCACATGATCATCTCCATAGATGCTGAAAAAGCATTTGACAAAATTCAACACCCATTTATGATAAAAACTCTCAGCAAAATGGGTATAGAGGGCAAGTACTTCAACATAATAAAGGGCATATATGATAAACCCACACCCAACATTATACTGAACAGCGAGAGGCTGAAAGCTTTTCCTCTGAGATCGGGAACAAGACAGGGATGCCCACTCTTCCCACTGTTATTCAACATAGTACTGGAGGTCCTAGCCATGGCAATTACACAAAACAAAGAAATACAAGGAATCCAGACTGGTAAAGAAGGAGTTAAACTGTCACTATTTGCAGATGACAGGATATTGTACATAAAAAACCCTAAGGACTCCACTCTGAAACTACTAGAGCTAATATTGGAATTCAGCAAAGTTGCAGGATACAAAATTAACACACAAAAATCTGTGGCTTTCCTATACACTAACAATAAACTAATAGAAAGAGAAATCAGGAAAACAATTCCATTCACAATTGCATCAAAAAGAATAAAATACCTAGGAATAAACCTAACCAAGGAAGTGAAAGACCTATACCCTGAAAACTATAAGACACTCTTAAGAGAAATTAAAGAGGACACTAACAAATGGAAACTCATCCCATGCTCTTGGCTAGGAAGAATTAATATCGTCAAAATGGCCATCCTGCCCAAAGCAATATACAGATTCAATGCAATCCCTATCAGATTACCAACAGCATTCTTCAATGAACTGGAACAAATAGTTCAAAAATTCATATGGAAACACCAAAGACCCCGAATTGCTAAAGCAATCCTTAGAAGGAAGAATAAAGTGGGGGGGCGGATCTCACTCCCCAACTTCAAGCTCTATATAAAGACACAGTAATCAAGACAATTTGGCACTGGCACAAGAACAGAGCCACAGACCAATGGAACAGAATAGAGACTCCAAACATTAACCCAAACATATATGGTCAACTAATATTCGATAAAGGGGCCATGGACATACAATGGGAAAATGACAGTCTCTTCAACAGATGGTGCTGGCAAAAACTTACAGCTACATGTAAGAGAATGAAACTGGATCACTGTCTAACCCCATACCCAAAAGTAAATTCTAAATGGATCAAAGACTTGAATGTAAGTCATGAAACCATAAAACTCTTAGAAAAAAACACAGGCAAAAATCTCTTAGACATAAACATGAGTGACTTCTTCTTGAACATATCTCCCCAGGCAAGGGAAACAAAAGCAAAAATGAACAAGTGGGACTATATCAAGCTGAAAAGCTTATGTACAGCAAAGGACACCATCAATAGAACAAAAAGGTATCCTACAGTATGGGAGAATATATTCATAAATTACAGGTCCGATAAAGGGTTGACATCCAAAATATATAAAGAGCTCACACACCTCAACAAACAAAAAGCAAATTATCCAATTAAAAAATGGGCACAGGAGCTGAATAGACAGTTCTCTAAAGAAGAAATGCAAATGGTCAACAGACACATGAAAAGATACTCCACATCACTTGTCATCAGAGAAATTCAAATTAAAACTGCAATGAGATATCATCTCATACCAGTAAGGACAGCTACCATCCAAAAGACAAACAACAACAAATATTGGTGAGGTTGTGGAGAAAGGGGAACCCTCCTGCACTGCTGGTGG
Source organism: Manis javanica (assembly GCF_040802235.1). Classification (NCBI taxonomy): domain Eukaryota; kingdom Metazoa; phylum Chordata; class Mammalia; order Pholidota; family Manidae; genus Manis; species Manis javanica. The sequence goes on along the minus strand of NC_133164.1, from coordinate 106,951,329 downwards.
GAATGTAAATTAGTTCAACCATTGTGGAAAGCAGTATGGAGGTTCCTCAAAATGCTCAAAATAGAAATACCATTTGACCCAGGAATTCCACTTCTAGGAATTTACCCCAAGAATGCAGCACTCCAGTTTGAAAAAGACAGATGCACCCCTATGTTTATCACAGCACTATTTACAATAGCCAAGATATGGAAGCAACCTTAATGTCCATCAGTAGATGAATGGATAAAGAAGATGTGGTACATATACACAATGGAATATTACTCAGCTATAAGAAAAAAAGAGATCCTACCATTTGCAACAACATGGATGGAGCTAGAGGGTATTATGCTCAGTGAAATAAGCCAGGTGGAGAAAGACAAGTACCAAATGATTTCACTCATATGTGGAGTATAAGAACAAAGAAAACTGAAGGAACAAAACAGCAGCAGAAGCACAGAACCCAAGACTGGACTAACAGTTAGCGAAGGGAAAGGGACTGGGGAGGATGGGTGGGAAGGGAGGGATAAGGGTGGAAAAAAAGAAAGGGGGCATTACGATTAACATGTATAGTGTGGGGGGGGGCACGGGGAGGGCTGTGCAACACAGAGAAGACAAGGAGTGATTTACAGCATCTTACTATGTTGATGGACAGTGGCTGTGAATGGGTATGTGGGGAGGACATGGTGAAGGGGGGAGCCTAGTAAACATAATGTCCTTCATGTAATTGTAGATTAATGATACCAAAATAAAATAATAAAAAAAAAGCAGTGACAACAAAATATTGAGATTTTTGGTGATGTGTTATTATTTTCAGCTTAGTATACCACTAGGTATACTGCTGTAACAAATTAGCCCCTAAATCTTTGTCACTCATTACCATCCAGTTATTACTTACTTTCATGTCCAATGCAAGTAAGCTTGGGGCTCTGACCTGGGACCCAGGCTGACAGGTTCCATCATTTGCAGTGACACCAGTCCTAGCTGAAAGGGAAGAAAGGGAAGGGAAGCATGGAGAGTCACAAAGTAGCTTTCACATACATGAAGTCTAGTCCTTCATGTGCAAGGATAGAGGAGAATTTGGTTTTGGTTAACACTGGTTAAGTCTTTTATAGTAAGATTGAGCATGAAATAGAGAACTCAATGTCCATTACTTCTCTACTTTTACTTCTCACTGACAGGTACAAACTGTTATGCCTGTAAATCCAAAATTTTATGTGCTATCATTCCAGAATTTATCACTGGGTCAAGAAGATTCAGGACTTTGTGCCTGAAATTCTCTATCACCATAAGGGAAATAATAGGATCCTGTCCTCAAGACATAATAATTCAGAAGCTAATGGACATAAGATAGAGAATAACTGCTACAGATGCAATTGAAAGCTTAATTGTAATAGACACTATGAATGAAATAGGATAAAAAAAGATGAATGTTCCAGCAATAGCAGTAGTTGGAGTAATAGTATTAATAGTAACAGCAGCCAATGCTAACATTTTATTTACGGTGCATCAGGTAATGCTTTGAGTTCTTTATAAATATTATGTATTGAGTGTCCCCATCAGCCTTATGAGGTTAGTGCCATCATTGATGCACACTTCATGGACAAACAATGACAGGTTCTATCACTGAAGTAGGTTGGTGTTGAGCAGGATGAGGAGATGGAAGGAGGTCTTCAGGGAAAGGGACTTGGGTGCCTAACATTCAGAGGCAAAGGATGTGGAAGGGCATGAAGGAGGCCGGTCTCAAAGCAGCTCAAGGTCTGGGAGGGAATGGAGCTGGATAAGTTGGGTATGACCAGATAGTGGGGACTTAGAGAACCACAAGAAGGCTCAGTTTTTTGTTTTGTCTGTTTTTTTTTTCCTTTTTGGGAAGTATTTTTATTTATTTTTTTAATTTTGGTATCATTAATATACAATAACATGAGCAACATTGTGGTTACTAGATTCCCCCCATTATCAAGTCCCCACCACATACCCCATTACAGTCACTGTCCATCAGTAATGTGCTATAGAATCACTACTTGTCTTCTCTGTGCTATACTGCCTTCTCTTTTTGGGAAGTTTTTATGTTTGTCCATGAAAATGGTAGGGGCCCCAGTTGAAATAGAAAATGCAACCTAATGATAGTATTGTAAGTCATGCCTGCAAAATGGAAAAAGATGTAAGGATAGATGAATAGCAATAAAACAGAATAGATGAATATAAAAGAACTCCAATTTTCCCTGACTGTTAAGAATGGACAATATAGCATGGCAAACTGTCAAAATATCCTCTTGTGTGAGGACTTCAGGCCAACCACGAAGTTTGGAGAGCTCAGTTCCCAAAACGGCCCTCATTTCTGACACCAAGTTCATGTCTGGGGGGTTTCTAAAGCCACCCTTAATTTCAATAATTTGCTGGAAAGATTCAAAGAACTCACAGAAAGCTGTTATACTCATGATTATGGTTTATTACAGGGAAAGGATAGAGACTAAGATCAACCAAAGGAAGAGATGCACCGGGCAGAGTCCAGGAGAGTTCTAGATTTGGAGCTTCTGATGCCTTGTACTCATGAAGTCAGGACACATTATTCTCCCAGAATTGATGTGTGAAAATAGGTATGAAGTATTATTAACCAGGGAAGCTCACTCATGCCTCAGTGTACAGACCTTTTGTAGGCATGAATGATTGATTGACTGCCTGTGTAGTTAATCTCAGTCTCTAGGCTGATTGATACTTTGTGACCCAAAGCCTCCACCACCTCCAAGTTACATTTTTGGTTTTTCTGGCATGACCGGTCACCTCCCTAAGACTGTATTAGTGTGGCCAGTTTCCTCTCCCTGACCCCTACCCCTCCAAATCATACTGTTGGACTGTGGCCCAGTGCTCCCAGGGAAGCAAAGTCATTCCTACCAGGCATAATATCCTAAGGAACTAGAGGTTGCATTCCAGAAGCTAAGGGCAAAGGTCAGAACTTCTCTATGGTCAAGGCAAAATTCTTAACTGTGCACTGTGATTCCAACAATTTGCTGGTTAATATTTACTGTATCCCAATAACTATCAATGCAAATTATCCCCCCCCAAACTAACTCTTTAGTTAGCTTGTTGGGTAACTTGCAACAAGTTGCCCCCTTTATGTATATTTCTTAGAAGTAATGTCATTGAACAACTTTGAAGGAATGTCCCACACAAGCATATCTGTAATTTCTTTGTAAGAGCTCAGCAAAAAGCTTTGTGTAGCATTCCCTTTGTTGCTTTTCCATATGGATTTGTGGCCACAGTGGGAGATAGATAGATTTAATGCTATAATGACATTTCTGTGGCTGCAGTGGGTCTGGGCAGTGGGAGATGGAGAATGGCACTGACAGGGCTTTTGAGGTCTGGATGTGGCCAGAGGGACTGGCAAAATGGGATATAAGTCTATCATTTTACTGTTTGTTTTATTTTTAGTTCCATCCTTGATTTCCTTTTTCTATCATTCCTACCTTTTTGATCTTAATCAAGCAATTGTGTTCCATTTTATCTTCTCTATTAGCTTTTGATCTTTGAGCTGTTTTCTTTTTAGTTGTTACTTTATGTAGGTGTTTGCAAACATTTTCTGGAAAGGGCCATATAGTAAATATTTTTGGTTTAGAGAGCCAGATGTCTCTGTGGAAACTGCTCATCCTTGCAGTTATGATGTGAAAGCCACCAGAGATAAAACATAAGCTGTGTGCCAATAAAATTTTATTTACAAAAACAAGTTGCCTGCCTTATTTGGCCCATGGGCCATTATTTGCAGACACCAGCTTTAGAGATTAACATGTCTGACTAATAACATTCTACCTTATTAGTATTTTGACCACTTCCTTCCCCCAAATTCAAGAACTTTATGAGTTTAGTTACCATTTCTCATTCTTTGTGCTATTATTGCCAGGTATTTTATTTACTTACCCATCTTAAAAATTCCACAAGACATTAATAATATTGCTGATTGAAAGAGCAAACTTCTTTATATTTACCCACATTTTATCCTCTAATGTTCTTAATGCCTTCCTGTGTTATTATTATTATTATTATTATTATTATTATTATTATTGCATTTCTATCTGGATTCATTTCATTTCAACTTGAAAAATTTATTTATATATTTATTATAGTGCCAATTTGATGAATATGACTACTCTTACTTTTTTGGTCTATCTGTAAATGTATTTATTTCATCTCTTCTTTTGAGGGATATTTTCACTGGTGATATAATTCTAGGTTGACAGTTTTTTCTCCTTTAGCATTTTAAAGTTTCATTTCATTGTTTTCTTGTTTCAGTGTTTCTGTTGAAAAATCAGCTGTAAAGTTAATAATTCTGTTACTTGAGTGTATTGCATCATTTTTTCTCTGACTACTTCAAAATTTAACTTTTTTTTTTCAGTTATACTATTATGTGCTAGATGTGGTTTTCTATTTTAATCCCACTTAAGATTCCTGATGCATCTGAAATCCATTAGTCCGATTTTTTATTAGTTATGGAAATTTTCATGCTATCATCTCTATAAATATCACCTCAATTCCATTTTCTTTCTCCTTTCCTTCTGGGACCCTAGGTACATATATGTCAGACCATGTTCTGGGTGTCCCTTAATCTCTGTTCTTTTTGTTATAGTTTTAAATTATGCACTTTAATCTGAATAGTTTTGGACTTGTCTTTGAATTCACCCATTTTATTTTCTGCTTTGTCAAATCTGTTGTTAACATATCTAATGAATTTTTACTTTTTAAAAAAATGTTTTTTTATTGAAGTATAGTTGCTATACAGTATTGGTTTCAAGTATGCAACATAGTGATTCAACAGCATTATATGTTATTAAGTGCTCACCCCAACTACTGTAGTTACTATCTATTAACATAGAAAAATGTTACAGACCTCTGATTATCTTCTCTATGCTTTCATCCCCTTGACTAATATATATTATGATTGAGATTTTGTGCCTCTTTGTCCCCTTCATTTATTTTACCCACCCACTCCATTCCCTCCCCATGGTAACCACCAGTCACTTCTCAGTGCCTTAAAGTCTATTGTTGTTTTATTCATTTTGTTTTATTTTTAGATTCCACGTGTAAGTGAAATCATATGGTATTTGTCTTTCTCTGCTTCTTATTTCACTTAGCATTATATGCTCTAGATCCATCCATGTTGTTGCAAATGGCAGGATTTCTTTTTCATGGCTGAATAATATTCCATTGTATATATGTACCACATCTTTATCCATTCCTCTATTGACAGACATACTGTTTGCTTCCATATCTTGGATATTGTAAATAATGCAGCAATGTATCTTTTCAAATCAGAGATTTTACTTTTTTCAGGTAAATATCTAGAGGTAGAATTACTGAGTCAAATGACATTTCTGTTTTTAGTTTTTTAAGGGATATCTATACTGTTTTCTATAGTGGCTGCACCAATTTACATTTCCAACAATACTGTGGGCATGTTTCTCTCCACTTTTCTCGACATCCTTGCCAGCACTTATTATATCTTGTCTTTTGGATAGTGGCAATTCTGACTGGTGTGAAATGAGATCTCATTGTGGTTTTGAATTGTAGTTCCCTAATGATTTGTGATCTTTTTATGTGCCTGTTGGCCATTTGTATTTCTTCTTTGGAAAAATGTCTATTCAGGTCCTCTGCCAATTTTTTTAACTTGGGTTATTTTTTGCATATTGAGCCACATTAGTTCTTTATATGTTTTGGATGTTAACTCCTTATTGGATATGGCATTTACAAATATATTCTCCAATACTGTATGTTGCTTTTTTGTTTTGTCAGTGGTGTCCTTTGCTGTACAGAAGATTTTTAGTTTGATGTAGTCCCACTTGTTCATTTTTTATTTTATTTCCCTTGCCAGAGGAGATGTCCAGGAAAAATTTGCTCATGCTTATGTTCAAGAGATTTTTGCTTATGTTTCCTTCTAAGAGTTTTATGGTTTCATGTCTTACATTCAGGTCTTTGATCCATTTTGAGTTTGCTTTTGTGTATGGAGTTAGACAATAATCCAGTTTCATTCTCTTGTATGTAGCTGTCTAGTTTTCCCAGCACAAGTTATTGAGGACACTGTCTTTTCCTCATTGGATATTCATAGCTCCTTTGTTGTATATTAATTAACCATATATGCTTGGATGTATATCTTGGTTCTCTATTCTTTTCCATTGATCTATGTGTTTGTTCTTCTGTTAGTACTGAACTGTTTTGATTACTGTAGCTTTGTAGTATAGCTTGAAGTCAGGGAACACAATACGTCCAGCTTTGTTATTTTTTTCTCAGGATAGCTTTGGCTATTTGGGGCCTTTTGTGGTTCCATATGAATTTTAGAACTATTTGTTCTAGTTCATTGAAGAATGCTATTGGTATTTTGATAGGGATTACATTGAATCTGTAAATTGCTTTAGGTAGGATGGCCATTTTGCCAATATTAATTCTTCCTATCTATGAGCATGGGAGAGATTTCAATTTATTTGTGACTTCTTCATTTTATTTCAAGACTTCATTTTATTTCAAGAGTGTTTTATAGTTGTCAGAGTACAGGTGTTTCACGTCCTTGGTTAGGTTTATCTCTAGGTATTTTATTCTTTTTAATGCAATTGTAAATGGAATTATTTTCCTGATATCTCTTTCAGCTAGTTTGTTGTTAGTATACAGGGATGCAACAGATTTCTGTGTATTAATTTTATATCCTGCAACTTTGCTGAACCCATTTATTAGTTCTAATAGTTTTTTTGATGGAGTCTTTAGGGTTTTCTGTGTATCATGTCACCTGTAAATAGTGACAGTTTAACTTCTTCCTTACCAATTTTGATGCCTTTTAACTCTTTGTGTTGTCTGATTGCCATGGCCAGGACCTCCAGTACTGTGTTGAATAAAAGCAGTGAGAGTGGGAATCCTTGTCTTGCTCCTGATGTTAGGAGAAAAGCTTTCAGCTTTTTGCTATTAAGTATGATGCTGACTGGGTTTGTTGTACATGGCTTTACAATGTTGAGGTATGTACCCTCTAGACTCTTTTTGTTGAGAGTTTTTATCATGAATGGATATCGTGTCAAATTCTTTTTCAGCATCTATTGAAATGTTTATGTGGTTTTATCCTTTTTGTTAATGTGGTGTATGATGTTGGTTGATTTATGAATATTGTATCATTCTTGCATCTCTGAAATAAATCCCACTTGGTCATGATGGATGATCTTTTTGATATATATTTGAATTCAGTTTGCTAATAGTTTGTTGAGTATTTTTACATCTGTGTTTGTTACAGGAAACTGGAAAACCTGGACTCGATCGCTGACTGAAGACCCAAGGAGCACTCAGAGGCTTAGAGGGTGCAAGTTTATTTCACACCAGTGGGCTGAGAGGAGAGTGATCTTCAAAGGTATGAGCCCCGAGTACAGCGGGGCCATGCCTTTTATACATTTACTATAAAGCTAGGGGAAGTCAGCACCCAGGAACCATTGCAGTGGAGCTATTAGGTCACTATAGGTGTATGCAGGATGCTCGTTATATTTTAATCAATTTCTGTAAAGGTTACGGGAAAACTGTATTATAAAGTAATGGGCTTCCATGGCTATGATTAACAAGCTGTTCCATACCACTGAATCTTGGTGGAGGGTGGGAATACATTGTTACATTGTTTCAATCCTAAGCACCCATGCACCTTGTGATTTGAGAACTTTCTGAGTATTTCCTCATCATGTTCATCAGGCATATTGGTTTATAATTTTCTTTTTTTGGATGTCTTTGTCTGGTTTTGGTATTAGAGTGATGCTGGTCTTATAGAATGAGTTTGCAAGTATTCCGTTCCCTTCTCCTCTACTTTTTGGAATACTTAAAGAAGGATGGGTATTAACTCTCCTTTAAATGTTTTGTATCATTCTCCTGTGAAGCCATCTGGTTCTGCACCTTTTTTAGTTGGCAATTTTTTGATTACCAATTCAATTTGGTTACTGATAATAAGTCTCTTCAGATATTCTGTTTCTTCCTGGGTCAGACTTGGAAGACTGTACATTTCTAGGAATTTGTCCATTTCATCTAGGTTGTTCAATTTATTGGCATGTAATTTTTCATAAAATTCTCTTGTAATTCTTTTAATTTCTGTGGTGTGAGTTGTAATTTCTCCTTTTTAAATTCTGATTTTGTTTGTGTCCTCTCTCTTTTTTCTTTATAAGGTTGATTAGGGGTTTTTCTATTCTGTTCATCTATTCAAAGAACCAGCTCCTGGTTTCATTGATTTTTTTTCTATTGTTTTCTTATTCTCTATTTCTGTTCTGATATTTATTAAGCCCCTCCTACTGATTTTGGGCTTTGTTTCTTCTTCTTCTTTTAGTTTCTTTAGTTGTGAGTTTAGACTGTTTATTTGGGATTGTTCTTGTTTCTTGAGGTGGACTTGTGTTGCTATGTACTTCCCTCTTAGAATTGCTTTTGCTGCATCCCACATATTTTGAACCATTGTGTTTCTGTTTTCATTTGTCTTCATGTATTTTTTGATTTTCTCTTCAAGTTGTTCATTGATGCATTGATTATTTAGGATCAAGTCGTTTAGCATCCAGGTGTTTACATTATTTTTTCATTTCTTGTAATTTCTAGTTTCATACCCTTGTGATATGAAAAGTTGTTTGGTACAATTACAATCTTTTTGAATTTATTGAGGTTTTCTTTGTGTTCTAATATGTGATCTATTCTGGAAAATATTTCATGGGCATTTGAGAATAATGTGTATTCTGTTGCTTTTGGGTGGAATGTTTTGTACCCATCTGTTAAGTCCATCTGATCTAATATGTCTTTCAATGCCACTGTTCCCTTATTTATTTTATGTCTGGATGATCTCCAGTGATGTAAGTGGGGTGTTAAACTCCCCTAATGTGATTGTGTTATTGTCTCTTTCGCCATTTAAGTCTGCTGGTATTTGTTTTATTTATTTAGCTGCTCCTTTGTTGGGTGCATAGATGTTTACAATCATTATATCCTCTTTTTGGACTGACCCCTTTATAATTATGTAATGTTCTTTTTTGTTTCTTGTTAATTTGTTTTGAAGTCTATTTTGCCTGTTATAAGTACTGCTACTCCTGCTTTTTGTTCACTTTTATTTGAATGAAATATCTTTTTCCAACCCTACATTTTTAGTCTCTGTATGTCTTTAGGTCTGAAATGAGTCTCTTTTAGGCAACATATAGGTGAGTTTTGTTTCTTTATCCACTCTGCAACCTGATGTCTTTTATTGGTGCATTCAGTCCATTTATATTTTCGGTGATTATTGACAGGTATATACTTATTGCTATTTTATTAATTGTTTCCTGGTTGTTTTTGTAGTTCCTCTCTGTTCCTTTCTTCCTCTTATATTCTTGTTATTTGATAGTTTTCTTTGGTGTTATGCTTGGATTCCTTAAAAAAATTTTTTTTTTTTTGTGTATTTATTATAGGCTTTAGGTTTGTTGTTACATCATGATCATAGATAGTTTCCTGTATATATAAAACTCTATATTAAAGTTGACTGTTGTTCGATTTCCAACACATTTTAAAAGTACTACTTTTTAAATTCTTTCTCCTCCATACTTTATTTGTAAGAAGTCATGATCTACATCTTCTTGTATCCCTTTTCTCATTTTGTGTATAGTTTATAATTTACCACTTTTATTGTTTGAACTTCATACTTGCTTTGTAAGTAATTGGTGTACTACCTTTACTGTAGGTTTGTTCCCACTGATGAAAAATATTTAGATTTAAGAATGTCTCCATCTAAACAAGTCCCTTTAAAGTATCCTGTAAGGCCAGTTTTGTGGTGTTGAATTCTTTGATCTGGGAAACAATCTTTCCTTTAATTATGAGTAATAAACTTTCTAGGTAAAAAAATTTTGGTAGTAGGTTTCTTCTCTTTCAATACTTTGAATACTTCATGCCACTCCCTTCTGGCTTGCCAAGTTTTTGCTGAGAAATGTGCTGATAGCCTTATGGAGTTTTTCTTATAAGTAACTGTCTGCTTCTCTGTTGTTGCTCTTAATATTTTCTCTATATCTTCAATTTTTACCATTTTAGTTACTATGTGTCTTGGTGTCTTCTTCCTGGGGTTCCTCTTGTTAGAGGCTCTCATTTGAAGGACTTGCATGTCTATTTCCTTCCCCATATTGTGGAGATTTCCAGCAATTCTTTCTTCAAAATGACTTTCTGTTGCTCTTCAGCAACAAGAAGGTGGGGGGGACAAGCAGGACCAGCCTGTTATCCCCGGGGCTGAGCGAGATGGCCAGTGTCGGCGGCTTGGACACCCTCCCCTGAGATCCGGGGAAAAACAAAACCACACCAAGCAGGGAGATGTGTCAGCCTCAAGGGCACAGCAAACTCAGCTTTATTCCATCAGAGGCTTAGTTATATAGGGGAAGATAAGGAAGTAACAGAAACCAATGGGAATTGATGATCTCATCTGTCACTAGGGTCTTTAGGCAGGTTTTGGGTTAGGTGGGGAGGTGGAGTTAGGGCCAAGAGCACGCGCGCGTGGGAAGCTAGTAAGGCCACGAACGCGGAAGTAATGAGGGAGGATGGAAACCTCCAGTCTGCGGCCGTCACAGGCCTAAAAGAGGCAAAAGGTCCCAACAATTCCCCCTTTTTGTTTTATAAATGCTCTGGGATGTCCCGGCAGGCAAGGCCCCTGTCTTAGATTGTCCCCCTCTGGGGATCTTACCCGTCACTGGGTACCTTGCAGCTCTTTGGTTGTCCCAAGCTTACTCATCCTCCGTGGCCTGTCTTAGGTTGTCTCCACCTTGGAGATCTTACCCATCATGGGCGCGCGGGGAGGTAGTCAGGGGGAATCAATGGGCATGGCCTCATCATAAGGTTCACAGTGATCGTAGGGGTCACTGGCTTCCGTGGCAACTCTCTGGTAATGTACCTGCATGCACATCAACTGAATTGATCCGATTCTTTTTTGGACAAACTGGATAATCTTGTTAATAATGCAGGGCCCAAAAGTGAAAAGTAGGAGCAAAAGAAGGATGGGACCAAGGAGGGCAGAATACAGGGCAACCACCCATGTAACTCAGGCCAGAGAAAATCGGCTTGTAATTCTTTTCGGCGTCTCTCGAGGTCTTCTTGAAGTTGCTTGACCTTATTTTGGACTATGCCGGAGCGGTTCGCATAAAAGCAGCACTCTTCCTGTAAAAAGAGACATAAGCCTCCCTTTTCAGCTGTGAGGAGATCAAGCCCCCTACAGTTCTGTAGGACTACTTTTGCGAGGGAATCCAATTGTGCTTGGAGGTCAAGAATTGTGCTGGCTACAGCTTGTATATCATCGATCATCTGTTGAGGTAAGAGCTTTATAATAATGCAGAGAGGCCCCCAATCCTGCTGCCCCAGTGGCATCTCCGGTGGCCACCTCAAAGCCTATGAGCAGGGGGATAACTTGGATGGCCCTTTTTGATCTACCTCCAGTGTGGTCTAAAGCAGGAATAGGGAGGCTCTGATTATTAGGGACTATCCCAATGTCAGGGAAAATTACAGCTGGAGCGCAAAGCCCCATCCAGTCTGTCAGGAGAAAGCCAAACACATCTTCCCCACAAATGAAGACTGTTCCATTAGGGGGACAGAGAAAGGTATTATTCACAGTAATATTTTGTTGACAAAAAGAATAGTGGATTCAGCCTACATCTGTCTCACTAGTATTATCAGAACTGGGGTCAGATTTGAAGCATGGGCCTTTAGGGGAAAGAGGGTCTAGATAGACTCTAGAACTTGGGGGTAACAGCTGGCATTGGGGCTCAGACTGTGACAGGTTAACAAGAAGAGCATTGGCTTGTAATGGTCCCGGCCTCAAGCACAGCCAGCAACCCTTAGCTAAATCGGGATTGGTTCTATTGAATAAGGTAAAAGCAGCCTGTATGATTGATTGTGTTTCAGGATCAAGAAGCAACTCCTCCCTGATCTCCAGAAGGCAAAGAGGGTGGTAAATCAGGGGATTTTGGTCTTCAATCAGCCTGTCTACCAGTTTTTTAATTTTGGTACTGTTGAGCCTGATCTTGGACTCCACCCCCATCAGAGATGCCTATAGGGACAAATTTATTCCAGCAGACGTTCTCTCCCCTATTCTTTCCACAGTCAGCATACTCATCCTTGCCTTTTGTCAGAATCGCGTACCAGTATGTTTTGTTATGATGAGTGCAGGGGATAACCTCCTGATAGCATTGAGCATGAACGGAGGCTTGAAATGTGGTGCAAGGACAATTAGAGGGGGGTTTCCCTGGGGCAGGTGAGGATACTTTGGGGCCTTGCCAATATTTGTGATCGAGAACCCTTCCAGGGCATCCATTTTCTGTCCCTTGCATAAGTGTAACTGCCCGTTGCCCATTAGGGCAGGTTTTGGTAGAAGTATAATAGTGTGTGGGGGGAGGGGCCTTGGAGTGAGTGCAGGCTGTGCAGGGGTTTCCGATGGTTTTTCGTAGTATGGCTCTTGCTTGACTGGGATCTCCAAATCCTGTCCTAGCTAATGGGAGATTTATTGCCATTAACAGGAAGACTGGCATCATTGGGTTCATTGCAGACCCTGAAAGAGAGAAAGAAGAGAGATATCCTCAGGAGGCGGGGGCTCTTCTGGGTCATCATTGACATCAGTGAACTCCCCCTCCTTAGGGGGTAATACTTGAGATCCCTTGCGGGGACCCAGATCAGCCTTTTTTCACTGGTCAGAAAGACACAGCTGAATCCCCTTCCAGCTATAATGAGGGGGTCTGGGCCCCTCCATTCTCCAGTAAGGGGGTCCTTCCATCGGGCTCTAATCATCCGATAAGTAACGGTTATTGTCCAGTGCTTTTGGAAGGGCGAGAAGTGTTCGCCTTTGGGAAAATTTAAAATATTCAGAGTAAATAATGCCATATTTAGTTGATCATGGGGGGGAAGTGTTCCCCCTTTTTGTTTTATTAATTGACCTTTGAGGATATGATTGTGTTTTTCTACAATTGCTTGTCCTTTAGGGTTATAAGGAATTCCAGTGGCATGAGAGATTTGCCATTTACTCAAGAATTCAGTAAAAGACCTGCTGATAAAGCAGGGACCATTATCGGTTTTGATTTGGTCTGGCAGGCCAAGGACGGCAAAGCACTGGAGAAAATGGCTTATGGCATGTTTGGATTTTTCTCCCAAATGGGCTGTGGCCCAACAAGCATGGAAGAAGGTATCAACTGTTAGAAATATGTATCTAAGCTTCCCAAAAGGGGCAAAATGTGTGACATCAGTCTGCCAAAGGTTATTGGGCCTCAGGCCTCGAGGGTTCACTCCACCCTTTTGAAGCGGAGGAACCTGTAGAAAAGGCTGGCATGACTTACATGTCCTAATGATCTTTTTAAAGTCTCTGATGGGGACCTGAGGGAACCAATGGTGTAGTCCCCTCTAATTAGCATGTGTAAGTTGATGAAAAGAGGTGGCCTCCTGTACTGTGTAGGCTGAAGCTAGTCAGTCGGCAAGAGCATTGCCTCTCGACAAAAAGCTTGGCAAATCTTGATGTCCCCTTAGATGTTGTACAAAAAGGGGAACTAGTCTCTGTTTTAACAAATTGTGGGCTTGAATCATCAAAGGAGTGATGGGATTATCGTCAAGTCTGATGTGTGCACCCACAAGGTTGGGCAGTAGACTGACAATGTAAAGGCTATCAGAAAACAGATTAAGAGGGCCTTGGATCTCAGACAGAGCTAAAACAACAGCATAAAGCTCTTTAAACTGGGCAGAGCCCTGTATCTCATGAAAGAGGGTTACGGCTGGAGGGCACTCACTTGTGCCTGGGGTGAACATTACCATAGAGGCTCCCCATTTATCCCCATCGGTAAAAACAGAGGGGAAAGAGGGGTCTGCCTCAGTGAGGAACATTTTTGGTGGCTGCCACGCTAAATGGCTAAAAGAACTCATCCACTTATAGGGACCATAGTGACAGTCCACTATCCCCAGAAAGCTTTCCGTGGCCATTGCCAATCTGGAATTATTTCTCTATAGCCATGAGAAATCATTGACCCGAAAAGGGATGATCAAAGAGTGGGGTTCACACCCAAAAAGACGAACAGAAAGATCTCATCTCTTGACAATGCAGTCGGCCATTTGATCCACTATAGAGTACACTCGGGGTGCCCCTCCCACAGATAGATGTATCCAATGTACTGGATCTCCCTTCTGAGCCAAAAGGGCAGTGAGGAGGGTCTCTCCCGCCATAATATAGAGGATCAGCAAGTTTGGATCATATCTTTTTAAGGCAGCATTATCAATGGCATGTTGAACTTTTGTTAATGTATCTCTATGTATAGGGTTTAAAGTCACTGTTGAAGCTAGATCAAGGCCTTTTAATAGGTTGAAAAGAGGGATAAGATCAGCTGTGGTTATAGGAATCAGGGCCTCATCCAATTGATTTCCCCCAGCAGTTTCTGGAGCTGTGGTAGCGTATATGTGTCCTGAATACATAACTGGGGCTTAACAGGGGAGACAACATCTAATGTTAAAGTAGTCCCCAACATTTTAAAAGGAGCTATCTGTTGAACTTTATCTGGGGCAATTTGAAAGCTGTAGTTTTTGAGCAGGGAAAGGCACCTTTTAAAGAGGTCATCTAATTTGTGGGAACAAGTGGCCCCCAAGATAATATCATCCATATATATGTAAAAGAGTATGTCAGATTCCTCTCAGCTTGTTGCTGCCATTCCTCTTTATACAAAGCACACCACTTAATATAAAGGGGGACAGGGAGAACCACCCGGGCAAGAGCCCTCCAATCTGTGGCAGTGCACAGATGGTGAGCAAGTCCCTGGAGGATGGTCTCAGTCCAAGGAGCATTGGGGCTGTCCTCAAGAACGGCCTTCTTTAATTCCTTAAGGTCACCTGGCTCCCAAGGGTACCAGGGGGCAGGGCGGTTACCTCCGGGATTAACATTGACCGGAAATAGCTGACATGGCCCTGGGTTAGGTTGTGGGTGGAACAATGGATTCTCTTGGGGTTGGCATCCAATGGGAGAGCATGAGTCCTTATATGGGAAAAGAGCTGGAACCTCTGCTCGTTGGTATGGAGGAGGGGGTGCTGATGATGATTTGAAAGGGTTAGAAGAGGTACTAGTACCAGGAAGTGGTGGGTACAAAGGAGCCATGGATTTGGGAGGCCAGGGAGCGGCATCAAAAGGGTTGAGGGCACCATTGCCACAATTCTCATCTGGCTCTTTATGGCTTTCTTATCCTGCCGGCGTGGACTCAGCCTGAGCAAGGGGATCAGAATCTCCCCAGGAAGGGGCTCCCGACCCAGTGGTTTCCCTGTCTATTAAGTTCTTGGCAGCTGGCTTCAATGGCCGAGGAGGGAAGCAACTCTTAAGGGCTGCTAAAGTGGGGAAGGTCCCCAGAGGGGGTATATCACCCCAATTAACTTGGGCTTTGCATACAAGTTGCTCCACCCTGTCCCAAGTTTCCCAGTCAAACAAATTACTTGCAGGCAGCCATGGGGTGACCTTAACTAAGGTCTCCCAGGTTTTGATAGCTTGGCTATCAGAGAGCTCTAGGCCTCTACTTCGGAGGAGGACCCTAAGGGATTCAAGAGAGGGATCAGGCTTGGAAGAAGAATGTCCCATATTTTATGGGATTACACTTACCTGTAGTCTGATTAGCTCATCAGCGAAGTTCCTCGTGCCTCACACGGGGCACCAGTTGTTGCTCTTCAGCAACAAGAAGGCAGGGGGACAAGCAGGACCAGCCTGTTATCCCCAGGGCTGAGCGAGATGGCAAGTGTCGGCGGCTTGGACACCCTTCCCTGAGATTCGGGGAAAAACAAAACCACACCAAGCAGGGAGATGTGTCAGCCTCAAGGGCACAGCAAACTCAGCTTTATTCCATCAGAGGCTTAGTTATATAGGGGAAGATAAGGAAGTAACAGAAACCAATGAGAATTGATTATCTCGTCTGTCACTAGAGTCTTTAGGCAGGTTTCGGGTTAGGTGGGGAAGCGGAGTTATGGCCAAGAGCGCACGCGTGCGGGAAGCTAGTTAGGCCACGAATGCGGAAGTAATGAGGGAGGATGGAAACCTCCAGTCTGCGGCCGTCACAGGCCTAAAAGAGGCAAAAGGTCCCAACAGCTTTCTACCTTTTGTTCTCTCTCTTCTCCTTCTGGATCCCCTATTATGCAAATATTTGTTTGGAGGTGTCACACAGCTTGCAGCATTGTCTCATTTTTAGAAATTCTTTTTTTCTCTCTTTTCCTTGTCTTGTTTACTCTGAAATTCTCTTATCTTCCATCACACTGATTCTTTTCTCTGCTTCCTGCAGTCTGCTATTCATTCCTTCTATTGTATTTTACATTTCAGTTATTTTCTTCTTCAGTTCCAAATGCCTCTTTTCCTTATTTTCTATCTCTTTGTTGAAATTCTCTTTGAGTTCCTGAGTTGATTTCCCCATTTCAGTGAGCATCTTTCTGACTGTGACTTGAGTTATTTTATCAAGAAGATTGCTAATCTCTGTTTCATTTAGCCATTTTTCTGGTGTTTTATCTTGCTCTTTTGTTTGAAACATATTCCTCTGTCTCTCATTTTGTCTGGGTCTCTGTATTTCTTTCTTTGTAGTAGATTGATCAGCTGTGCCTCCTAGTTTTGAGAGTAATGGCTTTATGAAGTGGGTGTCCTGTGGTATCCAGAAGGTCAAGACTTTTTCTTACAACTTTGATTTGTGTATGAACTGTGGGTCTGCTTCCAATGTTTATTTTTTCTCTTACCTATTGGTGACTGTTCATTTGTTTTAGGTTTACCTGTTGACTGTTTTAGGTTCCCTCTTCTAGTAGACCTTTGTCTCTTAAGCACCAGATATTGTGGGTGACTTTACTTTGCTTTTTCATCCCAGCCCTCCTGCCTTCATGATACCCCAAGACTCAGCAAATTTCTCATTGGGAACACAGGCATGACCATGGGAATCCTGTAGATTCCAATTCAACATGCCAGCCAAAATGGTTTCATCAAGAAATCCACTTGTATTTTTTCTTCCCAAAAGACTTTCTCTCCTATAGTAAGCCCAATTTACAATTAATACTTAATCTCAGCAAATGTCTTCAAGGTAGAAAAAAGCTATCAGTATTAGCTAATATAAGACTCTACCCTTTGTGATAGGAAATTCATTTGGTCCTATTTGCTTCAGTAGGTATCAAATGTCATTAATAATATGATTTTTGCAATGGGAGTGATAGCTTGCTTTCGTCTACTTTTTGTCTGATTGTTACAGGGGATCTAATTCTACCTACATAATCCTACTTGAGAGACAGAAGTTGGAAAGAACACAAAGTAAGTCTTAGATGGTGATTTTTATCATGCTAGACTCCTTTGGGTTATATTCTCACACTCTGAAAGTTAATATTCCTCTGACTTTCAGGATGCTTTGGTCATAAAATTTTGGGAAGAACTGTTTCATTTAATAACTGAAGCTCAGTTTTTTTATATATATTTTGGGCGTAATCAGACTTGTTTTGGTATATTGTTATACAAAACTAGGAAGTAAAAACATAGTGAAAGGTGAGAAATTATAGTAGCAAACAATTAGCAAATTATACAGTGTTATATAGATATTAAGTGTCATAATTATGTTTGAACATTTAAATCAGATACCACAGTTTCTTTATCTTTTCTTTTTTTTAAAAAACTGCTACTACCAATATAGTTTATTGGATGAGGATTGAAATTAGATGTATTTTGATTGAGACTTGTAGCAGCTTAGGAAAATTGTCAGAGTCCTGGGAACTCTGTCAAATAGGAAAAGTGTCAAATATATCTCACAGCCTCTCTCAAGCCTATCAGATGTTTTGCAAATGACCAAAGTAGAATTTATTTAAATATTACATCTGAGGCAACAACTTAATTTTTATTTCTGAGAATGATAAAACTCTCCTACTTTTGGTAGAACATTATCTCAGGAGGGCAAATTGACTCTGACAAAGTTTTGATTGCAGTACAAATTCACAAATATATTGTAATGACTTGTTATGATTCCACCACTTGCTAGGCCTGGACATTCTAAATAAACTTTGAGTCACAATTTTAGTCTCTTTCTGCTCCTTTAATGCTTCCCTTCCAATGATTCTTTTTCAGTGTCTCATAGGCAATATCTTTACTTTTCTTACATTTAGCTGCTCCATTTTGTCAAATAATTTTTGTATATATGCTTTTTTAGTCAAATAGAATGAGTTGGGTAATTTTAGCAACATGTCTACGATGTCTACTTCTAGGGCTTCTTGATATCATCCCATTAGCTTTTATGTACTCAGTCATTCCTGGACATTTTCTATTTTGTGTACTCCCTCTTCACAAAGCATTTGTGTGTGTGTGTGTTTATGTGTTGAGTAGAGGAGCAGATAATAGATTCTCAAAAACTTGGCGGAATGGGTAGTAACAATCCCTTGCATTCTGAGTAGGGTGTTCCAGGATCCACAGCTCTGTCTCATATTATTATCTCACTCTGTCCTCACAATAGTTCTCGGTATAAGATTGGTTAGGTACACTCATACATTTTTAGATAGGAATTGTTTGCTTATCAAAGATTAAAATGAAAAATCTCAAGAAAGAATTTTTCATATTCATTGTCCAAGCTAACTGGGTTTAGGCCCTGACAGTATTGCCTTTGATAGATTCTAAAATGCAAAAACCTATGGTGTTAAGGCTGATTTTTTGTGCTCAATTCAACCAATGGTAGTAGCAAAGGAGATGTGAGCTGGTAAAAATAAAATGATAGTTAATTTCAAGTGTTATCTGATTGCTTTATGAATATAAGTGGAAGTAGGAAAAACAGAATTTGTAAAATGGCCAATTATTCTATCAATAATTCCACTCCTAAGAAATTTACACTCAAGTTAAATGGTGTGGTGGTATTCAAGTATCAACACTGAAACAAATTCCCTACCATACTCTTCCAACCAGTTGCAGTCTCGAAGCTATTTCTACTAAGCCATTATTGGTTCTTTATTTTATTGCTATCTAACAACTTTATGGTTAAGTTTTCAGAGTTACATTGACTTTTAGCTCATATTTCTCAATCTCCCCAGCAATTCTATATAACCAGCATTATTCTTTCCATTTCATAATAGAGAAAACCAAAATCAAAGCTATGGAAGCAAAGTGACTAACCTAAAATTATATGTCAGAATGGGTTCTAGAATTCAAGTTTGGGTAAAAGTTCCATAGGAACACAAAAGAAATGTGTATTTTACTGTCGTTGAATATAGTGTCCCATACTTACCACTTAGGTCTAAATAGGTTGTTCTTTAAATATCCTTAGTGATTTGTTGTCTGCTTATCCTCTCAGTTACTTAGCAAAGTGTGTTAAATTCTCCAACTATGATTAAATATTTGTCTAGTTCTTGTAGTTTGGAGATATTTTAAGCTTTACATACTTTTGGGTTATACTTCTAGGTGTGACTTTAGGTTTGTTGTGTCTTCCTGTTGAGATGACTATCCCTAGTAATGCTCCTATCTTGAATTCTTTTATGTCTGATACTGTATCTGAGTCTGTATCTGTGCAATTTATATTATACTATTGCTCTCCAGGGATTATTGGAATGGAATAGACCTCCAAATGGCAGAAGAAATCAACTTTTGATAGTTCATGGATAAGTCATCTGCAGAAAATTATATATTCTAGGTCAAATTTCTCCTGGCTTCTGTCATACCACTAGCTGGCTTTCAACACAAGTTAGTTGAGAGTACAAACTCATTCTGAAAAGCCAAGTCATAATTAGAACGTTAATTTGCTCACTTTCAAAATCACATAATGAATACTAAAGCCAAATATAAATTACTTTCATGTTATCCTTTATTTTGGACTATTCATTCTCTTGATTCCTTTATTAATATAGATAAGTAAGAGTGGAGTATATAAGAAGGCTAAAATAATATTAACTTTTACCTTGTCTAAATGGAGCCACTTATGGGCACCCCTCTTTGAGACCACATCCTTTTGGAGTTAGATCTTTTAGCACCATCTTCTCCCTATTCAGGGTCAAACCAGCTCAAATTCTTTTACACATTATGTTTTTTTATATATAGTCATTATTTTTTTATATATTATTTTATTTATATTATATATTATATATATTAAATATGTTATAATAAAATATATATTATTTTTTATATATTATATATTATGTTATTTACATATAGACATTATGTTTCTTTTACTTGTCTGTAGTAGATGCACTAAATAGTAAAATGAGCATTTGCAACAGGTGGAATTGGACCCCCTTTGAGGATGAAGTCATTTATGAAGATGGGAGAAGTGATTGCACTGAGTACTAGTTACTGAGTGCCAGGAGTTTGCACTATATTTTCAGTGTCAGGAATTCTCATGACAAAAGCTAAATGGGTGTTCCGAATCTGCCTAATAGTCAAGCTGCTCTCCAAAAAGATAACGAAGAAACTTAGCTGAGGAAATCTCCAAATAGTGGGTCACTGGGCCCAACAATTTTGCTTGGTACATTTTCAAGTCAATTGTTTTAGTCAAGCCATCAGTGGTCATGGAGGATGGCAGAGAAATTTCCTTTCCCTGATTTATTCAGAATAATATTGTACATTTATCTTTATTCAGAAAGTTCAATTTCTATATTTCTTTTCCAGCCACATAGTTATAAAGTCATAGCCCATAAATCATAAGACCTTGGAGGAAATTAAAAACAGTACCTATTTACAAAAATGTTAGAGGATGCTAGCCTAAATGATTATGGGGAAAAATCGGTTTTACTGTATTTCTCATCTTAATATAAGAGATACTCCTCTCTGTTTAAATGTTCAGTAAATGCTGACTCCCCCATTCCATTATTTCTCTTTCCACTTCTGAAAAATTCAGAAGCTTTTTAGTACCTATAGCTTTATTGATGGGACTGTCTCTAAACCTGTAATCATCATTATACAGCAGCTTCAGATGGAAAGTCTACTGGGAGAGTGAAGCTTCCATATAATCTGTCCCCTTTCTAATATTTTGAAAGGTGGGTTTCAAAATACAGAGTGAATGTGGCCATTAATTTAACTTTTCATCTAAGAGCAAAAGTCAAAGGTAATAAGATCCAAATTGTTCAGTGCATACAGAATTTACAAGTGAAAATGTATCTCCCTTATATGTGCATTCATTTGCATTCTTGTTAACTGAACAGAATCTTATGGAAATTTTTATGTATAGTCAGGTTGGGAAACAGAAATACAAAGCTTGTCCTGTTTCATCGTATGCATGTTTCCATGCAGTGAAATCAAAGTGAATGATTTGGGTTTATAAAGGGCCAATATCGACAGTGATTTACTAAGAATCTTCAAGCTTGAACTCCAGTGGCCATGGCTCATGAAACTCCAGAATCTCATTCCCACATCAATTGTTAGTTTTCTGAAATATCTTACGTTTCCCCACAACATATCTACTTTTCTAGTGTTTGCAGTGAAAGAAGAGCTTACCTAATTGAGTCATCTGGGGACTGTTGAGAGGTGGACAGGGTAAGCTATTAAAGCTGTGTTTATAGTCTAGCAAACTTCCTCCCAAATCAATATCATTTTGTTACATCATAAGGAAATAACACATTCACAGAATGGTGATATTGAGCAAAAGTGAATCCTCTCCTTGTTCTTCTATCAGCTTCCTGCTCCCAGAAATTTACTTCCCTTATTCACTTTATGGAACCTTCATAAAAGTAAAACCAGATTTTTCAGCACCATCTTCTCCCTATTTAGGGTCAAACCAGATCAAATTCTTTACACATTATGTTTTTACTTATCTCCCCCACATTCTTTCATCATATAAAAATCTTTGACCTATTTATATATTTATATTTATCCATGATTTGTCATCTTGTTCATTCATTTATTCAACAGATATTTGTTGAGCACCTACTATGTGCCAGGCATTATTCAATGTATTGGCATGTGATGAAAAAGCCAGTCTTACACAGCATCTTGTTAATTATCCCAACTTAATATCTCTTGAATCCAGCCACACTTCTCTCTGCATTCACCACCCTTGTCTAATTATTATTTTGACTAGATGACTGCAAAAACCTCTGAGCTGATCTTTCAGCATTCACTGTAGTTCTCTAGATTGCACGCAAAATTATCAGAATTCAAATCTGATTATGGTGCCTGCTCCCAGCTTAAAGCTGCTTAATGACTTCTCATTGCTTCAAAATAAAGGGAAAAAAATCTTAAAACAGGGTTGTAAAGACCTGCATGATTTATCTTTGTCCCGCCCTTCAATTTCAGCTTCTATTCGCTCTCCAGGTCTCTCTGTGCTTGGCCATTCTTTCCTATATACCACATTCCCTCTTATTGAAGGGCCTTTGGGCTTCCTGTTCAGACTCTCAAATGTTCTTTCTATCTGTCCAGCTGTTAACTCAGACCTTAGCTCCATGGCCACATGCTCAGGCAAGTCTTCTAAAACCTGGTCAGTCCAATTCCTATATGTTGGCTTAATCAGTCTTTCTTTTTGTTTTTCTCACAAATGTCCTATTCTACATTTGGTGACATGGTGATTTTGTCAAAATCTGCTTCTTCCATGAGATTATGAGCTTCATGAGGTCAGGGACCAGGGCTAACTGTTCTCTGCTGTCCTTCCAGTGTTGAGCCCAGTGTCTGACACATAGTGGACATACCCTACTTACTTACTGACTAATGAATACTTTATCATAAGAGTTACAATCTGAATCTCAAGGTGATTCTTAATGTTGAATGTGTGGACTCATTCAGAGAGCAGGTAGATGTGGTCATCAGGAAATATACAAGTCTTCTAAATTTGTATGCATTTGAATTTGTAAACATTTTTGTGATTTGGAATATTTTTGTGATTCCTCGAAAGGGTTCATAGCTTTCATCAGATTTTAAAATAAGAAATGGATTTAAAAAGGTTAGTAAGGAGGGCAGAGCCAAGATGGCGGCATGAGTAGAGCGGCAGAAATCTCCTCCCAAAACCATGTATATTTATGAAAATATAACAAAGACAACTCTTCCTAGAATAGAGACCAGAGGACACAGGACAACATCCAGGCCACATCCACACCTGCGAGAACCCAGCGCCTCGCGAAGGGGGTAAGATACAAGCCCCGGCCCCACGGGACCTGAGCGCACCTCCCCCCAACTTCCGGCAGGAGGTGAGGAGTCGGAGCGGGGAGGGAGAAGGAGCCCAGGACTGCTGAACACCCAGCCCCAATCTTCTGGACCAGAGCGCAGACACAGTGCATGCATTGAGTCCTGGATACTAGGAAAATAGGACAGCAAGACCGGTGAGCGGGTCCCTGAGGCCGGTGCCTGAGGACAAAGAAAAGCGAGTGGCTTTTTTTAAAAAAATTATTTATTTAATTTTTTTTTTTTTTTTTTTTTTGCGAGTGCTTTTTGGAAGTGTTAGAGGGACAGGGCAGGACACTTAGTCCAGAGGCAGGGAATCTGGGGATCTCTGAGCACTCTAACCCCCTGGGTAGCAGGGAGCATGGAGGCCCCTCATGGAGATAAATAGCCTTCCGGCCACTCCCCCTCCAACGCAGCCTGAACGGAGCGGAAGCCTGAGACAGGACACGCCCACAGCTACAGTGGAGATAAACTCCATAGCAGCCGGGCAGGAATCAGAGGCCCTGTCTGTGTGCAGCTGCCCAGCACAAGCCACTAGAGGTTGCTGTTCTCCCAGGAGAGGAAGGCCACAAACCAACAAGAAGAGAAGTTCTTCCAGCTGTCAGTCGTCCCAGCTCTGCAAACTATTTCTATCACCATGAAAAGGCAAAATTACAGGCAAACCAAGATCACAGAGACAACACCAGAGAAGGAGACAGACCTAACCAGTCTAACTGACAAAGAATTCAAAATAAAAATCAGAAACATGCTGACGGAGATGCAGAGAAATATGCAAGAGCTAAGGGATGAAGTCTGGAGGGAGATCACAGATGCCAGGAAGGAGATTACAGAAGTGAAACAAACTCTGGAAGGATTTATGAGCAGAATGGATAAGATGCAAGAGGCCACTGATGGAATAGAAACCAGAGAACGGGAACGCATAGAAGCTGACATAGAGAGAGATAAAAGGATCTCCTGGAATGAAACAATATTAAGAGAATTGTGTGACCAATCCAAAAGGAACAATATCCATATTATAGGGGTATCAGAAGAAGAAGAGAGAGAAAAAGGGATAGAAAATGTCTTTGAAGAAATAATTGCTGAAAACTTCCCCAAACTGGGGGAGGAAATAATCGAACAGACCACAGAAACACACAGAACTCCCAACAGAAGGAACCCAAGGAGGACAACATGAGGACACATAATAATTAAAATGGCAAAGATCAAGGACAAGGAAAGAGTTTTAAAGGCACCTAGAGAGAAAAAGGTCACTTACAAAGGAAAACCCATCAGGCTATCATCAGACTTCTCAACAGAAACCCTACAGGCCAGAAGAGAATGGCATGATATATTTAATACAATGAAACAGAAGGGCCTTGAATCAAGGATACTGTATCCAGCACGATTATCATTTAAATATGATGGAGGGATTAAACAATTCCCAGACAAGCAAAAGTTGAGGGAATTTGCCTCCCACAAACCACCTCTACAGGGTATCTTACAGGGACTGCTCTAGATGGGAGCACTCCTAAAAAGAGCACAGAACAAAACATACAACATATGAAGAATGGAGGAGGAGGAATAAGAAGGGAGAGAAGAAAAGAATGTCCAGACAGTGTATATGACAGCTCAATAAGCGAGCTAAGTTAGGCAGTAAGATACTAAAGAGGCTAACCTTGAACCTTTGGTAACCACGAATTTAAAGCCTGCAATGGCAATAAGTACATGTCTTTCAATAGTCACCCTAAATGTAAATGGACTGAATGTACCAATCAAAAGACACAGAGTAATAGAATGGATAAAAAAGCAAGACCCATGTATATGCTGCTTACAAGAAACTCACCTCAAACCCAAAGACATGCACAGACTAAAAGTCAAGGGATGGAAAAACATATTTCAGGCCAACAACAGAGAAAAGAAAGCAGGGGTTGCAGTACTAATATCAGGAAAAATAGACTTCAAAACAAAGAAAGTAACAAGAGATAAAGAAGCACACTACATAATGGTAAAGGGCTCAGTCCAACAAGAGGATATAACCATTCTAAATATATATGCACCCAACACAGGAGCACCAGCATATGTGAAACAAATACTAATAGAACTAAAGGGGGAAATAGACTGCAATGCATTCATTTTAGAAGACTTCAACATGCCACTCACCCCAAAAGATAGATCCACCAGGCTGAAAATAAGTAAGGACACGGAGGCAATGAACAACACCCTAGAACAGATGGACCTAATAGACATCTATAGAACTCTACATCCAAAAGCAACAGGATATACATTCTTCTCAAGTGCACATGGAACATCCTCCAGAATAGACCACATACTAGCCCACAAAAAGAGCCTCAGTAAATTCCAAAATATTGAAATTCTACCAACCAACTTTTCAGACTACAAAGGTATAAAACTAGAAATAAATTCTGCAAAGAAAACAAAAAGGCTCACAAGCACATGGAGGCTTAACAACATGCTCCTAAATAATCAATGGATCAATGACCAAATTAAAATGGAGATCCAGCAATATATGGAAACAAATGACAACAACAACACAAAGCCCCAACTTCTGTGGGATGCAACGAAAGCAGTCTTAAGAGGAAATTATATAGAGATCCAGGCACACTTGAAGAAGGAAGAACAATC
This sequence comes from Manis javanica, assembly GCF_040802235.1. Taxonomy (NCBI): domain Eukaryota; kingdom Metazoa; phylum Chordata; class Mammalia; order Pholidota; family Manidae; genus Manis; species Manis javanica. The sequence continues at coordinate 106,925,675 of NC_133164.1, read as the reverse complement.
CCAAATGAATAGTCTAACATCACAATGATCGAAACTAGAAAAAGAAGAACAAATGAGGCCTCAAGTCAGCAGAAGGAGGGACATAATAAAGATCAGAGAAGAAATAAACAAAATTGAGAAGAATGAAACAACAGCAAAAATCAATGAAACCAAGAGCTGGTTCTTTGAGAAAATAAACAAAATAGATAAGCCTCTAGCCAAACTTATTAAGAGAAAAAGAGAATCAACACAAATCAACAGAATTGGAAATGAGAACGGAAAAGTCATGACAGACTCTGCAGAAATACAAAGAATTATTAAAGACTACTATGAAAACCTATATGCCAACAAGGTGGAAAACCTAGAAGAAATGGACAACTTCCTAGAAAAATACAACCTTCAAAGACTGACCAAGGAAGAAACACAAAAGTTAAACAAACCAATTATGAGCAAAGAAATTGAAATGGTAATAAAAAAACTACCCAAGAACAAAGCACCCGGGCTGGACGGAATTACCTTGGAATTTCATCAGACACACAGAGAAGACATAATACCCATTCTCCTCAAAGTTTTCCAAAAAATAGAAGAGGAGGGAATACTCCCAAACTCATTCCATGAAGCCAACGTCACCCTAATACCAAAACCAGGCAAAGACCCCACCAAAAAAGAAAATTACAGACCAATATCCCTGATGAATGTAGATGCAAAAATACTCAATAAAATATTAGCAAACTGAATTCAAAAATATATCAAAAGGATCATACACCATGACCAAGTGGGATTCATCCCAGGGATGCAAGGATGGTACAACATTCTAAAATCCATCAACATCATCCACCACATCAACAAAAAGAAAGACAAAAACCACATGATCATATCCATAGATGCTGAAAAAGCATTTGACAAAATTCAACATCCATTCATGATAAAAACTCTCAGCAAAATGGGAAGAGAGGGCAAGTACCTCAACATAATAAAGGCCATATATGATAAACCCACAGCCAACATTATACTGAACAGCAAGAGGCTGAAAGCTTTTCCTCTGAGATCGGGAACAAGACAGGGATGCCCACTCTCCCCACTGTTATTCAACGTAGTACTGGAGGTCCTAGCCACGGCAATCAGACAAAACAAATAAATACAAGGAATCCAGATTGGCAAAGAAGAAGTTAAACTGTCACTATTTGCAGATGACATGATATTGTACATAAAAAAACCCTAAAGACTCCACTCCAAAACTACTAGAACTGATATCGGAATACAGCAAAGTTGCAGGATACAGAATTAACAAACAGAAATCTGTGGCTTTCCTATATACTAACAATAAAGTAATAGAAAGAGAAATCAGGAAAACATTTCCATTCACAATTGCATCAAAAAGAATAAAATACCTAGGAATAAACCTAACCAAAGAAGTGAAAGACCTCTACCCTGAAAACTACAAGTCACTCTTAAGAGAAATTAAAGGGGATACTAACAAATGGAAACTCATCCCATGCTCGTGGCTATGAAGAATTAATATCATCAAAATGGCCATCCTGCCCAAAAATACACAGATTTGATGCAATCCCTATCAAATTACCAGCAACATTCTTCAATGAACTGGAACAAATAGTTCAAAAATTCATAATGAAACACCGAAGACCCTGAATAGCCAAAACAATCCTGAAAAAGAAGAATAAAGTAGGGGGATCTCACTCCCCAACTTCAAGCTCTACTATAAAGCCATAGTAATCAAGACAATTTGGTACTGGCACAAGAACAGAGCCACAGACCAGTGGAACAGATTAGAGACTCCAGAAATTAACCCAAACATATATGGTCAATTAATATTTGATAAAGGAGCCATGGACATATAATGGCAAAATGACAGTCTCTTCAACAGATGGTGCTGGCAAAACTGGACAGCTACATGTAGGAGAATGAAACTGGACCATTGCCTAACCCCATATACAAAAGTAAACTCAAAATGGATCAAAGACTTGAATGTAAGTCATGAAACCATTAAACTCTTGGAAAAAAAGATAGGCAAAAATCTCATGGACATAAACATGAGTGACCTCTTCTTGAACATATCTCCCTGGGCAAGGAAAACAACAGCAAAAATGAGCAACTGGGACTATATTAAGCTGAAAAGCTTCTGTACAGCAAAAGACACCATCAATAGAACAAAAAGGTACCCTACAGTATGGGAGAATATATTTGTAAATGACAGATCCGATAAAGGCTTGACGTCCAAAATATATAAAGAGCTCACCCACCTCAACAAACAAAAAACAAATAATCCAATTAAAAAATAGGCAGAGGAACTGAACAGAAAGTTCTCCAAAAAAGAAATACAGATGGACAACAGACACATGAAAAGATGCTCCACATTGCTAATTATCAGAGAAATTCAAATTAAAACCACAATGAGGTATCACCTCACACCAGTAAGAATGGCTACCATCCAAAAACAAACAACAACAAATGTTGGCGAGGCTGTGGAGAAAGGGGAACCCTCTACACTGCTGGTGGGAATGTATATTAGTTCAACCATTGTGGAAAGCAGTATGGAGGTTCATCAAAATGCTCAAAACAGACTTACCATTTGACCCAGGAATTCCTCTCCTAGGAATATATCCTAAAAATGCAGCAATCAAGTTTGAGAAAGGCACCCTTATGTTTATCACAGCACTATTTACAATAGCCAAGAATTGGAAGCAACCTAAATGTCCATCGGTAGATGAATGGATGAAGAAGATGTGGTACATATACACAATGGAATACTACTCAGCCATAAGAAGAGGGCAAATCCTACCATTTGCAGCAACATGGATGGAGCTGGAGGGTATCATGCTCAGTGAAATAAGCCAAGCAGAGAAAGAGAAATACCAAATGACTTCACTCATCTGTGGAGTATAAGAACAAAGGAAAAACTGAAGGAACAAAACAGCAGCAGAATCACATAACCCAAGAATGGACTAACAGTTCCTGTATGGTGATCTCCAATAAATTCTTCACAGTGATATAAAGGGCATATGAAAGTGTGGGCAAAGGGTTTGTTTGTGTTCATACAGAGGATCAAAGCCTAATTTAGCTACCCAGAAAATGAATTAAGATACGATATGAAGCAGAACTTCCAACATCAACATTCTCTGGAAGAGTCATTCCAGAAGATGATCATCAAAAAACTTCAACAAAGATCCTGGAGCTGTTGCAGTTGTAGCTGCCTTCATCCCACAGGTTCCTGGAATTGCCATGGGAATGAAGGAGGAGATATCTAAGCTGGCCTGTGCATACAGTAAAACAACACATTTGACTGGATCTATACTGTTGGAACTCAACCAAGAATTAGGAGAAGTGCAAGTTGCAGCACTCCAAAATCTTGTGACTACAGACTATCTAGTGTTAAAAGAACATATGGGATGTGAACTGTTCCCAGGAATGTGTTGTTTTAATTTGTCTCAAACTATTCAAATTCAGTTAGACAATATCCATCATATCATTGATAAGTTTTCACAAATATCTAGGGTGCCTAACTGGTTTTCTTGGTTTCACTGGAGATGGCTGGTAATTGTAGGTCTGCTTTGGTTATGTAGCTGTATTCCTATTATGTTAATGTGTGTGTGCAATTAAATTAGTAGTTTAAAACCTATACATGCTTATGTTACTCTACAAGAAGTTATGTCAAAGAAATAATCAATCTTCCCATGTTTTCTTCCGTCTGCTACTTCTACACCTTTTCTTCTTCCTTCCTAATTACAACCCTTAAGTAGAATTCGTGCCTCATAACGAAATTACCGAGTATCATAAATCTTCCAAGTGGTAAAGATACCTCAAGACAAATGCTGGGCATAAAAGCCACAGGGCATAAATCTGCAAAGAAGTAAAAAGCTAACCTTTTCAAACAATATGGCTTCTCTCTCACTTACCAACTTCACATTTCCCTGTATGGCCCTGGAAGATGACTGGTTAGCCAGAGACGGGTAAGATTCCTCAAGGGAGGAACAACCTAAGACAGGCACAGTCACAGGGGGGCCATCAGGTGAGAAATTGGAGACCAACAGAGGTGAGGCTTAGAACCTCGCCCCCCCTGTTTCAAGAGAAATCTTCTGCATCCGTGGATGTTTTGTTGTCCTTGTCTAGCTTGTATTAATACTTAGTCTATAGGCACAGACCTGATCATCTACATTTTCCCTCTTACAGCACTAAACTATGTTTTCTACCTTTATCTTGCATCTACCTACCACTTCAGCATTTTATTAAAAATAATAAAAATAATAATAAGGGAGAAATGTGGGATTCACATATAAATTAAGTATAAAAATCAAACGAATATTCATATTTGACCTGATTGTTTATAGTTCATAATGTGGGATCAAAACCGGAAGTTTCTGTGATGACTGCCCTTGCACTGTTCACCATGTAAGAACTTATTCACTATGTAAGAATTTGTTCACCATGTAAGAACTTGTTTATTATGCTTCAGAAGATTGGAGACTGTTGAGAATTAGGCTTGGGGTTGATTAATGATTGTGCATTGAGTCCCCTATACAGAATTTTTTTGTTGTTAACAACCATTTGATCAATAATGAGAGATCAATATGAGAGATGCCTTCTCAAAAAAAAAAAAGGTTAGTAAGTACTTGAGGGAGACTTTGAGATTTTATTTTTGTTTATTTTATCACCCTTTAAGATTGAACTATTCACACAACCTTTATTTTATTCAGTAACATGGTAGGATATTTATGAAGGCCCAGAAGGACTGCTTAGTGAAAACATTAAGCAAATTCAGAAACACTAAGAGTGGCTATGAATTTGAATGAGAGTTTAACTTGAATTTGTTGCTCTGGGTTTTTTTCTTAAAGAACAGTGACCTGGCCAAAAACAGGTAAGGATTAAACTGCAGAGAAAGGATGATTTGTATACGCTTATTGCTAAGCTAAGATTCAGTGGTCCAGGGGGAATCCATGGCTGTTGGAAGTTAATGCAGAGTGACAGATTAATGCTTTGAGTGGATTTTTTCCCCCTCACACAAACAAGCCTCTAATTAAAGCATTTTATGTTTATATAGTTGTCACATCCAATAATTTAAAATTATCCCAATTTAAAATAGCATTTAAGAAACTTTAATTAGACTGTTAATATTTTGAATTTTCAAGTACTCACGTTCTCTTCCTCTGATTAAAATAGAGAAAAAAATTTCCCCACCTTAGCCAGCCAGCACCTAATTTTAGAGGTGATAGTTAACTTAAGGTGAGGATATAGTATAGACATTTTGCAAATGGGGAAAAAATCCTACATTCCTTGCTCGATTTCTCATTCATGTCAGGGAGCAAATTATTAAAATCTCAATCATAATCAAATAAAGTTCACCACAGACAATACAGTCAATAGCTCTGTAATGTATTTCTATGTTGACAGAAAGTAACTATCTATAACTAAGATAATAACCAACTAACTTGTTGGGGTGAAGATTTAATAATGTACATAACTGCTAAATCACTATGTTGTATACTTGAAGCTAATATAATATTGTATATCAACTATATTTCAATAAAAATAGGAAAAACATTTCCTGAAGTAACTTTGCTCATGTCATAAAATATAAGAATAGTTTTGCTTTAAGAGATTTATACATTTTAATAGTTACCCAGGAATGACTGATTTAAAAACCTGTCTCTCTCAAAAGAGTAAGCAGGAGGGAATAGTAAACACCACATAAAAAAGATCAGGATGAATTTACATTATGATTTAAAATGAAAGTTGAAATAGATTTGATGTCTGTGTATATGAAAAGGAAGGTCATGTTTTTTTCTTGATTACAACACCCAAAGAAATGTGGGTACTTAGTAGTCGGTTTAATTCCATCACTTCAGCTGCAGAAGTTGTACCAGTTAAAGATGTCTGAAGTCCTCCAAGCTCAGAAAGATCTCCAATTATTCTGAAGAACTAAATGTGAAAACAAATCTTAAATTACTACAGGCTTGGAAAACAGACCTGGAAGAAAGAGCCAGTGACAAACCTTGACAAAGCATAGTAGCATCACCTTCCTGATACAAACATTAGGCTGTGTTCCTGCAGGAATGATTTTTCACATGCAAAGTGAAGGGGAAGCTTCTACCCCCTATCATTTGGCAGTTACATTCTTCAGAATATACCCAAGAGAAACACTCAAGCTTGTTCAACTGGAGATATATACAAGCTGGTCCATAATGTCTTTGATCACAGTGAAACTCCAGAAACAGCCCAAATGACCATCACCCAGAGAGTGGATGGGTACATGGGGAGTATTTATATGATGACATATTAAACAATAGTCAGAGGAAATAACTACAGGGTGATCCCAAAATATGGATGGATATTGGTGATGTACTATTAAGCAGAAAAAAATAGGTCCCCACATAGCTTGGCATGATATTCTTTTTATTAAGTTGAAAAAAGGTAAAATAGATGCACGTGAACTCTATAAAGAGAAAAGCAAGCAAATGCTGGATGTGGGGTTTAGGATGATGGATACTTTGGGCAGGTGTCATGGGAGGCAGGAATTTGAGGTAAAGAGAGACGTGACTAGTTGTAGATTATCTTCAAGGTCCTGTATTTTGTTTGGTGTGATGAGTTATTGCTTATTACCTTATTAAAAATAACTATAACTAAAGAAGGTGGGGCATGCATGAATTTATGAATATGTCTGAAATTGAAAGCTCCCCAAAAGAACACTTTATAAGCTTCCTAATAGTGAGGCTGTGAATGAATTGTGGAAAGGAGTGGAAAGATCCTGTCAAGTTGCTATTGGTTTTCTTTCATGAGAAAACAGATTGATTCACTGAAATAAAGAAAGTGAAACTTCACAGAATTCAGACTTGAGAAAAAAACAAAAGTTAAAAACATAATATTTATTTTTCCCAGATACATAATAGAGAACAAAAACTGGGGTCTGTACATCTTACTCTTTGGGACCAACTCAAATTCTCATTTCTTTTATGCAGCCTTGTTGTTTTATAACTCTTATTAGAAAGAGTTTTAAACATATATAAAAGTGGAACAGTATAATATTCAACAGATTCAACAGTTGTTTTATGAGCACAATGTACATTACTCACTATTCCATACCCCTTCCCTGTTTTTTTATTTTTTTATTTATTATTTATTTATTTATTTATTTATTTATTTATTTATTTATTTATTTATTTGAGAGGGCATCTCTCATATTTATTGATCAAATGGTTGTTAACAACAATAAAATTCAGTATAGGGGGGTCAATGCTCAATGTACAATCATTAATCCATCTCAAGCCTAATTCTCGTCAGTCTCCAATCTTCTGAAGCATAACGAACAAGTTCTTACATGGTGAACGAATTCTTACATAGTGAATAAATTCTTACATGGTGAACAGTACAAGGGCATTCATCACAGAAACTTTCGGTTTTGATCACGCATTATGACCTATAAACAATCAGGTCAAATATGAATATTCGTTTGATTTTTGTACTTGATTTATATGTTGATCCCACATTTCTCCTATTATTATTATTATTTTTATTTTTAATAAAATGCTGAAGTGGTAGGTAGATGCAAGATAAAGGTAGAAAACATAGTTTAGTGCTGTAAGAAGGCAAATGTAGATGATCAGATGATCAGGTGTGTGCCTATGGACTAAGTATTAATCCAGGCTAGACAAGGGCAGCAAGACATCCACGGATGCAGAAGATTTCTCTCAAAGCAGGGGGGGTGAGGTTCTGAGCCTCACCTCTGTTGATCCCCAAATTCTCACCTGATGGCCCCCCTGCGACTGTGCCTGTCTTAGGTTGTCCCCCTTCCCTGTTTTTTTTGAAACAAATTCCAGATATATGATTTTTTGCATGTAAATATTATAAGATATGTCTCTAAAAGATGAAGACTGCTTTATTAAACATAATCACAGCACCATCATTATATAACTCCTAAAAACAACAATAATTCTTTAATAGCACTGAATAACCAGTCATTATTTATTATGTGCTGTTTCTTTGAAGAAGAACCAAAACAGGTCTCCTAAGTATTTTTTAGTCTGTGTATTTCTTCCATTTTCTTTTGTTGGAGAAAAATTGTGCATATGGACAGCAAAAAAAGTGAGCTTTCTTAATTTAATTAAACTTAACTCAATAATAAGCACCTAATATGCTCTGTGTAAGTTATAAATTCTTTGAGTAAGAAACAATGTCTACTATGCAGTGAAAGGTTAATTCAGCAGGCTCATTATGCCCGAGTCTTGCACATTCCAAAGGAAGGACTGACCCTTGAGTAACTCCTGGGAGATATCCTCTGAGCCCTTGGAACACTTCGCCCAGTAAGTGTCTTTGTCTCTCTGAGACCTTGGCCTATACTCGATAGCATTTATACAAAAACATGTGATTTATGGAAAATGCCTATTTTTGTTTGCCTGGCATCTTGAGCCATGATGTATTATTTTTGACCTTGGGGTGTAGGCATGGCTGGAGACTGAATACTTAAGGTTACATGGGGTCTCCATACCTATATAATTGTGGACAGTTACCAAGGCTTGGGAAAGGTTCATTGGTTAGCAAAACTCTGCTGCACATTGAGGCACTGTCCATGTAACTCCCCTGGGAGAGGACTCTGTGAGCCTCATGTCTGGTTTCTCTTGGACTTAGCCTAGGTGCCTTTTGCCTTGTTGACTGAAATCTGTATCTTTTCCTTGTAATAAACCATATAGTCATGAGTGTACCAGCCTTTTTAAATTCTGTGGGCCCTTCTAGTGAATCAATGAAACTGAGGACAGACTTGGGTATCCCAGACACATATGCCTTTAGGAATTTTTAGGCTAGTTGAGGAGACGAACCAGCAAAGTAGCATGGAGAATGCTGACTCAGTTGCTGCCAAAGGACAAGAATATGATTCTTTGGGAATCTTGGAGTGTGACCCTAACTTGTTCTGAAGGTCAATGGAAGCACCTACAAAACAGTAATATATAAGCTGAGATCTAAAGGGTGAGTAAGAATTAGTGAGGTAAAAAGAGGTCCCAGTAGAGAAAATGGCTCTTACTAAGATCCAGAGAAAGTAGAGTATGGTCTCTTAGGGGACTACATTTTTTTTTTTTAATTGAAGTATGGTTGTTATACAATATATCAGTTTCAAGTATACAAGACAGTGGTTCAACAGTTACACACATTACCCCCTTACTTAGGGGATTACAGTTTAAGCTGTACCCTTATTTGACTCTTGCCTTTAGTTAGAAATTGCTAATAACTATCTGTTGGACATGACAGGTCATTCCACCTGCAGCCTCATTTTCCTTATGTATAAATTAGAACCTAAAATTTTGATGTATATGGCTATGTTACCACTCAATTATATATATATCTTATGGCCACAACGTGTTTGATGCTTTTTGATGTTTCTCATACTAATACTTCTAGGTATTCATAGGATAATTATGAACACACAATAGGAGTAGAATGAATTGATTTATTGATTAAAATATGTTTTGTGGAATGATTGTTCTGGACAAAAAGAAATACACACACACAAATTAGATATAGCTCCTTTATTTTTCTTGAATAAGAGCTTTAATGAGATATGATTTATGTCATAAAGTTCACTGTTTTAAAGAGTAAGGTTCAGTAGTTTTTAATGCCTTCCAGTAGATGTTACTCCCTATACTCTCTTCTGTGAGTCCCTGGAAACCACTACTTTCTGTCTCTATGAATTTGCCTATTTTGGACATTTCTTATAAATAAATAATGCTGATAGAAGCAATTGTATTCAAGTTTTTTGTGGATATATATATTCTCTTGGGTATATGTCTAGTTGATCCTTTACTTTTTTATTTCTGTCATTTCTTTAAGTCCAAATATAACAGGTAGTCATTAGTAAAAACTTCAAGCAATATAAATTATAGTGGTCAGTGGAAATCTCTTTGCAGCAGAGCACCTGAACTCACTGTACTTAGGTAACTATTAACAGTTTATTTATTCTCTATCAGTCCAAACCTTTTTCTATTTATCATTTTTTATACTTTGTAGATCATGCTATGCATTTCAATTTATAATCTTTTCTCTTTTCTGTTTGGGTAGGTGAGACATCTTCCCATTTTGGTACAAAGAGCTACCTCCTTCTTTACAATGGCTGCCTAGCTTTTCAGAGTATAGAGTACAGATCAGGGGCTGATTGACTACTGCCTGTGGGCCAAGTCCTACCTGCCTCCTGTTTCTGTAAACACAGCCATGTCCATCTGTTCAGACATTGCCTATGGTTGTTTTCATGATACAAAAGCAGTATTGAGTGGTTACAGAAGAGACCATTTGGCTTGCAAAATCTAAAAAAAGATTATCATCAGGCCTTTCATATAAAAAGTTTGTTGACTCCTGAAAAAGCACCATAATAAATTTGGACATTTTACTTTAACACTTTCAATTTTTCATTCCTATAAACAATGCTGCAGTGAACATATTTGCACATAAATGATTGTCTCAGTGTTCAATATTTCTGTCAGATTCATAGGAATAGAATTGCTGTGTCAAAAACTATGCACTTAAAACATTTTAATAAGCATTATGATTTTCTCCTTAAAAGATCCACTGATTTATGTCCAACAGCAGCATTTAAAAATGTACTTTATATTCTTCTCAACAATGAATATTAACAATCCTTCAGTCACTTTCCAAAATGAGAAATGATTTAGTTCTTTCATGGCTTGCCTTCCTATATTGATAGACCAATTTAAAATATGCCCTTGGGCTCTTTCCTCCCAGCAGGCCCTGGTGCTGCATGCCTGCAACCCCTACTATTGTTCCAGGGGCTGGGCAGCTCCAGACAGTAGAGCTTCTGGGTCACTAGAGGGTGCTGCCAAAATAATGTTATTATTCCATAGTAATCATTAGGAATATGAAACATTAAAAGAACCTGGTACAAACCAAAATCCCTCAAACACCAGAAATGGGCTAAGTGAAACTGAAATCACCAATCTTCCGGAGAAAGATTTCAAAATAAAAATCATAAATGTGCTCACAGAGGTACAGAAAAATATTCAAGACCTCAGGGAGGACTGCAAGAAAGAGATAGAAACTTTGAAAAATCCAGTATCTGAAATGAAACATACAATGGAAAGGTTTAAAAGCAGATTAGATGAGGTAGAGGAGATGGTAAATTAAACAGAAATTAGAGAACAGGAATTCAAAGAAGCTGAAGCACAGAGAGAAAAAGCCTCTCTAGGAATGAAAGAATAGTAAGAGAACTGTATGTTTGATCCAAACCAAACAATATTCACATTATAGGGGTACCAGAAGAAGAAGAAGAGAGAAAAAGGGATAGAAAGTCTCTTTGAGGAAATCATTGCTGAAAACTTCCCCATTCTGGGGAAGGAAATAGTCTCTCAGGCCATGGAAGTGCACAGATCTCTCAACACAAGGGACCTAAGGAAAACAACACCAAGACATATAATAATTAAAATGGCAAAGATCAAGGCCAAGGACAAGTATTAAAAGCAGCCAGAGAAAGAAAGAAAAAAGATCACATACAAAGGAAAATCCATCAGGCTATTATTAGACTTCTCAGCAGAAACCTTACAGGCCACAAGAGAGTGGCATGATATATTTAATACAATGAAACAGAAGGGCCTCCAACCAAGAATACTCTGCCCAGCAAGATTATCATTTAAATTTGACTGAGGGATTTAAAAATTTCCATATAAGGAAAAGTTGAGGGAATTTACCTCCCACAAACTGTCTGTATAGTGTATTTTGTAGGGACTGCTATAGACAGAAGTGCTTCTAAGGCTAAATAGCTGTCACCAGAGAAAATAAAACCACAGTAAAGGAAGTTGACCAATTGATTACTAAGCAAATGCAAAAATTAAATCAGCCACCCGCAAAGTCAGTCAAAGGATACACAAATAGTACAGAATATGACACCTAATATATAAAGAGTGGAGGAGGAAGAAAAAGAAGGGAGAAAAAACTTTAGGCTGTGTTCGAAATTGTGTAATAAATGAGTTAAGTTAGACTGTTAGATAGTAAAGAAGCTGCCCTTGAACCTTTGGTAACCATTAATCTAAAGCCTGCAATAGCAGTAAGTACATATCTATTGATAATCACCCTAAATGGTCTGAATGTACCAATCGAAAAACATTGAGTCACTGAATGGATTAAAAAACCAAGAGCCATCTGTATGCCGCCTACAAGAGACTCACTTCAAACCCAAAGATATACACAGACTAAAAGTGAAGGGATGGTAAAAGGTATTTCATGCAAACGATAGGAAGGAAAAAGCAGGAGTTGCAGTGCTTCTATCAGATAAAATAGACTTCAAAACAAAGAAAGTCACAAGAGACAAAGAAGGACATTGCATAATGATAAAGGGTTCAGTCCAACAAGAGGATATAACCATTATAAATATCTATGCACCCAACATAGGAGCACCTACATATGAGAAACAAATACTAACAGAATTAAAGGGGGAAATAGAATGCAATGAATTCATTTTAGGAGACTTCAACACACCACTCACTCCAAAGAACAGATCAACCAGACAGAAAATAAGTAAGGAGACTGAGGCACTAAACAGCACATTAGAACAGTGGACCTAACTGACATCTACAGAACACTCCACCCAAAAGCAGCAGGATACACATCCTTCTTAAGTGCACATGGAACATTTTCAAGAATAGATCATATTCTAGGCCACAAAAAGAGCCTCAGTATATTCATAAAGATTGAAATTGTACCAACCAGCTTCTCAGACCACAAAGGTATGAAACTAGAAATAAATTATGCAAAGAAAACAAAAAAGCCCACAAACACATGGAGGCTTAATAACATGCTCCTAAATAATCAATTGGTCAATGTCCAAATAAAAACAGAGATCAAGCAATATATGGAAACAAATGAAAACAACAGCTCAACACCACAAAACCTGTGAGATGCAGCAAAGGCAGTTCTAAGAGGAAAGTATGTTGCACTAAATAGAAATTTACATCATCTGCAAGTTAAGTTTAATTTCTTCCTTTTAAATATTAACAGATTTTATTTCCTTTCCATGTCTTATAGATTGGCTGGATCTTTCTGAACATTGTTAAATAATCCTGGTGATTATGATCTGACTTGTTTTATTCTGACTTTCATGGAAATGCTTTAGAAATTTCAGTCCATGGAATTTACTATAGGTTGATATCTTTTATTAAAGAAGTTCCCTTCCTTTTTTTTTTTTACCTCATTAAAAGTTTTTTTAAAATAAGAAATAAATGTTGAATTTCATCAAATGCTTTTCTATTATCTCTTGACAGATGATATGTTTCTTTTCTAAATTTATTTTCTGTTAGAGATAACAACAAATTCCTTAGTGTTGCACTAGTTTTGTGTTCCTGGAATAAAATCTACTTCCTTGAGCTTTATTATTTTAATACAATCAATTTATTAGCTTATGTATAATTGGTCATCTATATTATATAAAGATGACTCTGTTCTATTCTTTCATTTGGCTATTCTTTTATTTTGGTTTCAGGAAAAATGTTAGCCTTGAGAATTCCTTGGAAAGATTTCTGTTTTTTTCACCCTCTGGAAAAATTAAGTAGCATACAATTCATCCTTAAAATCATTTGTGCTTCATGTCATTTTGAGGTTAAAATAGGTTTCAGATTTTGAAGTGAACTTAATGTTCAAACATGCTGTTCTTTTTCTGCTTCTGATCCCCCACCAATATTTAATATTTTCCGAAAATTTTCAAAGGTAATTACACTGAAAAGGAAGTTCACATTTAGCAAGTCATACAGGTATCATTACATGCCTTCCTTAGAAGTCAGTGGGGAGTTATTAGTAATAAATACTGTTTTTTTCTGTAACATGCTGAAATTTAAACCAAGGCATTTATTTATGTATTGAACGAGAGTGAGCATGTGTTTGAGCGCAGTTTACCTCTAGCATATCCAGGGTCACATCTGGAATCTGGAGTTAAATAGCACTATACTTCCAGTCCATTATAGTGAGGTATGAGCCTCCCCTTAACAGATCAATGCTCTAGCCAGCCTCCAGCTCACACATTCAGTGATTTGTCTCCTTTGGGAGTAGATCTTTGTCTATGTTTATCTAGTTTCTTAACTCTTCTGAGAGATAAAAGAGGTCATTTCTTTTTCTTTTTTTCATTTTGGGCTAATCTGTGTACTACTTTTATTATTATTGCATGGATATTTGGAAAGAAAATAATGATACTAGCCAACTATATATGTATGACCTACCACATGGTTTCATTAACTTTAATAAAGGAGAGGGTCTGGTGTCCAAAGATAGAAAGTCTTGTTCCAAAATGGCATGTGCTCGGAGAACCACAGCCCTCTGAACAGGATTGTTTGTTGAGCCTGTTAGCCAGCTCTCTGCTGGCACTTGCTTCACCTCATAACTCCCTCTACTACTATACTGTCCTTGGCAATATATTAATCTGTATTCTTCAGGATTCTTATCACTAATTGAACTGTCAGATTTATTTGTGTACCTGTTAATTATCTGTTTCTCCACCAAAATGCAAGCACTATGAGACCAGGGACTTTTTCAGTCTTATACTCCCTTGTAATCTTGGTGCCCGGATCAATGGAGCCCTCGATAAGTGAATATAGGACAGGTGGTGAAGATCTGGAGGCCCAGCCCCAGCCGTCTCCTGGAGAGACCCTCATCCGGCAGCAGGGCACCTGCGATCTCCCACTGAGCAAGGCAGGTGAGGGCTTGCATGGTGAGGGTGATGTGGGTCTCCCCAGGTAGGATTTGGAGGATGTTATCTGTCAAAGTTCTTGAGTGTGAGTGGGAGCGTTCTAATGAGTTTATACTTCAAAGAGGAAGAATGACATCTGCAGTTAGCCCACGAGTCCTTGAAAAGTGGCCTGTCTGTCATCTTTACCTATCTCTTCATTCACTGTGCTAAGCTTTTCATGGATTAATGTGTGGCTTGTACATAGTACAGGAATACTTGTTTGTATCATATAATTAGAGGCATGGTTATGACAGGGAATGTTCCATACCTGTCTTTGATGACTTAGGTCAGCTTAACCTCAATTAAGGAAATGGAGCATTCACCTGATGAATTAAGGGTGGGCAGATGGAGCTGACACAGCTGTCTGGGATGCCAGGTGGAGGGAGAGAATTTAGACTCAAGTGAGAGCAACATCTTCTTAGTTAGCAAATGTGCCATCTGCTCTTCGGTGATTGTGTTTAAAAGGCACTTTAACTCTTTCAGGGAACAACCTTCTAGGACCATCATTGATATTCAGGTCACCTGAAGGAGTGTGAATGAATTTAAAGGGGGCAGTTTGTTCCCTTTCCACTGTCAAGAACAGAGAACGTGGAGAAGTGTGCATCTGGACTGCTATGGAGACTCACTCAGGGCTTCGTGAAGAGGCCAAAGTAAGCATTGTCTCGTTTTCAGGTGGGTGGCTAAGGTATCTAAGCCAAAATGTGGTCTGTGTTGTAAAACAACACTGGGAAGGAAGGGAAAAATAACCAGGTGGTTTCAGTTAACTCTAGGGAATCTTAAGGAACAAATAATAGTGCAAGTTTCATCTTGCTCTGTTGCTCGGCCATTTGGAGTGGAATTTAAAACTCCAACCAATAGATTAACACCTGCTTATTCAGCTAATCCATTTTGCTTTTTGGTGTCACCTGCTATTCCAGCAAACTGTTTGGGTATTTAAATAGGCCTTTGCTGGGTATTGTTAAGGAAGACAAATAAGATAATATTCCTATTTATCTCATGTTTAGCCTAGTGGAAGAATCAGACACATGCATAAATAATTTTAATATGCAGCCCAATTTTGGTAAATTCTATGGGAGGTCCTTCTCCCTGCATGCGTTGGGGTTGTCCGAATTTGTGCTAAAGAGTGAGGTGTGAGCTCCATTCTTTTCTGCTTTATTCTTGCCATTCCATATTAAATTATTTAACAAACTTCAATGTATCTACTCTGAACGTCCCTGCTTTAACAGCTAGAATAGAAGACAGCTAAGTTCTGGGGAAAGGAATATGGCTGGCTTGTTGGTGGGGAAGGGAGGGACAGATTGGGAACAGGAGTATAGAGGGCTGCTTATACAGAAAGACTAGGTAATATCAATTAGAAAAGGGATCTTAAAGCCATTTAAATTGCAGGTTAATTCTTGGGAAACAAAAATGGTTGTGCTTTGGAGGAGACATATGGGGTGGGCCAGAAGGCATGTGGCCCAGAGATAGGATGAATTACAGGAAGGAGGCACAGAACTGTGAGCTCATATTAGTCCCTCTTTCTGGCTACTAGCTCACAAGGTCATGTGGAACTGACCAAAATATGCTCTCAAATCTGATGAGCTTCATTTTGAAGTTTTGTAATCTTGTGGCAATCTGGTGAAAGGGGGTGGGCATACTGGGTCCTGTTCCTTGGGGACGTCTGCCTGTGGAAGCCCAGTAACACAGTAAGCCATGAGGAATTCTGTCACCAGCCTTCCTTTGCTGTGAGTGATGTCCTGTTCTGTTTATACAGTCCTCACATCCTCTTTGCTGGCTCTGTTTTCTGCCTCCTGTGTGTGGCATTTCCTGTGCTTTAGTTATGGAGGTGGTTTTTAAGAACTTGTTCCTGTTGTCAGACCAAAATTTCCCTTTAGGCAGAAATATAGATGCCATGTTCCCTCCTATGTAGCCCTTTTAAATCATCTTCTCAACGACTGACAAGAGTTTACTGTTTATCCTCTTCCCACTTCCATCTGAACCACATTTGAAAACGTTTATAGATACAGGAGAATGGCAATAATAGTAGAGGCATACACTCACTTTTCTCATGTTATTCCTATGCTTTGTGCTTAATTCTCTGAGATGGAAAGCTCCAGAGAACAATGACAGCATGGACAGGCCCCATGTGACTGGTTAAGCCATAGTGTATGTCTTGCCTGAGGGTTTCAGCCCTGGGCAAGTGCACTATTCATTCAGTGAGACTGAGAAATGACAATGGAATGTTCTCAGGGTAAAGTGTTTATACCCAGCTTTATTCCCTGCAGTAGGTCGAGTACTAGAACCACGTCTGCATCCAGCAGTTTGCAGGTCCATAATCCACCTCTTCTCTGCCTCTGCCCAGAGCACTGGGCGGAGCTCTTTATATAGTGACTCAGTCAATAGTAGCTCATTGCCTGGGCTGTGGAAGCAGTAGCCTAGGAGTAGGCCAATTACATCAAGTAGGTGAGGGTCAGGTGAGGATCCTGGCCATAGGAACGTCCATCTTTCTCACATGTGCTAGGGTGTGTGAGCATCTCAGGATTGTCTATTGGAACATGGGCTACATCTCCATAGCCCTTACCTCGCTCACCAGAATATAGCTGATTGTTTCAACCTGGACATCTGGCCAAAGTTGAGGAAATATGAATCTTTTTCATGGAAACTAAAGTTTACCATTTAATAGAAGATTATTATTCACAGACAAGCAATCTTTAGAATTCCTGGGAAGGTCTAGGAACTTCTGCCACAGAGGTCCCCCAGGGGAAGGCTGAGTGAGGAGATGGATGATGGAGAAAGGAAGGAAAGGAAGAGGAGAAATAAAAAAGGAAAAGGAAAAAAAAAGACCTGAGCTTCTGCTCTGATTTCCTTCCCCCCTCTTGCCCCTTCGGCCCTTGCCTCCTCCTTTGTGGTCTCTTTTCCCCTCCCACCTCTTTCCTCCTAGTGACTCCCTCCTCTTTTATACATAAATCTGGCCTCTCCTGGCTTCTCCAGCTTGTCAGTTTCATCCTTTAGGGCTACTCAGCCGCACACTGAAGTAGACTGTTTTCTCAGATTGCTTTCCTAGTCTTCTTTGTCTGGTCCTTTGGTGGAGGGGCACCTTCTGCCCTCCTGCCATGTTAGTGGGACTGTCAGTCATTGGAATCCACCTGTCTCAGGCTGGTCAGTCAGAGTGAACCGTCACCCTGGTTAGAATGTTGAGCCCAGGGATGGATGTGTGACCATTTAACCCAAGCAGAGCAATCAGTCTTCCCTGGGAGTGGTCCTAGAGAAGTTCTTTTTCCTAAAGGTTGCTAAACTGGGGCAGGTCAAAGTTTTCATAGTGTGATGATGCCACTCTCAACTCTTCCACTGTTACCATGAAAGGGGAAGGGGAGGGCCAGGGTCACACAGAGGCTTGTTTTCAGGCCTAGATATGGCAAACACCACTGCAACCTGCATTATGTTGGCTGAAGCCCAGTTGTAAGGTTTCAATGTAACTGTATGGGAGGCCTGGAGGTGTGGCTTCCCTGTGTTCTTAGTAAGCATCTAGCTAGCTTCAGGCAGATTTTGCCAGTCATCCCTCCCACGTTCCATTTTGCTCTGCCTCACAAACCTGACCACCCATTAATGGTGTTTGGTCCCCAAAGGCTTCTTTCACTTGTGTTGTTTCTTTAACTGGATCAACTGCATGCACCCTCAGTACTTTTTATTTGAATGATGTCAGAATGAACACAGACCATGTCTTTATGCTCGATCACACTGATTGCAACAATCAATGATTTAGGTTCTTTGCTCAACTTAACTGTACTGTGAGCACAGGAAGTCTGACTCTGCTGCCCTTTGATGAAGCATTTCCTGGTTATACCGTCCTCAGCTCTTTGATTCTCCAGAACAACCCGCACCTGCCATCCACACCAGTGGTTCTCACACTTTGAAGTGCATCAGAATTACCTAGAGAGCTTATTCAAAAAGGAATTGCTGGACCCACCCTGGAGTTTCAGATTCAGTTTGATCTGAGGTGGAGTCTGAGAATCTGCATTTCTAATAAGTTCTCAAAGGATGCTGATGCTGCTAGTCAGGAGACAACCCTTTGAGAACCACTGGTGTGTACAAAGTATTTTGCCATGAAATTTTGTGTCATCTTGAATTATTTGCTATTTTTTTTCACATTCTAATCAATATATTTTGAGTAATTGTGCCATCAACTGATGTTAAAAGCCATCAGTTATATTTCAAGGACATACTTTTTATGTTTTTGAACCCTGTATCATGTTAGTAGGTATCAGTTCATACTTATTAATTGGTTGGTGTGAACAATACAATTGATTTCTACTGTCTCATCTTTACTTCAAACAATGAGTGATTATCAGAATGAACATAGACTTGTGCAGACATGGTAGTTGAGACTAATTATAAAAACCTGTGTGATGTAGTCCTCTGACCTCCCAGATCATCTGGTGGGACTAGACAATCTCACTCTGCTGTGTTAACATCATTCTCAAGCAATAATAAACATGGTATGTAAATTGTTCAATTTAATGTCCTTGGACATTCTAAGTCAACGGTATTGCAAAAGTGTTATAGGTAACTAGATCTGGCTCTCAATTAAAAGACATTTTGACTTTACATAGATATTAATGTAAGTGAACTGCAAACCCTCCAGTCTACATTTAAAAAACTTGATAAAGACTCTCTAAGATTTAAATTTTGCCCTGATGCTTTTTGCCCAAAGGTGAATTTTGCTCCAGGGTATTGATCCTGTTTTATTTTAATGTTCACTATGCTTCCCAAGGGATATTTTGGCTCCACAAATGTAGTGTTCTATAACAATGTCAGCTTTCTAGAAAGGATTATTGTTCTGGTAACATTTAATTTTTGGATTCACTTTCCTGAAGTATTTAAAAGCTAATTGTCTCATATAATCTAAAATTTGGGGCTAATTTCACTTCAATATTAAATATCAAATTTTATTTGCACTATAGATAGAAGTTGTGCATACTATGAATTTGATGGTCTAAAAATTATTTCAAGTTTCTTTGAAACTTTTTTAAATATGAGGCATGAAACTTTTCATATACACACAATGAAATCACTCTACTCTTACTTTTTTTCCTCCCATCAAAATTGTTTTTTCGTGTTTACCATGTTAAAGCACATTTCCAGATCAAGTTACAAAACAGTGTCCAAAGTTC
Organism: Manis javanica; assembly: GCF_040802235.1. Lineage (NCBI taxonomy): Eukaryota > Metazoa > Chordata > Mammalia > Pholidota > Manidae > Manis > Manis javanica. Next base: position 106,905,827 of record NC_133164.1, on the reverse strand, counting down.
TTGGGAACATGCTATGGGAAGAAACTTTCCTCTAGATTTTTTCCCACTTTTATTTCTAGCTCTGCAGAGGAACAGCCTCTGGCTTTTTCCTTAGCACTGCAATTCTTTCCCCTCAAATTGCTATGCTTTTTGATCTTCTAGAATTCTACAAGGGAATAAATACACATGTAGATAAAAGGGAATGTGCAGATAAAATATATTCAGATTTTCTAAAACCTTTGACAGTATTTGCATAAAAACTTATTAAAAATTGAGTCGCTGTCACATTGCCTGTATTATTTTGAGAATGGTGGCAACCAGTTTAAAATATAAACAGAAAGTAGAGTAATAAGGGGTTATTTCTCTGAGAGGAAAAATGAATTCAAAGGTATCAATTCTGGGATAAATTAGAACTGGTGATCTCTAAAGTATATGGGTAAGCTTTGAAGGTAATGTTTTGTTCTTCCAGATCCCAAGTTGGTTTGGGCTACATGAATGTTAAGAAAATTGACAGATGAGTATGTATGGATGCTTACAAGGGAATATGTGTTGGGATAAATTCTCAGATCTCACTGTGAGGAAATCCTTTAAAAAAAATTAAACTGAGGTACCAATTTACATTCCCACCAACAATCCCTTTCCTACACATTTTTACCCACAGTTGTTATCTTTTATCTTTTGGATGGTGGCCATTCTCACTGGTGTGAGGTGATGTCTCATTGTGGTTTTGATTTGCATTTCCGTGACGATTAGCAATATGGAGCAGCTTTTCATGTGTCTGTTGGCCATTTGTATTTCTTCTTCGGAGAAGTGTCTCTACAGGTCCTCCGCCCATTTTTTCATTGGATTATATGCTTTTTTGGTGTTGAGTCATATGAGTTCTTTATAAAAGGATGTTAACCCCTTATCAGAACAATCATTTATGAATGCATTCTCCCATATGTAGGTTGCCTTTTGTTCTGCTGATGGTGTCCTTTGACATAGAGAAGCTGTTTAGTTTGGTGTTATTCCACTTGTTTTTTTTTTTTGTTTCCCTTGCCAGAAAAAATTGCTCATATTTATGTTTAAGAGATTTTTGCCTGTTTTCTAAGAGTTTTATGGTTTCATATCTTTCATTTAGGTCTTTAATCTACTCTGAGTTTACTTTTGTATATGGAGTTGGACAATAATCCAGTTTCAGTCCCTGGTATGGCGCGGTCCCGTTTCCTGCCATTTGCAACAACGTGGATGGACCTAGAGGGTATTATGCTCAGTGAAATAAGCCTAGCAGAGAAAGATAAATACCTTATGATTTCACTTATTTGTGGAATATAAAAACAAAACAAAACCAAACAAAATGAACAAAATAGCAGTAGACTCATAGATGCTGAGAAGTCCTGGTGGTTACCCTGGGGGAGGTGTTGGGGTAGGTGATTGGGAGAGAGTGAGGGGGATAAAAAGGCACAAAAATTCTCAATCATAATATAAGTTGGTCACAGGGAAGGTAGTATAGTACGGAGAATATAGCCAATGATTCTGTAAAATTTTCCTATGTTGAGAGTAACTGCACTAGTGGGGGTGAGGACTTAATAATGTGGGTAACTGTTGAATCATTGTGTTGTATATTTGAAACCAATATAAGATTGTTTATCAAGTAGACTTCAATAAAAAAATTATGCATCAATAAAAAAGTACATTGTAGAACCTTGAACATCTGAGTACAGATAGGGTCTGTAGTGTTTCCCAAACTTATCTGGTCATGGAACTCTTTGGCCTCTGAGTACTTCTAACAATTCATAAGACACTGGCAATCTGTGGTTCACAGTTTTGGAAATGCTGATCTACATTATTGTTTTTGGAAGATCATGATTCTTAGGAGCCATTGCAGTATATTAATTAAAGCAATTGCCCTGAGTATTAAGTGATCAACTAGTACTGAGAACTATCAAAATGAATACTAAAAACAAAGTATAAATTGCTATACATTATTTATAACTAAAAATCATGGTTCTTCTGTACCTACTGAATCAGACAAAAGAGGTTTTCTGCCTCCATGCAATTACTTCCCTAAATTTAATCTTTTTTTCTGCAAAAGCTTTGGTTCTCCAGTTTTCTCCTTTCCTTCATCATGAATCTTGTGCCCATTGGATGATTATTCCCATCACCGTGTACCTGAAACATACGGAAAAAGTTCCTTCCTTGTTATCAGAGCATCCTCCAGCTACCTCGCCTTTCTGTTCCCTTTCATATTCAAACTTCTCAAAACACTTGTCTAAACAAGCTGATTCAGTTTCTTCACCTCCTCTTCACACTCCAGTCTAGCTTTCATCTCTACCACACACTACAGGCACTGCTCTTTTCAAAGTCACAAATGACCAAGGGGGCCATTGCACTGCTGGTAATGAAAGGAGGCACTATTAACAATCCTGCATAGGGAGCAGGTGTTGTCTGCGCGACCCTACTAATGCCCATCAATTACCAATTGAGGACGACTCCCAGCGCTGTTAACTCCTTGGAACTTCTGGTCTGCTTTACTCAATTCAAGAAAGCCTTCAACTGCTGGTTTGACTTGGTAGCCTGCATTAGGTATAAACAGAGCCGTGAAGGTAGAAGGCATGTAGGTGGGTAGCCACAATGTCAGTAACAGCTGAGCATCAGGTTAAGCTGGATAATCTTTTGGTATGAATCACTTTGAACTTCTTGCTTTTAGTCATCTCTCATCTGCTCAGAAATCAAGTCCCACTGAAGTCTAAACACAATCTGGCCAAGAAGGCTCAGTGATCACATCTGAAGTAGGTTTTGGAAAATCCTAAAATCCTTAAACCTGCTTGGATGCACTTGAGTAAGTCACATGACTATTGTACGGTAAACCCTGGTGGGGAGAGAAGTTCATGTGAGGTTCGGGGTAAAGGCATCACAACAATACCAGCATTTGACTGGCTGGTTACAATGGGGAATTTAATACACACGTTGGTAGCAATGCCAAGGAACTGGAAAACGCCACAGCCTTAGCAAGCTCACCATGCTTCAGCCCGGAATCACCCACATTTTTCTTAGGTTATTTTGCAGCTGACCGCTCAAAGGAGCCCCAAACCTGTGAGATCACAGTCGTCCCATTTTGACTTCTTTGCTCAGCATGTTCTTCCCTTTTTGTGCAGTATTCTAGTCTGACCTCCTGTGGGTGTCCTAAAGTGGAAATATTGCCTCACTGTGACAATAAATACTTTGGATATTTAGGTTTGTCACTGTTTCCTGTGTACCGAGCGCGAGAGAGAAGCATCCGAGGTGCACTCGGGGTATCTTGTCAACCATGTCTTTTTCAGAGGCTGCTGCCTAATATGTTACAGTCTCAGGAGTAAGCCAGGGAGGCAAAGTGCAGTAGAAGCTGCTGGGGAACTTGTGGTAAGAGAAAGCAGGTTTACATCTTTCCTTTCCACCTTACCCACATCCAGGTCTGGACAAGTCAATGCTCTGCACCTCATATTCTCATCTGAAGTGTGTACATGCTGAGAGTAACCTGATTGGTATGCTAACAAAAGTCCAAGTAATTAAGAAGAGTGATGTATTTTGTCTAAATGAGTGCTCTGTGCCTTCAGATCTAGCTGCTAATCAAGCCAGAAATAGAAGATTCCTGTCCTTTAAGATAAAAACTCAATAGTTTCTCTAAGCCAGGGAAGATGAGGGTGACCAAGCCCGACTGCCTCCTCCATGTTTTTCCTCAGAGGTGGATCCATCCTTCCAATTATGCCTTAATCTAGGACAAAGCAATAATCTATTACAAAGCAGGATTGTACTAGGGTGTATTTTTGTTCTGCTTAACTGTAATTCCCTTCCAAAGGTTTCTATGAATGAAACAGCAAATAAATAGAATTTCCTTCTATGGATTTATTTTGTTAGAAAAATGTTCAGTCAATGGGACTGCCAGATTTATAGGCTATTTGCCAGGCAACCCAGTTTGGTGGCTGGTGATTTAATTTACATATGGGATACTAAACAAACAAACATTTAACTAGAAGATTAAATGGCTTATCAAACACTTGAGGACAAGTCAGATGGTTTCTACCCCAGGAACATTTTATAGAGACTTATTGTGCTTCTGAAACTTGCTGTGTGAAACTTCCATTTTAAAAAAAATTTTTATTTTGATATTGTTAATGTATAATTACAATTACTTGAACAACATTATGGTTACTAGACACCCCTCATCACCAAGTCCCCCCAACATACCCCATTACAATCACTGTCCATCAGCATAGTAAGATGCTATAGAATCATTACTTGTCTTCTCTGTATATACTGCCTTCCCGTGCCCCCTCCCACTACATTAGGTGTGCTAATTGTAACGCCCCATTTTCCCTGCCCTTATCCCTCCCTTCCCACCCATCCTTACCAGTCCCTTTCCCTTTGGTAACTGTTAGTCCATTCTTGGGTTCTGTGATTGTGCTGATGTTTTGTTCCTTCAGTTTTTCTTTGTTTTTATACTCTACATATGAGTGAAATCATTTGGTGCTTGTCTCTCTCCACCTGGCTTATTTCACTGAGCATAATATCCTCTAGCTCCATCCGTATTGTTGCAAATGGTAGGATTTGTTTTCTTCTTATGGCTGAATAATATTCCATTGTGTATATGTACCACATCTTCTTTATCCATTCATCTACTGATGGACACTAAGGTTGCTTCCATTTCTTGGCTATTGTAAATAGTGCTGTTATAAACATAGGGGTGCATATGTCTTTTTCAAACTGGGCTGCTGCATTTTTAGGGTAAATTCCTAGGAATTGGAATTCCTGGGTTAAATAGTATTTCTATTTTGAGTTTTTTGAGGAACCTCCATACTGCTTTCCACAATGGTTAAACTAGTTTACATTCCCACCAGCAGTGTAGGAGGGTTCCCCTTTCTCCACATCCTTGCCAACATTTGTTGTTTGTCTTTTGGATGTTGGCCATCCTAACTGGTGTGAGGTGATGTCTCTTTGTGGGTTTAATTTGCATTTCTCTGATGATTAGCACATGAAACTTTTAACCTACACTTTCAAGGTCCAGGTTTCCCCAGTATAAAATAAGGAAATTAGATAATGCTTAATAGATGATTTTTAATGTCTTTACCTGACATTTCAAGTATATTAAACTTGCAGTAAGAAGAAATGGGGCTCACAATTATTTAGGTATTAAATGGGACTGTTACCAGATCAATGTCCCAGAGACACTAATACATTTTTAGGTGCTCAAAGCACAGATCTTTTAAGAACACTCTTTGAGAGTTTGGTCACAAGTTCATAAAATTCATGATGGCTAATTTAAGCAGCAAAGGAATTATTAAAAGACAATAGGGTTGCTGACAGAATTGTTGGAATAGCTGAAGAAGCAGGTCTACATAGTCAGAGATTATATCTCAGATCACTGGTGTGGTGATGTTCTAATATTACTGCTGACCACAGGCCCTCACAGGCTTACTCTGTTGATGGCAAGCTCCTGGACAGTGGACGTAGCCCTGCAAACTCTGGTACCTGGGCATAGTTGCCAACATTGCCTCTGCCTAGTGCCTGAAAACATGGTCATTTGTTTCTAATTAATGGTCTGGAGCAAGTGCTCCGATTGGTGAAGCTTAGGTCATATGGTCACACCCTAGTTGCCAAGGAGCCTGGGAAAGCGATATGTTGCTGCTGAATTATCTTGCTACATCGGCTTCTGAAGCAGGAGGGAAGCTTTGCCTTTCACTAACACTTAGTAGACGGAGAATTTTTGAAAATAGGAAGTGGTTCAGATGCGGGAAAAATGACAGAATGGTCAGGAAAACATTCATAGAGACAAATATCAACCTCATGTTCTTTGGGGAGCACCTCCCATTTCGCAGCACAATAGGACCATTTACAATGAAGGAACAGACTTACCTTCTGCAACCAATGTTTTTTTATTTGCGTGCACCCATCAGAATTTCAAAAATATTAGTTTAGAGAAGAAAGTAATTTTCTGTTTTGTCTGTTTCATTGTGTCTGATTTTTAGTTGTTTAAAAATGTTAGGTTAATAAAAATAAGCACCAACGTTTTCCTTATTTAACTGGAATCCAATATGAAATAAAAGTATACTCTCTCTGCACTTATGAGTTCAAAAATTTTATTCCTTAAGGGGACATTGTGAATAATTAATGAGTTAAATAACTTAAAATCTGACAAGGAGGATTATTTTTGGGTTTCAGGGATTTGGGGCCCCTGAGAAAATATTATCACTAAGACCATCTTTTAGCAATTGTGGAGTAGGGAAGGTTTTAGGAACCTCCTTTTCCATTTCTTTCACCTTTATGATAATCATCCTCAGAAAATTATTTCATAAAACCTTATTTATACTAAGCAGTCATTTATATAAATGACTGTTAAAGCCTAATGGGTACCTCTTGGTCCTTAAAGGAGCTCCTAATGTTATAAGGATCCCCCATTAGATCTTGCCAGTGTAACTGTGGAAAGAAATTGTTTTGGTGGGAGAAGAGAGAGAATGTAGGTGTAGGTGCTGAAGGAAGTGAGTTCCATGTGTCACACAACTGAATTGCTATGATTTTTAAAAATTCTTATAATATCCACTTTCTTTCATAGTAATATAATGCCCATTTTATAGAAGAAACAAATCTCAGTGAGATTAGGAATCTTGCTCCAGGTCATTCACATACGAGAGAATACGGCTTCTAAAGATGTTTGTGGCATGCTAATTCCTATAATCTATGAATATGTAATTACGTGGCAAAAAAGGAATTAAGGTTGCAAACGGAATTACAGTTGCTAATCAAATGACATTAAAATAAGGAGATCATCTTGAGTGTCTGGGTGGGCACAAACTCACACGGGTTCCTTAAAGTGGAAGAGGGACAGAAGGGGTTAGAGTGGCAGAGAGATTTGAAGATACTACACTGCTGACTTTGAAGACAGAAGAGGGGCCACAAACCAAAGGATGCAAGTGACCTCTAGAAGGTGGAAAGGCAAAGAGATGGACCCTCCTCGGGTGTACCAGGAAGGAATCAGTTCTGCTGACATCTTGATTTTAGCCCAGTGAGACCCATTTTGGACTTCTGACCTCCAGAAATGAAAGTTAGTAAAACTGTGTTGTTTTAACCTACTAAATGTATATTAATTTGTCCTAGTGTTATTAGGAAATGAATACAGCCATACAATGATTAAATGATAGAGCCAGGATTCAAAGTCCAAATTATGAATTCTTTCAGTGTAGTTTAAAGGCAAATGACTATAAAAGACTGTTAAGGAGGCTTAAGTTTAGTTAAGTCATATAAGAGGCTGAGAAGGAGGTCGAGGGGGTCTTAGGAGGTGGAGGATGAAAATCACAATGGGATTCTTGGAGTGTTATTCAAGATGGTATTAAAGATATCATTTGGCCCAGAAGCCCTGGGTCAATTGAACCCTGCTCTTGACCTCTCTTCTGGGAGTGAGCCGCAGCAAAGCAAGCAGACACACTCTGCTATTAGCCAGAAGGTAGCTTCCATGAGGGCAGGACCCCATCCTTGATCACTGCTGCACCCTAAGTGCCAAGGGGGCCTGGGGCATAATACATGAACACAAAGAGTGACTGTGTTCATGCATCGTGAATGGGGCTTTGGCCTCCAGCCCTCACAGCTAGTGAGGTAATTGGGATGATCTGGGTGGTCCCTTGTTTTTCAAATGCTAGAAAAGCCCCGAGCAGATTTGAATCCTATGAGGCCAGAAGACCTGCTCCGTTTTTATCCCAAAGACCAAGCCTGAATCTCACATCTCATCATATTGACAGCTAACGCTTCAATAGCATTTATGCATATGGCACAGTTTTAAGTGATGTACATTTATTAATCTATGTTTGGATTCACCATAAATTTAAGCAACCATATGATTTAAGTACTGCCTTATCCCTATTCTACAGATAAGGAAACTTTAGGCACAGAAAGTTTAGGAGAGCTGCCTATGCTTACACAGCTTGTTGATGGTGGAACTGGGTTTGAATCCAGGCAGTCTGGCTCCAGATTTCATGTCCTTAACTTTTTTCATTTAATAAGATATGGGAGAGCTGGCTGCCACCGGGCTCAGGTGGGCAAGGTTTGAGCTCCCATGTGCTTCCTGCCCTATATCACCTGCTGTGTGCAAGACAGAGAGTGAAAGTGTCAGGGGGGTGGTTCCCCATCCTGGCTTGGGGGTGTGTGTGTGTGCGTGTGCAGTAAGAGTACAAACAAGAAGGCCAAGGAAAAGGGAAGAGAGCTGGCTGTGCAGAGAGGGGTCGCAGAGAGGGCTTCCCATGACTGGGGCAGCGCCTGCCGGCCTTTTGAACATGCCTGGCCTCAGGAAAGCCCAAGAAAAGCAGAAGACAAAAATATGAGGATCTTAACCTTTTCATATACAGTGAAAGCCCCCATCATACAACAAAAACATCCTCCAACTTGGCACCCCCTGGAGAATAAGGTAAAAGTGTGAGGAAGGAGAGGGAGCCACATTATTTCCTAGTGGGCAAACCCTAGCAGCAGGGGGTCCTTCAATGTAGCGCCATGGGGAAGGGGCATGGATGGGAAGCCTCTTGACTGTTCCTTCTCCCTCCAGGCTGTCCTGCACTGCAGCAGGCTGCTCCCAAGCCTTCGTTCCACACTCACCTTCCCTGCCTCTGCCTCTTAGTCCCCTTCGAGTGGCCTTGTCAGCCTCTGAAGCATGGCTGGGGAAGAGGTCCGTGCAGACCCCAGATTTGCACTCCTCTGGGGATGGATTTTTCTGTCTCAGAAGTTGGAATGCATACTGGGAGCTTGACCTAGAAGGGGACACAGGCTCCAGCTGAACCCCCCCTTACCTGCTGTGGACTTACCCTCCTCAGGTTCCTGTCACAATACAGGGCCAGGGCATCACCCCCTAGAGCAATGCTTTCCGAACTTGAACATGCACACACATCACCTGAAGCTTGTTAACACAAGATTCCTGAGGTTAACTGCAGATGTAGACATTCCGTTCAGCATGCATTCCACAAGAACCCAGGTGATGCCAGTGCTGCAGGTCGACATACTGAGAATTTAAAGAGGGAAGCCAAGGGCAAGAGCCCTGGAAGCTTCAGTCTAAGGACTGTACTGAACAAAAATGTACTGCATGAGAATGGCACTAAAACCTGGTCTCAGAGGGTCCTTCATCTGATGTCAGGATTCTAGCCATGACTCTAGCAGAGAATCTGGGGAGCTTGATGGGGCAGAACATGGGGTATACACCGGGCTGTAAGTTCTAAGTCCTGAGCAAAAGGTCACTAGGGCCTAGCAGCACAGGTGACTTGATGTTTGATTCGAAGTAAAGGGACGTGGTTTTGGGACAGGAAAGGGAGCAAGGGGGAGGTGAGAGGGGCCCAGTTTTGTGCAGGAGAAATGATGGAGAAAACAAGAAAAAGACTGGCCCACATCCATTTTATAGGCAATGAAATGAAGCACTAAATGTTGACTTTGTGGCTTCATCAAGATGGGAAGAGAGAAACATTGGGAGAAGCTGAGGGGAGGGAGGTGCAGTCCTAGCTGGCTGCCTTCTGCATCCCTGTGGTTGGGTCTAGTTGGTCTGAACATCTTAAGTTGCTAAAAAGATTTATCTGCCTAGCAAACGACATGTAACTTAAGTTACCGCATGGAAGAACTTATATCTGCAGTCACATGTTTTTTTTCTCTTTAGAAAAAAATACTGAGAACAAGCAACACTTTCTTCCCAAAGGAATCTCCACTTGAACTCTGAGTGAAATGGGTTTTCTAGGAAACAGGTCTCACAGATAATTCTAAAGCTCAGTCAGTTATGTCCTTAAAATGAGTCAGTAGAGCTTTTCATAATGTCAAGTCTTCCATCCATTCCATTCTCACTTGCACATGCATTGAGAATTTGAAAGAAACATTTTGTAGCTGGTGATAACTTAAAAAGCTTTTGCTTATTAGGAACATAATTTTGAGACTAAGATTTTTAAAAAAATGATTTTACTTTATTTTCTATTTGTATTTTATAATCTAAAATTCATTTAATTTATCCGTATATTTATCGTATTTATTGTTCTCCATTTTTGCTGAATCCCTGAGGCTTCATCTGATTGTTTTGTTCAGTCTAAAGAAATTAAGCATTGAGAACTGTCATTAAGAATTAAGTTTTAGAGGCATCTGCACATAGCAAATTATCTCAGATTTTATTTGTCTGAAAATATCTTTATTTTGTCCCCATTTTGGATTGAAATTTTCTCTCAATGATAAATTCTAGGTCAATAATTAGTTTTCTTCAATACCTTATAGACATTTCTCACTATTTTTTGCTTGCATTTTTGCTGTTAAAAATTCAACCTGGCTTTTTAATTCTTGCTCCAGTGAAGACAATCTTTTATTCTCTGGCTTAATATTTGCCTTCGATTTTTCTGCAGTTTCACTGTATAAGCAGGTTTATTTGGCTTCTTGAATCACTGGATTGATGTAGTTTATCAGTTTGGGGAATTTTCAGACATTATTTCTTCAAATATTGCTTCCTGCTTGCCCTCCCTTCTAGAGTTTCAATTAAACATTGATAGATCTTCTTATAGTGGCTATGTCTCAACCTTCTATTATAATTTTACCCTCTTTTTGGGTAATTTTTCTGGTTTTGTTCATGAAGAGCCTCTTTTGACATATTTTTTTTTAAATTTTTATTGAAGGGTAGTTGACACACAGTATTACATTAGTTTCAGGTGTACAACACAGTGACTCAACATTTATATACATGATAATTCTAGCTACCAGCTATCACCATACAAAGTTGTTACAATATTTTGACTATATTCCTTATGCTATACATTACATCCCGGTTACTTATTTATTTTACAATTGGAAGTCTGTACTTTTTTTGTTTGTTTGTTTTTTGAGAGGGCATCTCTCATATTTATTGATCAAATGGTTGTTAACAACAATAAAATTCTGTATAGGGGGGTCAATGCTCAATGCACAATCATTAATCAACCCCAAGCCTAATTCTCAACAGTCTCCAATCTTCTGAAGCATAATGAACAAGTTCTTACATGGTGAACAAATTCTTACATAGTGAATAAGTTACATGGTGAACAGTACAAGGGCAGTCATCACAGAAACTTTCGGTTTTGATCACGCATTATGAACTATAAACAATCAGTTCAAATATGAATATTCGTTTGTTTTTGTACTTGATTTGTATGTGGATACCACATTTCTCTCTTTATTATTATTATTTTTAATAAAATGCTGAAGTGGTAGGTAGATGCAAGATAAAGGTAGAAAACATAGTTTAGTGTTGTAAGAGAGCAAATGTAGATGATCAGGTGTGTGCCTATAGACTAAGTGTTAATCCAAGCTAGACAAGGGCAACAAAACATCCACGGATGCAGAAGATTTCTCTCAGAACAGGGGGGGAGAGGTTCTAAGCCTCACCTCTGTTGATCCCCAATTTCTCACCTGATGGGCCCCCCTGCGACTGTGCCTGTCTTAGGTTGTTCCTCCCTTGAGGAATCTTACCCGACTTTTGACATATTTTAAAGTCCACTAGTTTTCTTTATTCTTGTGTCTAATCTGATGTTAAGCCCATCCAATGAGTTGTTAATTTTGGCTATTGATTCCTTCCACTTAGTAAATTCAAACTGACTCTTTTCTAGCTCAGTAATGCTGCTGGTGCGGTGCCCGGTTCCCTGATGACGTTTTAATGTTTTGCCTCTATATGAGCATAGCAAGCACAGTGTCTTTTACAGTTTAAATCTGATGATTCTAATGTCTGGATTCCCAGTGGACAATTTCTTTTATCTCTTGTTTCTGTTGATTATGTGGTTTGGTTCACTGGGGAACAGTTCTTTGCTTGTTTCCTGGATGTATATTTGAGAGGTTATGAACGTAAATAATTTGAATCCTAGAGTGATAGAGACCTTCTCCAGAGACTTTCACTGTCTCTTCCAGGGACTTGAGGATTCTAATGGTCTAGTCCGCGAACAAGGCTTGGATTTCCATGGGTCCTGTAGGTGATCCATCAAATCTAAGTCTGTAACTCTAATTCAGAGTAGAACCTTTGGGGGGTCCCAATCCAATGTAAGGGATTTTGTGTGAGGACTTCTACATTGGCAGAAGTTGAATTCTGACCCCTTCACTCCTCCCTAGGGTCAGGCAACCTGCTTAAATTTATTGTCTCAATCACGCTAAGTATGCAGTTCCATTGTGTACATATGCTCACATTGTTGTGCAGCCAACCTCTAGAACTCTATCCTGTGAAACTGAATCAGTTAAACTACAATTCTCCATTTCCCCCTCCCCTCACCCCCCCGGTAACCACCATTCTACCTTCTGTCTCCATGAATTTGATTATCCTAGGTACCTTATATGAATGAAGTCATGTAGTACTTGTCTTTTTGTGGCTGATTTCTTTTGTTTAGAAAAATGTCCTCAAGGCTTCTCTGTGTTGTAGCATGACTCAAAATTTCCTCCCTTTTAGGGATTGCATCGTATGTATAGACCACATCTGTTCATTTGGTTGATTGCATTGTATGTATAGACCACATCTGTTCATTCATTCATTCATCTGTTGATGGACACTTGGGTTGCTTCCACCTTTTTACTGTTGTGAATAGTGCTGCTGTGAAAATGGATATTATGAACAAGGTTGTTGAGTTTCTTTCCCTGACACCAAATACATAGTGTCCTTTCCAATATCAGTTCTCCAGCTCTGATTCTCTGATACCATCTGGGTGTCCAGCAATTTGATGTAATTCTGACACTAACTACCCAGAGTTAGTGCAGATGCTATAAGCTAAATGGCTCAGTCCCACAAGAATATCCAATTAGGATGCCAGCCACAAGTAGGGCACCCTGTCTGCCCACATCTGCCTGGCCAAATACAAACCGGGGTTCCCACAACCCCCTCCTCAGGTTCCTTAACTTGCTAGAATGACTCATAGAACTCAGGAAAATATTTTCCTACTTATAATATATTAGAAAGGACACAACTCAGGAACAACCAAATGGAAGAGTGCAAGGTGTGGGGGGAGGTGGCACCACACTTCCATGCCCTCTCTGGTTGTGCCACCCTCCTAGTACCTCAATGTGTTTGGAAACTCCCGAAGCCCTCTGTTTAAGGAGGTTTCTCATGTAGGCATGAATGTTGATGAAATCATTGGTCACTGGTGATTGATCTCACTCCCTAGTCTGTCTCCCCTCCCTGGGGCTGGCGAGGGCGAGGAGAGGGTCGGGCTGCAAGTCCCAACACTCTGATCAAGGCTCCACCCTGAAACTATCTAGGGGCCTCCTGCCATCGGACTAGCATACAAAAAAGGCTCCTGCACTCAGGGAATTCTGGCGTTTTAGAAGCTCTGTACCAGCAACCAAGGAGAAAGACCAAATGTGGGCACACTTCATTTATCCCACTTCACTTTGTTGCGCTTTGCAGATGCTGCATTTTTCACAGATTGAAGGTTTGTGGCAACCCTGCATTTGAGCAAGTCTATTGGCACCATTTTTCCAACAGCATTTGCTTATTTTTTGTCTCTGTGTTACGTTTTGGGAATTCTCACATTATTTCAAACTTGTCCATTATTACTATATTTGTTGTGGTGAAATGTGATCAGTGATCTTTGTTACTATTGTAATTGTTTTGGGGCACTGTGATTGTTCCATATAGGACAACGAACTTAATTGGTAGATATTATATGTGTTCTGACTGCTGCACTGACCAGCCCTTCCCCCTTCCCCAGCAAAAAGATTAGGTAGAACTTGCTGAAAGTTCAGATGATGGTTAAAATTTTTAGCAATAAAGTATTTTAAAATTAAGGTATGCACATTGCCTTTTATTATTATTATTGCAATAATAGCAATAGACTTAATAGACTATAGTATAGTGGAAAAATAACTCATATATATTGGGAAAGCAAAAAATTCATTTGATAAACTTGGTGGTGATATTTGCTTTATTGTGGTAGCCTGGAAGCAAATATACAGTATCTCCGAGGTATGCCTCTGTGTATCTACATCTCTCTCTCTGTAATATCCTATTATCATAGGGGTATGGCTATTTGTTCAAGATCCTGTGTCCAGCTCTTGTGAGTACATGCTCAGAAGGAGAATTGCTGGATAATATGATAATTCTATTTTTAACATTTTGAGGAGCTGTCTCACTGTCTTCCACAGTGGCCATACCAACAGTGCACAAGGAGCTTTTTCTGTTTGTTTTCCTCCTTGTCTTCAGTGGGACGGTTGATCCTAATAACCTGGTCAATCTTTACTAGAAGCCACTGCAGATTTGATGTTTGCCCCAATGGCATACACAAGTTAGTGACACAAGAATGTTTGTTCAGCTGGAGTCTGAAAGACAAGGGTACTTTTGAATTGTTTCAAATGTCTTCTAAAGGTATAGAATCTTACAATCAACAGGTAATTTAAGGAATAAAGGACTCCAGACTTCATCTAATTTAATCTCTCCATTTTAAAGGTGAGAACACAAACTTCATGAAAGAGAGGTGAGAAAATAAATGTAATGAAGGAATTTAGGTTCTGCGTGGTTACCAATTCTCTTTATTAAAAACCGGTACAGCTGCAATTGGCTTAAGGTTCTCATTTGCTGGTTCTGTTTGCTGGTCTTAGTAACTAAATAGTGTGAGTGAACCGTGAGTCAGAGGGCACATGACCTGTAAGCAAAGCATTTAGATTTTGCTGCCACGATTAAAAAATATTGAAGTTTGTGGACCAGGCACAAATATTCCCACTTCCAATACTAACTCCAAAATAAAGACTCTATAGCCTGTGAGAGGTTTTGATTTACTTTTGTGTCATGATGTAAACAAAGTCTTATGAGAACACAACTGTTTCTTGATGGTTTTGTTTTCTGATGGATGTGTTAGTCAATCTCCTGATGTGTTTAGACACAGATCTTAAAATCAGGAAGACCTTATTCTTTTCTTTTCTAGATGGGGGCTGAACTCCATTGAGTGTGCACCTTTATATTACAGATGAGGAGGCTGAGGTCCTGAAAGAGGCCACAAAATGAGTATCAAAGCAGGGCTCAGGGCATTACTGTAGCATTAGGTTGAACTGGCTTTGAATTACCTACCTTATATAAAACGTTCTTTTAAAAAAATCTTCTGGAAGTTACTTTGAGTTCACAAAGTGATTCTGGAACTTCTCCATACATTCTTCCCGTGGGTGACAGCAGCAACAATGAAAGAGAGAAATCACTGCTTCTACTCTGTTGTTTCCCTTACTGGACTGTCTCCTGTCCTTTTTCAAAACAATAGTTAGCAATTATTAAATAACATGAAAGTGTGGATCTTTCTCATGCTATTTACAGGTAGGAATGATACCATTACTATCTGGTGTAGTTGTTCATGAACTAAGAAAATTACATGATTTATAGAACTGCAAAGTCCCAATGATCCTGTATTTACACACACATGTGTGTGATGTTTACATGAGTGATTAAACAATCCCAAGTTGAAGAAAGCTTAAAATATGTTTCCTTCTAAGGGATATGAGGGATAAACTATTCAAATAACTTCAACCTGGTAGAGTTCTCCTATGTATCTATAAAGCTGTAATATTAAGGAAACTCACTAAGTAGCACAAAAGCAGCATGGCCCATTTTTGCTGTCATGTAATATGGTGCCATGATCATTCTGAGGGAGGAATATGAGTAATTCCCACCAGATCAGGGGAGGTAGCCAGAGCCCTTGAACTTCCACACAGGACCTAGGAAGTCAACTTTCAACCCAAGTCATCCAAAGTTTGTATCACATGATTTCTTAAGGGGGTCAGTGCACATACTTTTCACAGTAGCGCATACCAGGTATATGGCATTGTAGGGGGCACACAAAAGAATTTTCTGGAATAAATATAAATGCTCCAGAGTATGTCCAAAATGACCACGTGATCAATTTCAGTGCCATTTGCACACAAAAATTCAAACCCCAAAGAAGCAACATAAATAGTTCAGTGTGAAATTATTCATCTATTTAAAGCCGTGGTTGGGTAATCAGCACAGGCTCTCTGGTGACAGTGTGTTAGAATGAAAAAGTCAGAGGCTATTTCCTGGGATATTTTCTTTACAGTAAAATGAAATAGAATAGAAAGGATATTATGGCTCTATAGTAATATACACTACTCTTTCGGGAAACAGAAAAATGTAGTGCTTCCCAATCTCCTTTCACATCTTGACACACATAGAAATTTAAAATTATTGTGATGGAATGTCTGGTTGCTTTTGGCCAGAGGTGACTGGTCTGGGTCTCTGCCAGCCTCCCTAGGGGCGAAAGGGTCAAGATCTCAGGCGTTACTGGGACTCCTTCCCAGTCTGTCAGAGGCCTGGGTCTCTCTGGTAGAGTTTATTGGAAAGATCTCATCAGAGCCAACCCTACATAATACTTCTTATGTGCCAGCACTATTCTAGGAGCTTTATATGTCTTAATTCATTTAATTTTAAGAAAAACCAATGACACATGTAATACTATTATCATTCCCAAGTAGCTGAGACATAAAGAGGCTAAAGAACTTGCCCAAATTGCTGAGAAGTGGTAGAGCTGGGGTTTGAACTCAAGCAGGATGGCTCCAGAGTTTGTGCCCTTAACCACCATTCTAGGTCTAGAACTAAAAGAGATTAGGAAAGACGTCACTGAATCTGTAATTGGCATCTCAGCAGTGATAAAGGGGCCTGCACTTATAAAGCCTAATAGTATTTGGATATTTATCTAGTTGTATAAACAACACATCACTTCTGACAGCATTGTTTGGTGCAGATGTCAGGGCTGTGAAGAAAAACAGTGCCTCAAGAAAAAGTATCCACCAGGGTGGTAGTAACAGGGCAAGGGGTGGGCAGAGAAGAGAGCCATCCACAGACACAGGAAAGGTTTACTGTAGGAGTTGTTGCCAGTGAAATCGGTTTAGGATTTTGAGACAATTTCTGGAAACCGGTTACTTTCTGCCAGGTGTAATGATTGTATTTATGATAGCTACCCGTTTGAATCTGCTCAGAGCAGCATTACCTCTTTAGTTCCACCATCCCTGGCTTAGATCTGTAAGACTTGAGATTAAAAATAGCAACCGCATTCCAGTTTCTGGTTTGGCATGTAAAAAGCTTAGAAGTTGCAACTTTGAACTAACAACAAGGAAAAGGCTGAACAAACTGGAAACTCGACAACTCTTCTTAGATCTGTCAGAGAAGTGAGATCATAGAGTCATTCGCTCCTTGCCAAACTGGAGAGGCAGATAGGTGAATGCAAAGAATCACAACTTAGAATCATAAGGTAGAAATCTCTGGAGGAACCTGGGTTGGAGTAGGAAAAACTGACATGTAATTGACAAATTGCTCGGGACTCAGAGTGGACAACTGTGAGAGTTAAAAACTCCAGGGGGACACAGCAATGGGGGGTTTTGTGAATTTTACCTCTAAGAGCTTTACAGGCCCTCACAATGTGAGAGGATTGACACTACCCCCTTCAAGACTCACTATAAAGCTATATTGATCAAGACAGTGTAATATTGGTGAAACAATAGACAGATCAGGGGAACAGAATAGAGCCCAGAAATAGACGTGCATAAAATATAATCAGCTGATCTTTGATAAAGGAACAAAGCAACACACTGGAGCAAGATAGTCTTTTTGACAAATGGTGCTACAACAACTGGATATCCACACGCAAAAAAAAAAAAGATCTAGACATGGCCTTTACATCCTTCATTAAAATTAGCTCAGATTGAATTATAGAACTTAATGTAAAATGCAAAACTATAAATCTCCTAGAAAATAATATTAGAGAAAATGTAGTTGACATAGCTATGGTGGTTCCTTTTTAAATATAACACCAAACACATGATTCATCAAAGGAATAGTTCATAAGCTGGACTTCATTAAAATTTAAAACTTCTGCACTGTGAAAGAAAACCTTGAAAGAATGAGAAGACAAGCCACAGACTGGAAGAAAATATATGAAAAAGACACATATGATAATGGACTACTAAAACTGAAAAACAAGAAAACAGCCCAATTAAAAAAAGTGCAAATAACCCGAACAGACACCTCACTAAAGAAGATATTTGGATGGAAAGTAAGTGTATGAAAAGATGTTCCACATCATATATCATTAGGGAGATGCAAGTTAAAACAAAGAGATACCAGTACATAACCTAGTAGGATGGCCAAAATGCATAACTCTGACACCACCAAATGCTTGTCAGGATATGGATCAATAGGAACTCTAATTCATTGTTTGTGGGAATGTAAAATGAAACAACCACTTTGGAACATAGTCTGACAGTTTCTTACAAAACTAAACATACTTTTTTCATATGATCCAGCATCTATGTTCCTTGATTTTTACTCAAATGAATTGAAAATTTATGTTCACACAAAAACCTGCACATGGATGTTTGTGGCAGATTTATTCACTATTGCCAAAACTTGGAATCAGCCAAGATGTGCCCTTCAGTAGGTAAATGGATAAATAAACTGTGGTACATCCAGACAACGGAATATTATCCAGCACTAAAAATAAATGAGCAATTAAGCCAGGAAAAGCCATTGAGTAATGATTATTATTAAGTGAAGAAGCCAATTTGAAAAGGCTACATACTGTATGATTCCATTTCTATGACATTTTGGAAAAGGAAAACTATGCAGACAGTAAAAAGATTAGTGGTTGACAGTGGGGAGGGAGGGATGAATAAGTAGAGTGCAGAGAATTTTAGGGCAGTGAAACTACTTGGTATGATGCTATTAATGTGGATACGACTTATTTATACATTTGTCAAAATCCATGGAATGTACACGAAGAGTGAACCTTAATGTAAACTAAGGACTTTGAATGACAATGATGTGTCAATGTGTTGTCATCATTTTTAACAAACAGACCACTGTGGTGCAGGATATCCACAGCCGGGTGTGTGTGTGGGTAGCGGGTGGGGAGTTGACGGTATATGGAAACTGTACTTGCTGCTCAGTTTTTGCTGGAAACCAAAAACTGCGCTGTAAAGTAAAGTTTGTTAAAAACAAAACAAAACCACCAAACTGATCTAATTCTTGCATTGCTTTTCTGGAAAAATAGACTCTCCATTAAAACAGTAAATATGTGTAAAGTATTCATTATCCATATTTGCTTATTTCCACTAATAGCTCCAAAAGTTATTCTCTTTGAAGCAAGATTGATGCAATACAACAACTAGGCATAAATTAAAAATTCTTTAATATTTAGAGCAGGGACGGCAAGTAAGTTTCTTCTTTTGTATTAACTGCGGGACACAGAGTAGTGACAGGAGGACGTCTAAGGCTATGTCCAGCTTATCAGAAAAATTTTCAGAAACTAGTTAGATCTGTTATGGAATGGTGGTATTAATACTTTTTATGGAGAATGGAATCTCTAAGTAAACATTCTGTTATGGTCAGAGGTCTCGGGTAGCCAATAGACTATCCATAGCCACTCTCCTTTAGACTGGAGATGTCATTTAGCTCCCATGCTCTGGGTCACTTGCTGAAGAATGTAAGATGTCAAGTAACATATTTTCTTCCTCTGTCTTGGAGAAAAGACATTTGTATCTCTTTGTAATTTCGATGATCTCTATAATTTCAATTACTTTTCTAAGACAATCTTGACTTCCAGTGTGATTTCTAAATAGCTTCTTGTATTGTGGCCCTTTCCTTTCTTTTATAAAGTTGAAGGAAAACTCATACTGAATGTATTTTTTATAGAAAGAACAAGTGCATAACTATAGACAGTACTAAATCTACCACACTGGGCCACTATATTGTTAGTCTACAACTCTGCTCTCCCCTTTGTGTTCATCATGTGTAAGCAAAATATTTAGAACACAGGAAAACAATTTACTGGTTTACTTACCTCTGGATTTTTAGTAAGCTTTCTCAAACCTAGATTAGTGAATAGACTTTGCTCATTTCCTCTTTCTAAGTGTGTGTGTGTGTGTGTGTGTGTGTGTGTGCATGTGTCTGCCTGCATATGTTATTTCTTTGCCAGTACTGCCTGACAACAGCTCAGAGTGGGAGGAAATAGGAAATGCTAATGTGCCTTAGACGCTGTAAAGTGTGAAAGTATTGAGCAGTCTTCCTATGAGCAGCATGAAACATTTGCTCTTGCTTCTAGGGTGCTGGATTTCGGCTCCCTGAAATTCTTTTTCTTTCCTGTACCATGTTCAGTGACTCAGACATGCTTTATAAAAACACTTAATCAATATAAGCATATTAGATGAAATCTACTTCCAGCCATATTCTCAGCTCTTGGCTTTGCCTTAAATGCATATTTGAAAAATGATTATTATTACTATTGTTTTGAGCCACAGATGATAGAACAAGATTTTGATTGTAGGGACTTTACCCTAACCACTGGAACCTTACAATCTCCTCAGGGTGAAAGCAGAATTCCAAATATAATACAGCTTCAGTAGCTCTTTGTTAGGGAGCATATACCAGAGGAGTTTTAGCTAAGAGCGTGCAAGGCGTCTATGAAATCTTAAGTGCATAGACAGGTTCCCCAAGGGCATTTGCATAGTCTTAATAGGGCTGCATATTTTCTACCTTTATTATGTCTTTACCTTTCACTCAATATCTTTGAAAACATGACCTGAAATCACTCTTAGCCTAATTAACAGCTTGACTGCTAGTGTGTGCCCAATTGTTCTCAGAGTATTTTCTTTGGAAAGCAACAATTTCAGTGTTTCACAGGATTAAAAAATGCTTCATAGTACGAAACATTTTGATTACATCATTTAGATGCTAAATGCATATATGTGTAGTATATATATATAATTTATTGTATATAATGTATATACACATATACATAAATGCATATATATGTAATATATGTATATAACTATTGTATATGATCTATTCTAAGTGTCTCAACTGGTATTCTTGTATCTCAAGTAGATTTATAGAATATAATACATAATTCAGAGGTGATTTGTTCCAGCTCATTCCTTTCAATTTAGACCAGTATCTGGAGTAATGATGAGCTCTGATTAGTAGAGTTTTGGTTAACAAGTACTAACAATAGAATTTATTCTGTTCTTTTTTATCCAAGGGTCTGTTTTAAAGTCTGTACCATTTTCTCTGTCTCCTTCTCTCTTCCAGACTTGTAGGTTGTTGTTATCTGACCTGCAGGAAGTGTTTTCCTGTCTACTGCTTCCCACCCCACTTGCCCTTTGTCTGGCGACTTGCTGTATGTGAACTGGGTTTTGGCCTTGACGTCCCTGCACAGTAGTCTCCCAGATGGCGCCCTCAGGTTGGGCTCCTGCTCTCCTTTATCTTTGTGTTGTAGTTCCCAGTTTTGTTTTTGTTTTTATATATCCCTCTTCATTAGACCATTAGCTCCTTCAGAGGAAGGATGGTGACTTGTTTATTGTTTGACCCACACATCCGGCATATATTCAGTACTCAGTATATATTTATTGAATGAATGAAGGATCTGTTTTCTAGTAGGCCCAACCTAATATCTTTTACCCTATCATCAAATTAGCAATAGAGATGGCAAAGCTTATTTTAGGAATGCAAGCCAACTGATTCGTAATTTTGATTTTTAGCCAGGTAGGTTTTGAGATGATTGAAAATGTTATCTGTTATTTTTGCCAATTGATATTCATGTGTGTCACTTTCAGGAAAACCTGAGAGAAACTGTACTAATATTTGAAATGACTACCCCTATCTGTGCTCCAAACCATATGCCTTGTTATCACAGTTACTATTCTCCCATCTGTTCAGAAGACAAGGCTGCTTCTGATGAAGGGAGAAGAAAATCATTTCTAAGAGCAGAGTGTGCCCTGAACCCAAACTAGACAGATCAGAATGTCTCATTCGGGGACACACACCTGACAACATTGATGATGGAATTTTCGCAGCCACGAGAATCATCTCCCACTTCCACCGCTGTGCTGTATTTACCTCTATAGTCCATCTGGTTTCTCAAAGACTAGGTTCATGCTTACTTTAAAAGAAGAAGTGCTTGCTTCATGTAACAGCAACTAACTGTTTACTGAAAGAAAATAAAATTGATGAAGCTGTTAACATAACTATACCAGGAGGCCACTGGATGAGGGACTGAGGGGACTCCAGTGCCTTGGTGGCTTACATAAGCAATGCCGTGGACGGTGCCCTTGTACAGGAGAAAATGAAATGGGCACAACAAGTCACAGATGGCCAGCCAGGCTTTCCCAAGTAGGGCACCTGCTTAAAGCATAGCTGGTCAGATAATTTCCTTGCTTTGCTTCTGAGTCTTCTCTGTAAACCCTCTCCTCCAGCTGCTGTTGGTGGAATATCCCTAAATCACTGTTGGCTTGCTACTGCCAGATTCAAATCAATGTAGCTCAAAGAAACTCTTGAAAATTTTCATGTGCCCCAGTTTATCTTTTAACGAAGCTAAATGGGGATTCTTTTAAATTAACATGGGCAAATGTGGGCAGACACTGTTCCATGGGTGTAATCCCCTAGATGGGACCCCAGGAACACTTGGCCACATGTGTGAAAAGAGGTAATGATCAGGAATGTTGAATGACGTAGGGTAACAGTATCCCCTATTCCAAAGTTTCAAAGATATCAAGGGCTTGATAGGATTTATAAAAATAAAAAAAAAAACTACTTTGGACAAAACATATGTAGCCAGAGTAAAGCAAGATGTGATTGGCCATTCACCTTCATGGAGTTTAGCTTATGAGACTAGCTACAACAGTGCCTTCCTGCAGGGAAACATTGGAGAGGTAGATTGTGGTTGGACTGGGGAGGCAGGGGGAGCCGAGTGAAGAGTTCCTGGAGTCTTGAGCCCTGGGTACTTAGAAGGGATGGAGCCAGGGGGGCTGCCATTAAAAGGGCAGATGTGAACACCAGGAAGGTAGATTGACTAGATTGACGGGTGATGAAGAGGGGCTCTTATCCTTGGCATTATGCCTTGGGATTGGATAGGCCAAACTTTCTGCTTCAAATGATATTTTTCAGCCCAATAGCATGAAGTTCCAGTCTCTTGGCAACAAGCACAAAGATCTCCATCAACGCTTCTATTATTTTACAGCATCTCTGGACATCATTAGTAAGGTGGAAAAAAAAAAAAGAAAACATTGACCTTCTGCATTGCACCCTATACAGGTTTGAAGCAGAAATAATGTTTTGAATTTTCTCTTTCTGATTAGATTTCAGGTTTGGAAGTATGCTTTCCAGTTCTTTGCCTTTTATGAAGCATGTAGGCTGGAATGAAAGATAGCATTATCTCACAGCCTAACTAGTCTAGTTACAAAAGTGTGACCACACAGAGTACATGTGCAGGCATTCTGAAGCACACAAATTCTATCCTGTCAACATCCCTGCCTCTCCCAAGGCTCCTGCCAAGAAAATGCATCCAAGCAGGCAGAGTGGACGCACATGCCAGCTAAATGCTGTCACTGGTCCAGTTTAATCAGATAGCTCGCTACTAATTTACATTCAGAGACTTTTTTTTTAACTCAGTAAATAAATTGGAATAAAAACCTGGCTTGTCAATTCTTCCATGCTGTGTTTCTGCATAACTAGTTGAAGTAAAATGTAGCTTTGCAGAGAAGGATTATTTTGATCATTCATGAGTTTGCGTGTGTATATGTGTTATTTCTGTGGGTGTTGAAGTGACTGTCTCAGAATATGAGATAGGAGGTGTGCCTGCCTCTCACCTCAAGGCCAGGAAAATGGGCTTTCCAGGAGTCTGCTTGGAAAACTTTTTACTGGTCCCATTGGTCTTGGGCCAAAGGGTGGGCTGCTATGGCAGCAATGCCAGGAACGCTTACTCTCCTAAGTGGGCCTCCCGGTCATGGCTTTGCTGGGCCAGATGAGGTCCCAAGTGCAGAGAGCCAGCATAGATCCTACCCCAGAGGGCCTTCTGATGGGGTGGGTGAGCAGGCCACAGCAGAACAGACTTGGAAGGACTTTGGGAAAAACAGGAGACTAACTGGGATACAGACGCAACTCTCATCAAGGGATTGCTGGGTAAGAGAATCCTAGTGGCCAAGCCTGAGCAGTGCCTCAGAAGAGCACCTCTGAGTACTGTACACAGTGGAGCACCCACAGATTTGGAAAATAAAAATACAAAAATAGATACACAATACCCAGTTACATTTGAATTTCAGGCAAACAATATGTGTTTTTCGGAAGTTCAAATTAACCTGAATATCCTGTGCTTCATCTGGTAACTCTCCCTGTCAGAGAAAGTCAGATTCCAACATCAGCCAGGCCACAAGAGCACAATGCTAATTCAAGACAGTATTTTTCAAGCAAGAAATCTGTAGCCATGTTTCTGTCCTTTATGATGTGGTGGGAGCTCCGGAGCTGAGTTAGAAAGAAAAGCAAGGTAAAAAAACACAAGGGGAAACAGAGACTGTGTCAATTGATGCCTCCCCCTCCACATTTGAGTTGGGAACGGGAAGCAACTACGAATAATTTTGAAGCAACTACTTCTCTGCAATGGTTCCATTAATTACAGACTTGAAGGTCTTTTATTTCTAAAGACAAAAAAGGAGAAGTCATGGCCTTGCTTGCATTTTTACCCAGGGCCAGAGAGAGACCAGAACCTTGTGGATAAATACTTTAAAAGGGCCCCCCTCTATGGAAAAAAAATGTTGTTTGGTTATTGTTAACAATGCTGTACATTTGAAAGTTGCTAAGAGAGTAGGTCTTAAAAGTGCTCATCACAAGAAAAAATATAGCAGCCATGTGACGTGATGGATGTTAACTAAACTTCTGTGGTAATCACATCACAATATATGCTTATATCAAGTTGTTACATTGTACACCTTAAAATTATACAGTGTTAAATGTCAATTCTATCTCAATGAAACAGGGGTGCAGTGGGGTGTTTGGTGATTATTTCCCCGTAAGTCCTTCTTGCTTATCATGATGTTACATTATTGTTGTAATTATTGATGCCCAAGTAACAGGATGTTAAGTGAAAGATTTCTACAGTTTAAGAGCTCTGGGGGCTGGGGGCCCCAAAACTAAGAAGCAACAAGTTTCCCATATTCTAGAAAGAGGGGCTGCATGGAAGAGGGGGCTCCAAACCTTCACCCATCTCCAGAACATGTAAGAGAATACCAAGGATTCCCCGAGAAACAGAATGAATTGGAAAATGCTGCGTTCCCCCAACCCCTGCCTCAGACGGAGAGAGAAGCCTGCGGGAGAGCCGTTCATCACGGGTGAGGGTGCCGTGCACGTGTGTACAGGGCAGGGAACTAACATTGCCACTTGCCCTGGTGCCTTCTGGGCTGAATGTTGCTGAACTGCTTATACTTGGCATCAAGCACCACCAAGGATCCAGAGTAGGGTGTGCTGATGGAGTTCTTAGGAGAATGTGAAAGGCATCGCCTGGAGTTTGGGGAGAGGCGTGGGGAGTACAGGTTAGTGTTCAGCACATATCCTGGAGGGTTGGCTGCATCAGCCTCTGCTGGCAGTTTAAGAAGATGCTTAGAGAGGCTGGTCTGTGTTTCCAGAGTTGGACAGGACAGGAGTATTGAGTTTCCCTCTGGGCTAGAGTAGACATGGAAGGATGTGGAAGGCCGTTCAGAAATGACCTGCCCCTCCCCACACACAAATTGATTTGCCTTTGGGAGCTTGGTAAGCCCAGCAGAAAGAGGTGTGCTGTGTTATTTGACATGTGGGCTGAGGGGCATTTCACAGGGGATCAGCTGGAGAGGATATTATTTAGCCCAGTCAGGGGGACAGTGGAGATCCCTAATGCGGAAGCAACTCTGAGAACCCATCAGTGAAAGAATTAGTGTAAGGGCATTTGTCATGAAGACGACATTGAGACTGGATTGTAGTATTGTAGTCAAGACTGTTTTTGTCCCTTACCTCTGCGCTGACTGGAGGAGAGGGGCAGAGAATGCCAGTGTTAAAACTTGGCCTAACACTCTCTGATACACCTCCTCTCAAAAGGTGGGGTCTGAATCTGGATACTGCAGCTGCTTGATACTAACATGGTAGAATCAAAACTGTTCCAGTCTCTGGGCCAGGCCTTCAGAAACTGGTAGCTTCTACTTCCTTTCTTGTGAATTCTTGCTCTTGGAACCCAGCCACCGTACTGTGAGGAAGCCCAGTGGCCACATGGAGAGAGCTGGAACAGGCCGGCTTTGGTCCCAGCCCGCAGCCAGTACCCACCTCCAGACGTCTGAGGAAGCATCCCGACGATTCCACCCCGCAGTCTCTGAGCCGTCCCCCGCCTTTGAGTTGCCCTAGTTGGTACCACATGGAGGAGACATGGCATTGTTGAGGAGACAAGCAAAATAAATGACTGTTGTGGTAAGCCTCTAAATTTGGGGTGATTTGTTACACAGAATAGAAAACTAGAATAAGAAGCTAGGATGAGCAGCTAGTGGGTTTGAACAGGGAGAGAAAAGACTTTGCCCCTTTCTCTCTGCAGTTTCCTAAGGGCTGGGCTGTGTAGAAGGGAGACCCTTATGATGTGAGATGAGTATTTTGACTTAGGTTTGACTGAACTCTTTAGAACCTGAAAAGGAGACTGCCCAAAATCCTCAAAGTGACAGAAAAAGTTAAGGAATTGGCTTGAGAGACTTTCTTCAGTGGCTGCATAGCTTGTCTGATGGGAAATGGTGAAAAAGAAGAAAGTGGTTTTTTTTTTCTGTCCTATCATATCTATCCATCCTGCTCAATAAACTGCTCACCTGTTTATTTCACACAACAAAGCCTGTAGTCCCAAACAAAGGCAAAAAGAAAGGATTTGGGGATTTCTTCTTCTGGCACTCTTGTTCAAGTGTATAACTAAGAATTAATTATATTTTTTCAGGTTTAATAAAGAAACAGCTCATTAAATAAAGACTAATGGCTTGTATATTTTGGGGCAAAATGCTATTGTGGAATAAATATGAGAAATGGATTTTTGATTGTTTTCTCCTTCAAAGTAGTTAAAAAGGCCAGGTCATATTAAAACAACTGTCAGAATTTTGTTGAAATTGAGATTTAGTGTGGTCAGCATGATATTCAGCTCACTGCTTCATAATATAATATTTATATTAACTAGTTTTAATAAAATGAGAATAAATGATATATTTTATTTCATGAAATATAACATATTTATGAGAAATAGACAACAATAGTGATAATAGTTATTGTGAATTTGAATTGAGACCTAATTCTGTATTATTTTTAGAGAGGATTTAACACTCTTGTGAAAGTTCTTTCACTATATTCTTTCAACTCTCACTCACAACAGGTCTTTAGGGTAGGAAGTATAGGAATCACCCTACTGATTTGAAAGATATAGAAATGGAGGGTCAGGGTGAGTTAAAGTTTCATCCAATGTCATACAGCTGAGAAATAGTGGAATTAGGACCTGAACCCTTGCCTTTCAACCAGGCTAGCATTCTCACATGTCATGTAGTTAAGGAATATCTCTAAATAGAAGGTTATGTGAAAAACTGAAAAGGTTCTCTGAATATCAACTTTTGGCTATATCTGAGTGTTAAACCTAATCATCTCTAGAATGTGATTTGGAATTTGAGAACTGCAAGGAACTTTAAAAGTTATGAAAGGCAATTCCCTTATTTAATAAATGAATTAATAAATGATAGTTAACATGTACTGTACTGTGCTAGGTTCTGGGGTACAAAGGATAATGAACCAAGGTCACTGACCCTTGAAGGCTAGTGGAGCACAGACGAGGGGCTCCTAAGGTAGTCAGGACAGGGTTAACTTCCTGGAAGAAAGGACTCCTGCGCTGAGTCTTGTGTTATGAGTCTGGATGAGTTTGGAGAAGAGTGACGGGAAGGACATCCCAGGTGGAGAGGTGGAAATAACAGAGGCTGGTATCCACCGTGTTTAAATGATTTTCTAAAAATTCTAGTCAGTGACACATTAAGACTTCAACCAATCTGGCCTACCAAATGCACCACTTAGCTCTGTCTTTCTTCTCCAGTTCACTTTGCAAGTGTGCAAATAATTTCATTCAGATCAAAATTGTCTCCACAGATATAAAAATGTCCAGTAGTGGCCTTTTTTCTTCTGAAAATTTTAATGAGTTCAATAAGACTAGATGAAAGAATAACCAATACTGAAAAGTCCTATCAAACAAGCATTTTAATTATGTGAATTCAGCCCTGTATGCTCAGCAAAAAGAGAGAGAATAACAATTGGAATCTGCTATCTATTTCATCCAACACCAAGAGTTTGTGTTGAGAGACATAGCCTGTCATTTGTTTGGTTTCACCTACTGCATTCCTACTAAGGCATGAACATCTTCTCTAATGACTGTGATTTTAGAGTTTAATGACATGTGGTTTTGAGTAGTGGAAACACAGCTTCCGTGGGCTTTGATGCATGGGGAGAAAATGATACATAGCCTAAATTACCCTTGACAATATCTTAGGAAGGAACCAAGTTTGATGTAAACATAGAGGATGATTTTCAATATGTTCAACAGGGTTGGATTGTTCTTCAGAGTTGGAATAATTTTTACTTCCAATGAAACAATGACCTTGCTTGTAGTGGCCGTGTTGTGAAATTCACCTGGGAAAAAGTGGATGAGGATAGTTAGGAAAATATTAACAAAGGATAATAACATGGGAATACTTGTACAGCTAGATATAGAAGAGTAGAAAAAAGATGCAAATATATGAAAATATTTTCATGTGAGAAACTGTCACTTCAAATCAGTGGGGAATGGATGGATTTTTTTCAACAAATGTAATGGTATAATTAGCTACATGTGTGAAAATAATGGGTTTTTATTGGCTAAAGAAAAGATTGATAGGCAAGACTACTTCAAAACTTAAAACTTTCTGTTGTCAAAAACATTGAAATGTACAGTAAATTAAAATGGACTAAGAAAAATATTTGCAGCATATATGAGAACCATAAATTATGTAAGAAGTTTATCAGTTGATTTGTGGGGGTGTCCACATCTCCCCCTCTGAAGAAAAGATAAATAAGCAGAGGCCATACGAACTTCTTCTCCCCCCAGCCCCCAAACTCCCCAGCCGTGTCTGATTTGACAAGGAATGTGTGTCCAGCTCAAAGCAAGATAATCCAAGAGTTAGGCTATCAGCCTCCCAAATGTCAATATGGAGACACAGATATGTAGCTAGTTATAGTGCATTCAAGAGAACAGTCACACTTTCATTCCTTGTAGAATAGGGCTTAGAGTTGGCATTACAGCAACTTAAAATTTCATGACTATATAACCCACAAATATGTAAATGAAGCTTTATCAATTGAACTGGTCTAAGCAAAGAAGAAGGAACAGACGTGAAGAGCGAAGTCGGAGAGCTAGTGGTTCTCGAGCAAGAAGAGCTGGCGGCCTAACAACTTCCCAGTTCTTGAGATAACCTTCTACTGGCCAGTTTTGAGCTATATGAGGTTATCCTTTTTCCTAGCTCTAAATACCCTACTTCTTGGAATAGACTGAAAAGATTACTGTTTCAACAACCACGTAATCCCTATGACATAGGGCTAATATATAAAATTCCTTTGTATCAATGATATTTTCATAGTAAAGTGGACAAAAGGTATAAATAACGTTTCTTAAATTGTATTTTGTAACTGACTTTTATATTAAACAGTAGAGCATGACTGTATTTCCAGGGCCATCAACCATCTTCTGAATATTATTTTTAATAGCACTAGGCCATATCTTTGTTGGGCTGTATCATACTTCATTAAAACTTATACCCTAGTTTTGACACGTAGGTTGTTATTGATTTTCAACTATTATAAAAAATACTGCCATGAACATCTTATAAACCAGACTTTGCACACATCCTTAATTATTTTCTTACAATAAATTGCAAAAGTGAAATTGCCTTGTCAAGGGTTGTATGTATAAAATACTCTTAGCCCTTTTGTGATCATTACAAAAGAAGGAAACAGTTTAGGCGAGCAAAAATAGAGAATAAAAATTGCCAGGATTATTGATGATTGTATTAATTTATCCATATTTTCTTCTTTTTCTAAAATGAGAACATGCTACTAAAATATCAAAAAGCATAAAAGGGCATAAGCTAAAAAGTAACTTATTCCTATGCCTGTTTTCAGACTCCTATTTCTTTTCTGAGACATTCACTTCTACAAGATTCTTGTGTACCATCCAAGATATTCTATGCACACATGTATTTATATGCATCTCCAGCCTCCCTCCTTCCCCCACTCTCTCTCTCATCCACATTCTCTGCCTTCCTTTTTTATTTCCTTCTTCACAAACAGAAGCATTTTATATACTTTTTTCCCACTGAATATGTCTTGGGAGATTGTTTTTTATCAATATATACAGAGTAGTTTCATTCTTTTTCCTTAATCAACCAAGCTTGATTTATTTTATTACCCCATTTAATCCTGTGTATATGTTCCTCATTTTGTCTCTTTTCATTTTAATTGTTTTTTAAAAAGATAATATATTCTCATAGTTTAACAAAAAGATATTTAGTGAATGATTTTGCTCCTAGTTTCTGTTCCCCATCATCTCCTGAGCATCAACATTTGGACTGGCATCCTGTGTAGCCTTCCAATATTTCTTTATTGTAAATGCAAGCAAATACTAATCACTTGTTTTTCTTTTATTCTTAAGTAAAAGCTAGCATACCACATAAATCAAAGCCCCAGCAGGAAACAGAATTTCACTAGGATAATTCAACTGAACAGATTTAATAAGATAAGTTTTTAGAGATTAATAGTATTAAGGGAGTAGAAATGGAGGCTGAGACCCCCAGAGAATAGTGGGACACCTTTACTGGCCCTAGACCTGCAGGGGCAAGAGGATTAGGTAGGGCTGCCAGAGCCAGGGAGGAGGCCTGCCTTGCTGGCAGGGGTCACAGACATGGCGAGATGCATGACAACCTGGGAGGGAGAAGAAGTTCATATGGCCTCTGCTTATTTATCTTTTCGTCATTTGGAAATTTGGTACCAAGGTAGAGAGGAAGTGGGGAAGAAATACGGTGGCCTCTCCCTCTCTCACATCTATCTGTGACTCCCACTGGCTAACCCAGCTGCAGTGAGATAGAAAGACAACCTGTTGATGCAAGCAAGTCCCACGGTCAGGCTTCCACGCCACAGAGCAAGGCAAAGAAGCATGGGGTGTGAACTGCACATCTGGTTAGGGTTGGAAGGAGAATAACCAGATGCGTACTATATTGTTCTGAACCTTGCTTCTTTCCATTTCTTATATTTTAAATATCTTTCTAGTTCCTTTTAACAGATGCAGAGTATTCAATTTTTAACAATTTACCATTATTAATTTAGGCTGCCCTCAAAATAAATACTTAAGTTTTGGTGAATTTTTTGAATTGTGCTATGGTCAACTTTGTATACATACCATTTTTCACATGTGCGGCAATCTCCAAAGGATATGTTTTCATAATGTGATTGTGGAGTCTGTCTTTCAGAAATACTGCCAGAATCTCCTCTGTAGCTTTTGAACCACTTCGCACTGCCAGTAAAAAGTCAGGGGCCTGTTCCCACACAGTCTCACAGAAATGGATTTTTGAATGTTGGAATATTTTTCAAAATGATAGGCAAATAATATAAATTCAAGATATATAAATATATATTTGCATTTCTTTTGTTCTGAATGAAATTCAGCATCTTTTATATGGGTAAGTGATACTCTTATTTCTCTCCTTATGAGCTGTCTGTTCATGTGATTTGCCCCTATTTCTATTGGATTGTCATTTTCTTTGCAATTTGAAAAGTACTTTATCCTTTAAGAATATCCGTCCTGGATGGTATCAATTGAAGATATTTTATCCCAGGAGAGTTTTTTTAAAATTTGCTTTTTATTTTAATGCAGATTTTTTTTGGTCTTTATCTTTAGGATCACATTTATAAATTTTTTATAACTTAACAGATTTTTGGATCATGGCTAAAAGGTCTCCTCCTCTCCACAATTATAAATAAAATTGCCCCAGCTTTTTGCTAAGTGTTTTTTTTTAAACGATAACACTGGTTGCATTTCAGTCTTTGATGCAGTGCATTCACAATTTATCCTTCTCACCCTCCTCTTGATTCCAAGGCAACCATACTGAGATGTGACCTTAATAACTACTAATTCCTGTGTGTTTTTGTATCTATTTCTGGGCCTTCTAACCCTTACCACCAAATGTATAGTCATATACTAGAACCACACTGGTTTAATTATGAAAGCTTTCCCACATGTTTAATAGATGATAGGGCAGGTCTTCCTTCTACTTTCTGATGTTTAGACTGATTGTTTTTCTAATTTTAACATTCTTTTCTTTATTGACTGTATACTTTGGTCTCTCATAGACTCTCTTAAACCAGCTTTGCCATTATGCTGGTTGCCTCCTCAATGACTTAAACAAATTTTTGATGTATGTTCACTATGTTTTTGTAAGAAAGTACTTTTTAAAAATTTAACTTTGTTCTCTTTAATTGAAGTGTAATTGATATAATATCTGATTAGTTTCAGTGGACATCATAGTAATCTGATATTTTATACATTATGAAATTATTCCTGTGATGTCTAGTTACCATCTAGGATGATTATTTTGTTCTAAATATAAGTATTTGTTTATAAATATATCTAGTATAATGGCCTTAGTTCCTTCTTTCTTTAAACAGATTCATTTAGTTCCCTGCCATGAGCAATCATTTAACTGGCTTATATTATTATTTTTTTTTGGCCATTAACTCTTTCCTGTATCACCCAGTCTCAGTCAATAGGATGGTCTAAATTGAGCATTTACTTTTGTATTTTGAAATATGCATATTACTCCATTATCAATTTGTTACCTTTGATATGTTCTGACTGCCACTATGGGGATGAGGCAAGCAGTAAACTTATTTTTACCTCTCCTTTCTCTCCTTTCTTGTTTTTCTTATAAGTCATATCACCCCTACATTGTCAGATCATTTTATTAACCCTTTTCCCACTTTTGTTTTGGTCTTAGTTTTGCTCTTAAATATATTCAGTTTCACCGCCAAGTCTTTTGCCAAAGTTTGCCCACCATTTGGGTTGGCTGGAGTTTTCCCTCTACCGGTAGTTTTCTCAAGAAGGGCTCATGTCAACTTTAGTCCCTGATTTATTGCATGTTCAAAACTGTCAGCAGCCTTTATGCTTCCTAAAGTAGAAGCTGAAAATCAAATCGGTGTTTCATACTTTCAGGGATATAAAATCCTTGGCTGGATATAAATTCCTTCACTCATACTTTCTTTTCTCAAGTATCTTGTAGGTTTTCTTCCCTGGACTTGTGGTATTGAATTTTCTGATTAGAAACCTGATGTCATCTTAATTTCCTTTTTCTTATATATGCAACTTGAAACTTTTGGCTGACTGAGGAAAGAATGTTTCTTTATAATTAAAGTCCTTTATTATGATAATATCCTTACTAGCATATGTTTTTGTATTGATTGACTTAAGTAAACTTTCACTGATAGATGTATGCACTCTCAATCTGTAAAGTGTACTTTTATTCCAGGACCATTTTCTTTTACTTTAAAATTTGTGTTCTGTTGCATTCAGCTGGTTTACATCCTTAAGAACTCCAAATATGCCTATGTTAGAATTCTATTTTTTGTCTGTTATATATTTCTTTTAAATCATTTTCATTAAAAAATTGTTTCATTTTGTTAATTTTCTGATTTCCATCTTGTATGTCTCTGAATGACTTTCTATAGCAATCCTCCCTCATTCACTTTCCAGTTTTGCCCTAAATCTGCATTGATTTTCCATTTTTCTTCTATTTTTTTTCCTGATGTTTGTTTATTCCTGTTTCATTTCCTCCTGCTATCTGGCTGTCACCTCCTGTTGTGATCTTTTGCATAGCTATAATTGCTTCATTAAATTTAAAACAAAATTATGGTAAATTGTTTTGTTATCATTTTGTTCTATTTCACGATAACAATTTTTTTTACCCTAGTGATTCCTTATCACCAGTTGGAAAGTTCTGATGCCTGCTTACACATATTTTTCTTTCCATATGTATTCTATGTGTATCTGATTTTTTTTGTTACGTGTATCTGAATGAGTTGAAGTTTCCTGGACAAGTATTTATAGGAGATTTCTCTGGTGAGAGTAGAGAGAGGACACCGGAGAGTAGCCTTTCTAGCTTAGACTTTCTAGAAATAAACTATTTCTTTTTCTGATGGTACCTCTATTAGATATGTCTTGTTGGTCTGTCCAAACTTCACTTTGTCCAGGAGGATTATTCACCACCAGTCCATTGCACCAGTATCTCTTACTGGCCCCTGCAGCCAAGCAACAGCGATGGCATTCCAAAGTGATCCCCTCACTTTTAAAGATACGTCTACGCTGGCGTTACCCGGGATCTCCCATCCTTTTCCTTCTGCAACCATATATTTGCTAGTAGTTTCTGTGGCTGACCACAGCTGCTGCCCTGCACTCCCAGCTTTCTGCTGTCATTTCCTCCGGGCAGTCTGCATGGCAAAGTCTCAGCTGCTTTTGGCTGCACTTACTTTCATCTGGAACCTGTCATTTTCTCTGTCTACTTGTTCTACTGAAAATAGTAATGATTTCTATTTCCTTTCTTCCTCTGTACATTTTCGGGAGTAAAGAGGAAAACTGAGAACCAAATAGTCCCCACTGATGGATTTAACTCTTCAAAAAACATCTCAGCAAATTTGGTATTTAGGAAGCTGGTATCAATAATGCAGAAACACAGCAAATGAAAGAAAGACCATAATAGCATAAGTAACTGGGCAGACATACAGAGTCACAGTGGCAATTCCAGAAACGTCATTAAGCAGTTATACATATAAAATCTTATAATTCTGCTTTGAATGGATAGGAGGAATGAATAGAAGATGGTTTCCCTTGATTCCAGAGATTTCTTGATGAAAGTTAGTATGTGTATATCCAGAATAAAAGAGATTCTATCAGCGAAAGCTCTGGTTTATTGCTTACTTTCAAGGTCAAAAGGAAGGAATTCAAAAGATATGCCATATTCAGTCAGGTTTCTGGTGGAAGGAGAGGGGTCTCTATCAGAGCAACTCAGACCCTCTGTCCACCTTCTCATAGAAATTCAACTAGATAAGTTAGAGAGGTACGTAAGTCATTTAAAATTACCTTTCCATTTAAAATGAGTAAGTTCACCATCCAAAGAGTGATCATAAATATTATAAATGTATCCCTTTCAAATCGTTTAATGCGTACAACCTGCTGTCAGTTTATGGATCTAGAAACTCAGAGTTTGGTATCACTACCATTCTAGAAAACTGCTTGTCTCTGTAGCAGAGGTGGCTTTACCATGATTCCAATGAAACTTAAGCTTTAGAGACCCTCACTGTTCTGGAACTATTCCAAGGCCCAAGGCAAAGACCTAGCAATGTATATACATGAGTACATGTCTTTGTAAAGCCTGCAAAGTAAGGTATTTTAACTTCAGTGTGTTAAGACCAAATTTATTCCAGTCCAACTTCCCTTTTATTATATTTACCCTCATGTCAGGTGGTTTTAGGTAGTCACAGGCATTTTGAGATCAGGCTAAGAAAAAGTGCTACAATATATTCAGTTTGGACTTATTGGGATGTATTTATGTAGTTTTCCAAGAATTTCATGTACCAAGTTAAATTATTGCTGTCCCAGTGAATGAATGGCTTCTACTAATACTCTTACAAACCCTCTCCCATTATGACAGTTTAACTAGTGTCATGACAAAAAAGTTAAGGAACAGAGGTCGTCATATCATGATAGCAAAAAATTGTGCAGAGAGTAGAAGTCAAAGAAAGCTTGAAATATATGAAGCCAGTACTCATCAGACATGTAAAATTATTATAAAACAGAGGATTAGTTTCTCATTAACACCTTGTCCACTCAGAATTTCTCTCTGCCAGAAGTATTTCATAATACAATGTATACAGTTTTATACCCCTGGCTCTCAGGTGGGTCCTTCATATTGTAGAACCTTTCTTACAACTTGTTAAGTCTTTCTGCAGTGCATGGGGATGGGCTTTGGCCATAACTGCTGTTTGGGCAGGGAGATCTGAGCCCAGACCTGGTGGTGGGTGGGTCTCCTGACCACTTTAAAGCATCTGCTTCAATGTTCTGTGAGTCTCGCTCTGCTGTTGAGGACGGACCAGGTCCGGCAATACCATCCGAGCAGGCTTCCCTGAGCCTGGACCTGGACCCACATGGCCTTAGGTCTCCATTTTTCCTCTCTAGGTTGCATTCCCATTCTCTACCCTATGGGCTGATGGGATTGTCCCAAAGCTCAGTGGAAGAGCTGTGGTTCCAGGAGGGTGGTTTGGCTGCAAGAGGATTGCTCTCCTGGCTAATGCAGAGTTTCTTTCATGAAATCCCGTGAGGCTGTCCTGCCAGAAGAGGGCTGCCCTTTCACCTTTGGATGATTCTCCCTCATTCTGGATACAGATGAGGGCAGGGTGCTGGGATAACAATGGTTCGCTGATGACCTCGGGTTTGAGCTGCATGCGCGTGTGTGAGCGCACATGCATGCGCCTTTGTTACAAGAGTTTCACAGAGGGACGTAAAAGAATAAAACACCTTTTCCTGAATTGCAAGGGAACCAACAGGCCAAAAAGTGATGTGGACAAAGTCCAACTTGGCGAGTATGTGAATTTACTAGGGGTTACTTACAGAGCAATCGATGTCGTTGGGACAGTGCTGTACCGAAGTTGCCTCCTACATTTAGGGTAGCTTTTATTGGGGAACAGGAAAAGGGCCAGTGCAGGTAAGCATGTAAGCATGGAATTCCTTCCTCTCGAGTTCCAGCAGATGCAGTAAACATCCTTGCAGTCCTTGGGCCCCCGCCGGCAGGCTGAGACAGGAGGAGGAATCCCCCTGCCCTCCCCTTGGAGCGCATCCAGCGGGCTGTCCGTTAGAAAGGCTGCTGTAATCCAGTTGGCTTTAGATTAGTCAGGTTATGGAGGATCACCTTCATATGGGTTCCTGCCAGTCCACAGCTCCTGAGGATGGTGGGAGGGGCCGCAGCCATACTTATGCAAAGGGATTGTCAACACTATACTCAGGGTGATTAGCGCTCTGCATGTTCTGTGCGTGAGTTAGGCATTCCTCTGGGTGGGGAGGGGGGCGGTGGGGGTGGCGGCCCATGTCTTCACGGCTTTCCAGACCATTGTTCCCAATGCCAACAGATAAATACCTACAGATAAATGTCCTTTCAGAGTTGCCTCCATCAATGTGACATTGGGTTTTCTCGGCTCTGTCTTATGCTGTCCTTGACAGGGAACAGACATGCGTACAGGAAGGGGGCCACTCTTCTCCCACATTCATGGGTCCTGTGGTGTTATTTGGAAGGCAGGGGTGCAGTTAACTCAAAAGAGATCACATTCTAGGAACACAGTGATTACGGCATAAAGAGCTCAAGAGGAGATGTGGTGGGAAGATGTGTTGTTCTACATTCACACTATAAAATTTTAGCTGCAAGCTCAGTGTAACCAATGAATTAATCACATTTCCTGCATATTTTGGAGAAGACTTGAATTTATGTTTGTTATCAGCCATGAGAGAGGGTAGTATGAAGCCAGAATCCATAGATAATCCAGCACCATGAGGAATGATAGACCCGGCATTAAATAAAAGCTATGAAGGACATTCTCAGGCAAGATCAATATTGTTTCCATATAAACAAGTTCTAAAAGTCCATGGAATTTTGAGCAATATCAACCTTTAACCTCTTTGTTGAGATAAGAGATAGAAATTAGCCAAGAAAAGCACAGGTGGACCAAAACCATGAAGAAATAGTTCTTGGATCTGAAGAGATGATGCCTGGACATTATTGCGGGTCTTTTCATTCATTTGTTGGGCACTAAATACACAGGTACTTCTGCTCTACACACTGTTCTAAAATCTCATCAGCATATCACTATGCATCAAAAAGGCTCATGAATTTTAATATACTCCTAAATAAACAATTTGTTGATTTGTTGATTCTAAGTAAACAATCAAGTTGCTTACTTAGATAGGGACCCTCCACAAAAAATAACTGCCTGTGGTCTCACACACCCTCAGGGTCGCTCTGGTGGGGTAGTACACATGACTTCTGAGACCTGGTTTCTGCTTAGAGGTAGCTTTATGTCAGGCTACACATATGTAATCCAAATATTTTTGCAATTATTTCATCTCACTTAGGGAGTCTTCCCTTTTTTGATGGAATATTAGCCTACTTGATCATTCTCTTCTTAATTTCATCCCATCATACATAAGAGATTTTTGAAATGTTATGAATGATTATACTATTCTCTTATTGTCTCTAATTGTAATTTTACTATTTGTGAATTAATACTGTTTCACATACTATAAGCCTTGCTTATTTATAAATTATTTCATATATATTTGCTTGTTCTCTGTAAATGAATGATAAAATCCTTAAAATCAGGTATTAGGTTTTAAGTCTTTGTTTCTCAGTGTGACAAAGCAGATGCTTAATAAATACCATAAGAAATTTATAATTCTCAGCTAAGAATGTAAATAATAAATTTGTATAAAGACTGATAATATATATGGAAATGTTTTAAGCTATTAGAATAACTCTAATTAAACATGAAATCTAATATTACAGTTGAGAATGTGCTCTTGGAAAATATTGGTATAAAGTAGGTCATTCATGATACTTGTGAAAAAGATTATGTATCCTTGCATTGAAAGATACTAATTTTGTCTTCTGCTCCTACTGACTTTGAAAGTCTTGATAAAAGGTAGAATGATTCCCCACCCCCTCCAGTTCAGAGGAGCTGTCATCTCTTACGCAGCTGATTTCTGGTGCAATCAATCTAGTTAATGTCAAGTACCACTGACAAGCGTGTTTGTGACTCAATCACCTGGAGGCATTTGAAGGGTTGGTGCAATGACTTGGATGGGAAAAATAAACAGAAATAAAAGTCCTCTAGTCTGAACTTTCTGCAACTTGAATGGCCTCTTGGGGCTGTGACTCAGACACAGCGAGCCCTTTTCATGGGAAGATGTCCTCACCAACCTCCTGTGGGGCAAGGTTAGGAGTGACCCAGGCCTGGCTAGAGATGAACACTCCG
The DNA here is from genome assembly GCF_040802235.1 of Manis javanica. Taxonomy (NCBI): domain Eukaryota; kingdom Metazoa; phylum Chordata; class Mammalia; order Pholidota; family Manidae; genus Manis; species Manis javanica. The sequence goes on along the minus strand of NC_133164.1, from coordinate 106,866,946 downwards.
CTCTCATTTTTAGCACCAGAATGGTAGACTTGGCCCTATGGGCTAGTTATTTGTTCATTGTCAACCTCCATTCTCCCCAGTCCCCTTGCCTTTGACTCACCGAAACCGAATTTCCCAGGAGGGCGGGCAGGGCGTCTGTCTCTTTCATTGCCATTTCTCTTGCACATAGCACCTGTCTGGCCAGTGGAGGATCTCACTGTGTTGTTAATGACAGTCTACTACATGCAGCTAAATTCTTTCTAGGACTTACTTGGAAGTGCAATCAAACTTCATGTCTTTAAAGACCCTCCAATGATACAGAGTGCTGTATCACTTTGATGCCTGTAAATCACTGGGAAGTGAGGAAGATCTGTTTATAATGGTTTCCTTGAATCAGATGGTAACAGAAAATTGCACAAAAGAACATGGGGGATAGAAGCACATAAGTTCCCTTTTACTTTATTGTCTGTTCTTGTTTTAAAATTCTCCAAGCACTGCTCCTCAACCTTCTATCTCCTCTATCTTTCTTCATGCTGGCTAGGAGGTTCATTAGCCGGGTACTGCTACTTCACAAAATATGCCTTGTCTAGGCTTGTTATCACTCCTTAGGCATAAACCATCACCCAGAGTGAGAGGGGAAAATCAGAGGGGTAAAGGTAGATAGCTCTGGATTCAGTTTACATTCTCTCCTCTCCATCAGTTAGCTCTCTATCTCTCTCTATCCCTGTATATTTGTGACTATGACAGGAGTACTGAAACCTCTTCTTGGCATCAGTAACCTTATTCTAAATCCCATAAACACCCCCTGATTGGATGAAGAGATACATACACTGAGCAGAGTGTATTATTTCCTTTGATGCCCCTTGGCTACACATTTCCTGGGTATTCTATCAAAAATTTTCAGTAACAAATCCATTATTGTGTGAAATCTTATTTGCAGAGACTTCTTTTCTTGAAAGACTGTACCTGACACATTTTGACCAATTACTGATGCTTCTCTTCCCTAACCTATGCTGAGGAAGCTTCTGGACACAGCACACTCTGTAATTAGGTCAATTTGAGTGGATTTGCCTGAAAGTAGCCTATTAGATGACACTCTTCTTGTTATGAAGAAATCTCCTTTAAGCAAGGGGAGGTAGGTGCTTGTATTTACTTGTCGCATTAATCAGAAGTGGTACGGATATGCTTAATTTGACCTTTAAGCAGACATAACTCAGACTCACCTGTCTTTTTTTATATAACTATTGTCAAACTTTCCCCCTCTTTTAGCTAGCACTGATTCCTGATTTCCTAACAGCGTCAATCTTCAGACAATCATGAAATTTCAGGGTGTCAAAGCTCTGTAGCATTTAATGAGGACCAATCACATGGAAGAAACAGGGTCAGTAGGAGCTGTAATTTTCCTAGAACCTTATTCCTAACTCAGGACCTGTCATTTCGCAAGCAGGTTTGGCCACTGTGTGTGCATGGTGTGATTTCACCGTCTTCTCGGGAGAGCCCTGATCAAGCTCTCCTTCAGCAAGACTCTCCTACATGCTGGCTGCCAGGTGAAATGTCATTCCAGCTGTTGACATAAATATCCCAGGAGGGAGTATGGGAATGATATGAGAGACATAAGCAGTGCTCCCAAAGTGGTTATGATCAGCAGAAGTGGAGTTATGGGGACAACTTCTATGAGAGCCAGTCACAGCGAACGCCAAGCAGAATCTAGAATTTCTACGTGCTCCCATGGGACAGGGATGACTGAGGCTAATAGTCGCAGCAAGTCACACCAGGTGAAGAGTATCTTCTGCTCTCTTGCTATTGTCCCACATCAGGAAGGTAGAATGAATATCCATGAGATCTAGACAGAAATGGTCTCACTGAACACGATGATCTGAGTGGGGCTGATAGCATGCTTTTGCCTCTTTTGGCTTCCAGAATATTGAATGCACTGCAATATTTAGATAATGTAAATTCTAACTAGATTAACTCCTAATAATGCTCTCTGGAGGGTTGACCTATGCTGTTATGTGGGGTGCAATCTCCTTTATGTCTAGCATTCTTGCAATGTTTGTGTTGGAGCAAAGTTTTATCCTTCCCACTATGTTGAGAGAAGAGGGCTTTTTTAATTGGGATACAAGGATAAAATGCATACGCCACCAAACAGAATGAATGAAGCAGTGACACTTCTTATGATATTAAGCATCTCCCTGTAAGAGTAGTTTAAGGTGTTACTCATTAATCATTGACTATCCAGAATCAGACAGAGCTTTTTAATACAGATTATTCTTGTGATTAATTCAATAAAGAATAGGTAAGTTATCATATGAATTTTATTTAATGTTGATGGGATATTGTGGATGTCAGAAGTAGGGTCGTCATGTTCCCAAAAGAATCATGATAATATACAACATGGTCTTTCTTGCTTCATAATACCTGGAACAATGGGTTAAATCTGCTTGCATACAGATATTTTTTGAATCATAAGTAGATAACCAAATTATCCCCATAATTTTCAATCCTTTTATTAATCCTAAATAAACATTACTTACAAGGCACAATCAGAATGTATATCTGAACCTAGCAATATTTTAAGATATATGTCCTGGATCATGGAGGGACATATCCTAAAATTTTTAACTGGGTTAACCTTTCAGGAAATGGCTAGAATTGATCGATTTTTCTAGGATCATCATTTATCTGCCTTACTGACATCAAGGGGGCTGGAAATAACTTGTGGAATGATGTGAATGAAGGAGGTGTAAGGAGAATGGAGGGCATTTCTTTTTCTGAGCACTCCAGGGAAGAATCAAGTTTTGTAGAGACACATGAGGCTGGTTGGAATCTAAAGAAGTGAACTTCGAAGACATTGCTTTAAAATTCTTCAGGAAAGTTGATGATCAAGGACTGACAATTTTATGAATTATCTGAGTCTCTTGCCACTTGACAAGTCTAGATATCATTTTATCCTACTGATGTCATTATCATTTTCATAATTTTACATTTGTGTCCTGGGGAGAAAAAGCAGCACATAAATCAGGGCTTCTTCAACAGATCTGTGAACTTCCTGAAGACAAATTTTTTTTTCTGATTCACTTTTATAAGTTTACCATAGAGTTCAGTGTCTAGAAAACAGTTATTGTTTAGTAAATGCTTGTCAGAGGAATTAATGTCAGAAAGAAGGTAGATTTAGTTGTAGAGCAGGCTTCTGTATGTAAATAATAAATGAACAATACAAAGAACATGGAAAAATGCCCAGTGAGAATGGTAGAATAAGAAGGGAAAAGCTCAGAAGAAGAAAAGATCTGGGAGTCTTAAAAAGGAATTCATAGAGGAAGCAAAACTTGAGCTGAGCCTTGGATATAGTTAGAATTTAAAGTAATCACATGTACAATACACTCTTTCTACATCCTTGTCCCTGTATTTGTGATGTGCCCTTTTCTTAGGGGGAACTATTGATCAAAATGAAGATTCAAGAAGGAAATTTATGCTTTTGGAGGAAGCAACAGTATTAAGGTTGGTGAGGAGAAATATTGAGGTCAGTAAATTCAGGGGAATATATACAAGTCACTGATACACTTTTGGAGACAGCCAAAGATAGAAATTAGCATTCTTCTTCGGATTTTTAATGATGTGAGACAAGAACACAGTTAAATTTGAGCTAAGTTAGGGTTTTAATAAAGGTTAAATTGTGTATATTCCCATCCATGTTGCCCTGGCAGTAGGATTCATAGCCTTAGAATAATGACAATTTAATGGAGGAAAAAAATCCCACATGCTAATTAAATATATTTAATTGGAGACAGAACAATAGGTGTTCTAATTAGCTCCACCTTTGGAAATGGTTTAGGGAGGAGTTTGGTGGTGGTTCCTGAGCTAAGTAATTTGCACAGGTACAAAAGGGTGAAGTTAAGCCTGCTTACTTGACATCACCTACAGACCTGGTTTCTCTCACTGGCTTAATTACAAACAATTAAATTATAAATCATATAGTTGCATGGCCATCAATATTATTATCTGAAAGGAATTTTAGACAGGTGAAAGCTCATTTTCTGATGACCAGAGGAAACTGGTTTGGAATCAGTGGTAGGAATGAGGACAAAGGGGTCTCTGCAGATTTTGGCCATAGAGTAATCAACAGGATGCCAGAGAGCCCCGATAAATGATCGCTGAGCTGTGTTTCACACCTGATAGCAGGAGTGTAATAATGGCAGCTATCTCCTTAAAATGGGAGCTGGATATTTCCACAAAGAAGAGGGCTTCTGCTTCTTTTTCTATTCCCCAAAGAAAAAACAATCACAAGGGCATGGAGACTATGACAACTTCGAGCTTAATCTCCGTGTCAATAAGTCATGGCCACCCTGTACCTGCTTAGTCATCTACTTCCACGTGGTTAACTCAGTGCCCTGGGAAAGGTGCTAACCCCATGTTCTGGAAGGTGTTTTCCAACCCTTTGGATCAGAATCTCCAACAAAAAATTTTTGTCAGCTAGGATTCTGTGCCACCACCCACACTTGATTAGAGTTGTGGGGAAGTAGGAGAGGTTAAATAGAATAGAGTGAAGGTTGGGAAAGTGGTGTGGCAGTTTTGCAAGGTCCTCTGCCTCAGGAGAAAATGGGAAGGAACTCTGAATTGTCAGAGATACAGAGAGAGCAAAAACAATAATAATACAATTGCATAACTGGCGAGGATTTTAGACAAATAGGCATGGTAATTGGGGTGGCTTGTGGCTTTGAAGTCAGCTATCATCATATAAGAATATGCTTTACAGGTGACACATCGCGATGGTTGCAAGTGAAGGGTTTTAACAACGAATACATTCATTTCAAAGTAAATACATCAGATCTCTTTTCTTGCAGTCTACAGAACCAAAGTGAAGTTTCTTAAGCAAACATCTGCTGTGGAGCAGTTTGTCTCCCCACCTTCTAGTTCCTAGGCCAAGTGTCTTGGAACCTGGAAGGTACCTGGAAGGTGGACATACCAGATAGAAGTAATGAGAGTAGAATAGGGAATCAACAGCTATCTTTTCTCATCCACACGAGTATGTTCCCAGGAAAGGCCCTGATGTCATGCTTTATACCTCTATGTGATCTGAAGCCATTGTGTTATGATAGGCCCCATTAAATGCCACTCTGCTAAAAAATACCTCATTTAATCTTTTTTCAAAGTCCTTGGAAGAGTATTCTATACTCACTCTCTTCACTTACTCCCCACGCATCTACTTCAATCTAGGGTTGGACCTCACTGCATTGAAATGGTTCCCTCTATATCATCCATGTCCTTCTTGTTTCCAAATTTCATGGATATATTTTATTCTTTCTATCACTTGACAACTATTGCCTCCTTATTAACCGTTATTCTCTTTGATTTCGTACCAAGTGGCTCTTCTTGTTCATTTTTTTTTTACTATTATTTTAGTCTTTTCTGTTGGTTTCTATTCCACTACTCATTCTTTAGATGTTGGTGTTCTTCGGAGTTCTATCATCAACTCACCAATATATTCTCATCTACTTAATCTCCTTAAGTAATTTCAGCATTCTGTGGGTTTGTTTTACATCTGCATCTTGAAATCATCATTTCCAGCACTGATAGCTCCTAATAACTCGAGAATTGTACATCCAACAAATAGCTCATTAGATATCTCCACCTGAAGATAGATGAGCAGCTCAACTCAGGGTGACCTCAAATGAACTAACCATGTTTCCTCTAAAACTACACGTAAAAAAAAAGGGTTTTCATTGGCAGCACCACCATCCGTTTAATTAACCTGTCTACAAACCTCTCATTCATTTATAAACAGGATGTTCCACATGACTCTTGCTAGCAAGTACAAAAATATCGAATGTGTAGTAATTCTCCAAATATAGACCAACCCCTACTTTTGAAAGTGCTCCAAAAACAGGTTTTCATCATCCAGTTGGCAATAAACTCTGACCTGTGTCAACTCATTTGAGGTGAAATCCGAATGAACTGACATAAAGTTATCTTAGTTCTTTATTTATCCCTCTTACTATGCATATTCATACACTTCAGTGAAGAAATATTAACAGATTGGAGCATGGCGCTGGTGTAGACCTTCCCACCTGTGTTCTGTAATATGTAGTGGAATTTCTGGAATATACACCACAATATTTTAATTAAGTCTGCAACCTCCTACAGTCTTAAGCACTTCTGACCACGTGGGTTTCAGGTAAGGGATGATGACTGTGCACTGTAATAATAACTATTTCTATTTGTGTTTCTTAGTACCTTCCACATTAACCAGCCATCATGTCCTGGAAATTTTATCTTATTGCTAGAATCTCTCTCTCTGATTCTATTCCTGCTCTCACTAATTTAGCTAGAAACCGGGACTTCTGGCAGCTGTAGGGTGAGTCTTTCATCCAGAGTAATCTGGCCCTGCCCAAAACTTTGTGTCCTCACCTAGCAAAATGAAAGTGCTGCATCTGACTGAACCTACTTTCTTTATATACAATATGACATCCTGGGAGTTGGTTGGTCTTCTTCCCGCTCCAGTTGTCTTACTGAGCAATTTTTTTCTAAATGCATTCACTTCTACTGCCAGAAGGAGGCTGGAAAATACAAGCTTTTCTACTGTGTTACACATCCACTGTTGTTTTAGTGCTTGTAGTAGAGTGTGTCTGATTGACTTACCCATTTTTTTGGCAAGGATCCTAATTCAGTTTTTCATTATCTCATTCCAGAACTATTGAAAGTTAGCATGGGTGAGAGGCTGGGGTAGGGAGGTGGGGAGGGCAGATGGATAAAGGGTCACAAAAATTCTCAATCATAATATAAGTTGGTCATAGGGATGGTACAGCCTGGAGAATATAGCTGATGATTCTATAACATCTTCCTGTGTTGACAGATAGTAACTGCACTAGTGGGGGTAAGGATTTAATAATACGGATAACTGTTGAACCACTGTGTTGTGTACTTGAAACCAATATAAGATTGTATATCAACTATACTTCAATTAAAAAAGAAGTTTCCTAATTGGCCTCTCAGCTCATATTTATCCCCTTTAAATCCATTCTCTCAAAATCACTAGACAGCACAAATATGACCACAATACATCTGGGCTCAAACTCTTAAGTATCTCTCCTCTTCCATTAGTTTGATGTCTTCCTAAACTTTAACAGGACATAAGTGGGCCTTTGCTGGTCTCACCTTTGTCTGTCTCACTTTTCTCATTTCTTTCCTTGAGTTTATTCTCCAGCAATTTAAAACTGCTTGGATTGTTCTCCACATTCTAAGGTGTTTTTGTATCTGCTTTCTTGTACTTGCTTGTATTTCTTTCTGAAATGATGAAATCTCTCTACTCCCAATGTTCTAATACCAGTTGCCTGACTACATCTCCTCATAGTTGGCAGAATAAGTAGGTTTCATCTCTTTTAGAAACTTTTTCCATTCCTCCTGGAATTAGCCCCCCACACCCTTTATGGTACGATATCATATGGCCCTGTGCATAGAGTTGGCATTAAACTCTTATTATAATTACTATACTTATCTGTTTAAATATGTGTTTATGAAATCATATGAAAGCAGAGACTGCACTTTTAAACAATTTTTATATCCACAGTTTCTAGACCAACACTCAGCATATTGTAGCCCAACATACAGTAAGCACTTATAAAAATGAATATAGCATAAGGCTCTTGCTCTCCTTTTATGGAGGAGAAAGCTGTGGCTCAGATTAAGTAACTTGTTACAATGGATGTTTTGTGTTGCCCTCCCTTGTATGTTAGAAGCTGGAAGCCTAGAAACTTCATTTCCTAGACTCACTTGCCAGCAGTGTCTGGGTTTAGGTTCTATTCATGAAAGGCTCTTACTTGGGACTGGAAAGCAGAAGGAAGGCAGAAGCTGATCTGCTGGCTTTGGCAACATCAGTGGCGGAACACACTGCAGATTCCTGCAGAAGTCCAAGTGACAGCGGTGAGATCGGTAGCAGGGGTGCCTGCAGCAGGGGTGAGCTGAGGGGTCCTCTTGATGGAAGCTCGGCCTGGGCTCCGGCAGCGACTGTGGCTGTGCGAGATGACTGGGGCTGGGCAGTGTGCCAGGTGTCCTGCTGTGTGTCAGTTCTGGACAGCACCACCTTCTCCCCGCTCTTTTCTACTACTCTAGTCCTTTTAATAATTTTTAAACCGAATTCCTTCCTACTCAAAGTACTTGGAATGGGTTTGGTTTTCCTGATTGAACACTGATGATGGCTTTAAAGTCACACAGTAAGGAAGCAGCAAAGCAGCAATGAGACTTGGTCAGCCTGATTGCAAGGTCCCTGCTTACTTACAGCCTTTGAGCACACAGACCACCTCTCACTGCAAAAGGAAGCTCTCCTTTGGGAAGAGCTCTCCTTTGTGTCCTTTGTAAGGCTTAGATTTCAGGGTAGACCCATTATATAGTAGAAGGAAGGACCTTCTTGCAGATGGCAGACTGATCTTATGCATAAAGTCAGTCCTATGCAGAGAGTTTCCTCATAGTTTTGAGGAAGAAAATGTTACCTGTTCTTTTGGGGAATCGATACTGACTGGTCTCTGGTGAATGACCAGGTTCAGGACTTCTCTGCACAGCAAGTGAACAGGGGGAAAATGAATCAGGTAAATGAGCAAGTTGGACATCTGGTGACAAGAAAGAACCTCAAATACACATGGTGTGAGTTTATCATATGTCAGCTTGTGCCTCTACATTCACAAAGGCAAAGCCAAAATCAAAGTCAAAGAAGACCATGCTGGGCAACTTCAGAGACCTCCCTTGATTTTCAGAGCAGAGAATCACCCACTTGCCTCCAAGTGGAGCAAGAAGGGAACTGGCAAAGGAGTTGGTAGATGGCCCAGTGAGTGTATCTGACCTGTTCCCTGTGGTGGGACAGTGTAAATGTGCAGGGGAGGGTGGCCACTTGAATTTGTTATCTAACTTCTCTTGGTTCCAATCTCCTTATCACAAAATGCCTACCCTACAGGATTATATTGAAGAATAAAATGCTCAGTCAATGTATAGTAGATGTTTAATTAATACTTGTCCACTTAGAGCCAGTCACAATGTTTACTGAGAGTTTCCTGATTGCCAAGGGCTGTTCTAAGTGCTGGGAGCAAGACAGAGTGCCTGCCCGCTGAGAGCTGACGTGCAGAGCACACTGCTTTCGTTAAAAAGAAATACCCTCCCCTGTTTCCTCTAACTTATTTTAGACACCAAATTAAATGTCAATGGAATGGAGGAGAATCAGATTAAGGGTTGTTATCTAACAGAAAGGGTGTTTAAAACACCTGAGAAAGAGCAAATTAACAAGAGACCATTTGTGGCCTCTTTTCCAGAATCTCTAGGAAGCAAGCTGAGTGATCTGCTATATCTGAGGATATGAGGGAAAGAAAACTTATCCTAAAAAATTCTCAGGTAGCTTTTGGTGCGTACGTGTCTGTGTTGGATGCTGTGCGGAGCACCTGTGACGTCAGGGTGGAAGTGCTCTTGTGATATCAAGAGGTCTCCGGGTGCTGCTCCCGGACCAGTGCAGTGAGCATCGCTGGACTTCCAGGGGCATTTAGGCATGAGTTACAATTGGCATATCTGAGCTGAACATGTTTCTTATTTCGGAGGGAATTGGAGAGATCTTCAGTCCTTCTAGGAAGGAATTTTTTTTTTTCTGTATTCTGGCAGAGTGGGTAGGGCTAATGATTTGCTAATGAGCTGCCAAACTGGATTCCACTTCACGTCAAGTCTTTTCTTCTCATTAGCATCAACTAGCGTTTACTATTTTTTCCTTCATGTGTCCAGGCCACACTATAGGACACATCCAATTTAACCTGATTCAGGGCAGTGAGAGGGCAGGTTGACACCACTATATGGAGACTGTTACCAGCTCACCTAAACTTGGACTTGCCCACATTATGTAATATTGAAGCTTGCTAGACATAAATTTTTCCAATTTCTACATTTTACAAAAAATAGAACATTTTTAAAGAGTTAAGGGTCTAGCCGATTCCTTTGTTTTATATTTAAACTGGTTAGGCATTTAAAGAGATTTAGATAGAGCTATCCTTCAGGTGGGTGTACTTTCCATTAAATACTGGCTTTCAGTTAAGTACATGCAAAATCCACAAATCTCTGCTACTGCGGGTATCCAAACTAGACATTAGGATCACCGAAGTCGTGCATCTCAGTGTTTTCCAAACTGTCTGTGGTGGCTTGCATTTCCAGTATCTCAGCCTAATAATTTTGTCCAATTATTTGCCAAAATCAGTGAATAAAAGTGAAATAAAAGAACACAAAGACATACAAAACACAAGCCCATTTAAAAAAATATTAAATTCAGCAGATGTAGAATTAGTGTCAAATTGCAGCAAAGTTCCTAAAGATGCACCCTCAGTTTCAGCACTTGTCATGGACCAGCGACTGTTTGCAGGCTGGTGTCATCCTGTGACTCACACTACGTAACAAGTTCTGTCCCTCAGCGTTCACCTGGGTGCACAGACCAGATCAACGAGGACACGTCTACAATTCTGCCCCTTTTTGGCTTGCAGTAAGCTCATGACTCCACCCACCCCAGGAAGCCCAGAGCGGTGCTGTCCAAAAAAGGATAAAACATGAACCACTTATGTAATTTTAAATTTGCTACTTGCCTCACTAACAAAACAGAAACAGCTAAAATTCATTTTAATAATACATTTTATGTGACTGGATATGGCCAAAAAATTCAACATGGAATGAGTATAAAATATTGTTAATGAGATGTTTTACATTCTTGTTCTATAGTCCTTGAATCTGGTGTACAGCCTTCACTCCCAGCACGTTGCGGTTCAGACCAGCCACATATGAGGTGCTCATAGCCTCATGGGACTCGTGGCTCCCCCACCGAACAGTGCAGCAATAGAGCTTCCTCTGCACTGTTCCAGAGTGAGTGAGACACATCTAGAAGATCGTAGTTTAGAAGGAAACTATCCCCATGAAAAGGAAACTTCAAACCTTTTTGGGGAGAGGAAAGTGTGCTGGATACACGTAGGGAGACATCAACGGCCAAAGATCTGCATTCCTTTCTCATCTGTCTATGTAAAGTCAGCTTGAAGTTGCTTTGGCTCAGCATTTCTGGAATCTCAGTTCCAAATATTCTGATATGTCCAGTATTTTTCAGCTGTGTTACTTTCAGCCTCTCTGGGCCATGCACTCTTCATATTCCAAGTACAGCTGATAGTTCGTATCCTACATATCTCAGTTATTTGAAAACCACAAAAGATATTTGGAAAGTTATCAGTATATCTTAAAATATCTTATTGGGTTGGTCTTATGTTTGGTCTTCTCCCTCCTTCAGTTTTGTTCTATAGGGATAATGTCCTCAAAATCTGCCACTTCCATATTGATTGTTGGTGTTTGAGGGTAACGACGGCCGAGCTGTCTGATCTGTCAGTGAGTTATGTGGGGGAACATCTCTGCTGCCCGGCGGAACTGCGTTCACATGCACTTAATCTCCTTAATGACATTCACGGAGACAGTTTCAGCTCGGTCCCCTCATCATCAATCCTCTTGACTGTGTTTCAAGTTATGTCTGTGGGGGAAGGGAAGTACCTCCAATCACTCAATCATAACATTTGGAGCAGTCAAATATTTAGAGTTAACCTCTTGTTAGCTTTTTCTTTTCAATAAGACACAAACACCCACTAAATGAGCTCCATATTTTTCCAGTTTAGTTATATCCTACAGAAAAGAAAAGATAGATCCCAAGTACACTTAGTCAGAGAGAGGGACAACAGGTTATTTAGATGATCGCCTTCATTCACGAGCTCGGACAGGAGAACAAGGTGCTGAGTGCCATAGCTGGATCTTCTCATTGTGTCTCTCCAACCTCAGTCTATCTTGAATATCTTTCTGGTTCACATTGTCATAAGGATTGGGTATTTAGGAGAGGATAAATGTTGCTGATGCTCAGTCTAGGGGTGTCTAATATTCGGATTTCGGTTTTATAAGAATGAAGTTAAAGCAAGAGTTTCAGCCTAAGACAGTTGAAAGCCTTAAGAACTCAGGGCAAAACCAAGCCTCAGTTTGGTAAGAAAGGCCAAAGTTTCAGTACACAGACTAAGTGTAAAGACCAGAGGAGGAGAGCATCTGGGGCACGGAATAAGGAAGGTAAAGACTGGTCTTAGGTGATGAACACAGGCACTGGACGATGCTTTGGTTCACCTTGGTGAAGGGTGGTGCTGGGGCAAGGACGGGGCTGTTGACTTGAGTAAATGCTGAGGCAGGGCTGGTATCACTCCTCTGTGGACCTTCCTTCTCAGCAAAGTCCCTTGGGATTCTCTGGTGGTGGGTTATGGCTTTTGTGGAGTGTTACTGAGGTTGGAGAGAAGATCCCAGGATTATCCTCTGTCCAGCACCATCCACCGCACTGTGATATTGACACGATGCCCTCTGAAATGTGCTACTTCCAGTTTCCCATTTCAGGAGAAATATGTAGCAGGAGAAGATATAACAGGAAGTATGAGAAGTTTCTCTATATCCACATGACCTAGGATACTCAGAGAAAGAATTCTGTGGGGTTCTTTTAAGGCTTTCTTTCATTAGACAGGAAAAAAAAGAAGGTTAATTTTGTAAGCAAACTATAAGTCATTGTCCACACCAGGCACATTGCCAGAGCTGGGAGAAGTAATGTAATGGGAGAGACATAGGAAAAGTTTAAGAAACTTACACGTGAGAAGGGGGAGAAATATATATAAACATCTGCACGTCTACCTGGATTAGGTACTATTACAAAAATACTCATGAGATATGGTGGGGGCATAAGGGATGGTGGTCCTTATTTTACTCGTGGTAGGAAGTGACGCTGGAGCTGTGTGGTCACGGTGGCGTCTGTGAGCCAGCATGCTCTGCTGGGAGGTACTGAGTAGTTTATTGCAGCTGTAGTGTAGAATGTGCATAGAATGGGGACACTACCTCACATCCACGTTTTGTTTGTTTCCAATGCCATCAACTGGAAGTGAAGATACTCTAATGCATTAATATACTACTCCAGTAGCTTCCAGCGGGTGCTCAATTATCTACATCCTTTCCCAGCAATTCTCCACTTGGAAGCCAGGATTACTTATTAAACACACCTCCTACCTCCACTTCCCATTAAAAAAAAAATTCTTTATGAGCCTATACTCAATATATATCACTTTTCTATTAGAAAGTGACACTGTCCTTCTCTCTGTCCTGCAAATACTCCGAACTCCTTCCTGCTTCATGACATTTGCATGTGTTGTTCCTTTCCTCTGAGTCTCTGTTTTTGTTTCTCGAAAAACAAACTTAACAGAGTGCTAACGAAAACAGACAATGGGGAAAGACATTTGGTTACACATATTAAAGAAAGTCCTCATATCTAAAATATAATGACAAAACACTTTCAAACAACCCCACAAAAGAAATGTGCAAATTTGAATATCCAGTTTGCAAAACAGAATATATAAATGGTTGATAAAATTATAGAATATTTTAAGATATCATACAACACCCATTTCACTGGTAAAAAAAATGGCTTGACAATGCCAAGGCTGAAGAGGCTGTGGACTCTCAGAGCCACATTGCGAATGGGAGTATAAATTTGTGCAATCATTTTGTGATGCTTGGCACTTTTTCTTAAACTTGTACATCCATAAACTCTATGATCCAGTAATTCTATTTCTAAGTATGTCCCCAAGAGGTAACCTTACAAGAGGAGATAATGTAAGGCATTTTATAGCAAACCTCTTCAGAGTAACAAAAATATGGGAATGAATCAAATGCCAACAATTAGAGTATATATGAACTCATTGTTTATGAGTTTTCTTTTACTGTGGATATGCCCACAGTGGAATATCATATTGTATTTATGCACTATAGTGATAGGCAACCAGTAGATTTATGTTAGCAACATTTATTGAAACTTAGCTATTTAATTTAAAAAGGAATTCCTGACATGTGTGGCATCTTTTTTGCAATGTTTAAAAAAAGGTAAAAACATAAAAACATACACACATGCACACTTTATAGCTACAAATATAAATGCAATCAATATTTAAAATAAATAACCTAAAAAGGTAACTTATGCAAGATGATGATGAACTCAGAATTCAGATTAATGATACCTTCTGGTAGTGGTGGGAAGCCAGGAGGATGGGATGTGGGGTAACCATATGGTACATTGCTATTTGTTTGGAATGTTTTATACTTGGTTGTGATAGTTTTTACTTTATTGTAAATAACTGAATAATGGACTAAAGTCATCCATACATGGGAATGAGAGTGTGTTATGAAGGAAGAATTATGGTCAATCTAATTCTGTGCCAAGTACAAAAGATAATAATAAATTACAAGAAATGTGCTACAGGAAAGCACAGTGATTTGTTTCTCATAATCTTGGAAAAGACAAAATAATAGAAATAATATAGGAAAAGGTTGATAAATGTAACTAAATAAAAGTAAAAAACTTCAGTTCTGCAAAATAACTCTATATACAATATCAAAATACCTAACACAAATTAGAGAAAATATTTACAACATAGCTGACAGAGAGAAGACAGATTTTCTTAATATTTAAGACAAAGTGCTTGAAAATAAATTAAAAAGAGCAATGACTCAGTGAATAGACAGAGTAGGTACATGTACAACCAGTTCACACAATATACCTGACTTATACAAATCGGCAAAGATGCCCATTTCATGGGACAACAGGGATATACAAAATACCATATTTTAGGTTATCCAATTGGTTGAGATTTAAAAGTTTGAGAATAAAGGGTAGAATGTAAATCTGCCAGCTTTGGAAGGCACTTTGGCGCCCAAATCAAAAAATTTAAATATATATTCTCCTGGACTAAGAAATTCACACAAATTCTGTGTACTTGTGCATATGAGAAGTGATGTACTTTAAAGGATAATTGTAGAAAAAGATGTAATGGATCCAAATGTAGCTGTTAAAAACTGAGTCATATCTTCATCTACTGATACTGAAATCTCTCTAACTGAAAAAGGAGGATACAGAACAATGTATAGAATTTGTTCTCTTTTGTATATAAATCAAGCATTGTAAACATCTAAAATTACATTCAGCAATACAGTAGCTAATAACTACATCTGACTATTAAGTCCTTGAAATGTGGCTAGTATGAACTGAGATATGCTGTAATGTAAAATGCACACTGGATTGGGAAGACAGTATAAAAAGTTATAAAAAATGTAAAATATCTCATTAATATGCAATTGTATTGATTACATGTTGAAATGATAACAGTTTGGATATATTGGGTTACATATAATATAATATTGGAGTTCATTTCACCTGCTTCAGTTTTTTAATGCTGCTACTAAAACACTTAAAATTGCATAAGTGATTTGCATGACGTTTCAGTTTAGAGACAGCAGTGATCTAACAAATACACAAGAAACTTAAAAGCAGTTACATCTGAGGAGTGGAACTGAAGATTTAGGATGAGATTAAGACTCACTTTTTATTGACTCATGTTTTGTGATGTTTTTAACTCCATAAATGGACTAATTTTATAATAAATAAAGGTATAAAACATCTGTTGAGCAATTGAACAAAAGGACTAGTCGCTGCCTTGGTCCTGGGTTGGTGTCCATGAGTTAGGTGGTCTGTGGTCTTCTTGTCTCTGGATCATTCATGCAAAGAACCGGTAGTTTCTTAAATGGTCATCTCACATTAGCTTGGCACGCTCCGTAGGGTTTGCAAGTGGTCATTAGACTGGCCTGAGAACCACCGCTCCTCAGGTTTCCCTGAAAGATTCTTACACTTGACTTTTCCTCATCCAGATGGATCAGAAAGAAATAGAAAGGTAGGGGGATGGGAAAGGACAATAAAGAAGTTAATCAGTATATATACAATTTTGGACACTTTGAGAAGGTTAATAACCCAAGAGATGTATTTATGATCTCAAAAAGTAAGTAAAGGTCAAGCAGACTTCCATATCCATCTTCAATACCCCTAAGAACTGGATGTAAGTTTGTGTTTCTGAGTGTGTGTTTATCTGAGAAAGCGCCAAGAAAGTATAGGAAGTATGACAAACCATCGTCTCGCCAGGTCCCTCCTGGCCCGCATAATAGATGTGTCTGAGATTTGAAAAATGCCATGCATCTGCCATTTAAAAGTCACATCTAAATATACTTGCTACCATCTAAGTAATCTTTTATTTTTAATTGCAATATTATTTATGAGTTTTCACTTACTAAGAATTCTGTGTCGCTTTAAAAGCAATGGTATGAAACACAATACATCAGGAGAAAGACATGCGCTGATGAAATACGGTCCTGAAGGTCATCATTCTGGTGATGTATATTAGAACAGGGAAGCAAGAGTGAAGTTGAGGAATGAGTCTGTGTGCTGTGCATTCTTGAATGATCCCCATGAAAACTGTAGTAGTAGACATGTTTAGCATGATATCATCAGAAAGTATTTGCCTGCAGAGCAAACCATTTTGCAAGGTAACTAGGAATATACACCACTAACTCACTGGGCCACATCCATGTTAAAGGACTAGAATCAAACAAAGCATAAGAAAAAAATCAAATAGATTGTGTCTGAGTAAAATTATCCAAGTCTTGGTGTAATTCAAGTAACTGCTAACTACCTCGATTTGATGGGATGGTAAAGATAGGCTGTATGTGGTACTACTCGCTTAGAAAATTCTCTAGGTGAGGTTAAATTCTTAGCTCTGAGAATGCTGGCTGTACGTTTCTGTTATTATGCAGTAGGATTTCTCGCACATCTTCATATTCATAATTACTTGGTATTTAACTTTCAATAATGACATTATTAAATCTGAGGTGACAGCCCTTGACTTGTGACATTTAATTTACTTTTCAAAGTTTTCCTTCTCCCCTTGGACCTTTATATGGTTCTTAAAGACAAACAACTGAGGAGGCCCTGTCAGTTCTGTAAAACATCAGCCATGAGGCTTTTTCTTGATAAATATCCTCAAAATAAATGCCCACATCTGAGTTGTTATTGATGCCTCTCAGAGATTTTTCTCTAAATAGTGTCCTCTACACACAAGATACCAGTGATCAGTTGCTGAATATCTTTGTATGAGTTGGGTAAGAAAGAAAGCATTAGGTTGTGCTTGCTGCTAGACATGCCAAAGAACATTATTTACCCAGCAAATTTCTTTCTATCTTCTTTTTCCTGATGGGAAAGTCACGAAAACTTACCTCCTTAAATGAAAGTGAGCTGAAGAACAAATCTCATTTATTTACTTTTCTACACATGCATCTTTTCTTCCGGTTCTTTTGAACACACATAAGAATTAAGAATATCCACAATTATTTCTCAAGTAATGCAGAAAATATTTTAAAAAGAAACATATAAAATGAGTAAGGGAACATAATTTAGGGGACTTTGGGACTTTCAAATTGAGGAATTTTATTTAGGGAGTCACAAAATTCTAGTGAAATCAAAGCTGGATATGGGAACCAACAAGCATACTGTCATGATTTTATAAAATATACACTCAGTGTTGATGATTGCTCAGCTAATATCTTTTGCACAGACAAGAAAAGCCTGCCATGTTCCCCTGTAAAAATAAAGTTTCCTTTTTGCCATGCAGTTGGCCCTACTCTTTAAATGAACATTTGATAGCCCCCATTATCCATGGGGGATGTGTTCCAAGACCCCCAGTGGATGCTTGAAACCAGGGATAGTACTGAACCTGATATATACTGCTTTTTCCTTACACACATACCTATGGTAGAACTTCATTTATAAATTAGGCACAGTAAGTGTTAGGCTGTAGAAAGGAAAAACAAGGACATGCAAACAGAACAGAGATGCCATAGGGGGAGAACAGACCAGACCCCAAGGTTCATGCCTTATAGGGAAAGGGAACAGCTCTCCCTGAATTCCATCCTGATGTGCCAACTAAGACCCGGATGTCAGCCTCCTCCCTCTTGGAAGGAAAAAAGTTTCTAGTTGTCTATTATGTCACCTTTAGCCAATCATACCTCTCCACACCCCCTAGGATAGCTTGCTCACTCCTCCCCCTTCTAATCCTTTATAAGCGCCCCACCTCCCTGACGGGGCATGACTTCTCCGGCTTGTAGTACCCAGGCCGCGAGAACATCACCGGGGGTATTTAAATAAATTACCTGGCCCTTCGTTGCCTCTCTTTGCCTGCTTATTCCGGCTAGAATTTATCTTACAGTAAGAGATTAACAATAATAATAAAATAGAAAAATTATAACCATATACTGTAATAAAACTTACGTGAGTATAGTCTCTCTCAAAGTATCTTATTGTACTACACTCACCCTTTTTTTGTGATGATATAAGATGATAAAATGCCTTTTTGAAGAGGGAGTGAGGTGAATGATGTGGGCATTGGGACAGGATCAGGTGACTTTTGACCTTTCGACAATTTGTCAGAAGGAGGATTACCTACTTTGGAACCCTGGCTGACTGCCAGTAAGTGAAAGTGCAGAGGGTGAAACTGTGGAAAAGGGGGCGGGGGGAGGACTACTGTATTGTTCAATCTGTGTTTATAAGCCACTCATTTCCTATTGTACAAAACTCATTCTAAAGGTGGAAGAAGGAGAATGTTATTGTGGGGACTTGATGCCAGTGACTTATTATTTTTCTTCTAGTTGATATAATAGAATATTGTTGAAAGGACAATCAGAGGGCATGTCCCTAATATCAAATATAATGCAGAGACCCACTTTGCATTATTAATGCATATTTCACTTGGCTACCAGGATATCATCTACTCTTGCTTTTCCCCATCTTTCTGACCATCCCACCCTGTGCTGGAGGCAGCTGCCCCTCCTGCCGCCTATACTCCTTCAGTTCAGTTGCTCCAGCCAACCACCCATTGTCAACATTTGAGCTTCTCTGGCTGCTGACACCCTCTCAGCCCACAGGCACTGGAGGTTCAAAATATCAAAGAATGAAGGAGCAGCTCCCACCTAAAGACTGAGGGCAGTTAGTATCTAAATACCAGTTTCCTGTCTTTTGGGAGGGATGACTCTGAGGTATGCATTCTCCACTGGCTGAGAGTTCTCCAGGGGAATGGAGCTCCAGTCATGCACAGTGGGAAACGTGCTTCATGATGCACCCCTTATTGGCTGCCGTCCCTTTCCTGTGCCTTGTTGTAGTTCCACTACCTGCGTTTCCTGGGATCCCCTCTCAAATAAACTGCTTATATTCAGACTCCCGCTTCAGGGTCCACTTTTGGGGAAACTCAAACTAAAACACATCTCTATCACTCTTTCTTGATCCTTACCTCCTAGACATCTAAATGTTAGAATAGCCAAAGACTTTGGTCCTTCTACCACTTTTCGTAACTAGATTTATTTCCTAGGTAAATTCATCCAAACCTAGACTTCAAACATCAGCCAAAATTATGCGTCAAGTTCTGCCTTCTTTTCAGAACCCAATAAATCGAATTGATCTCCACTTGGATGTCTACCAGGTACCCCCAAATTACATTTCCCAAACCAAATTTTGGTATTTCTCCCCCAAGTGGTTGGGAATTGAATATCCCACATGTGGTTTAGGTTTTTATGTTGAGTACATTGGTCCTAATTTTGTCAAGAGGCATGCAAAATGTGCCTCCTTCATACTTGTAGGAGAGATCTTCAAATATTTAAGGGAATAGACATGTCTCTTTTCTTTTCAGAGTTTTTAGGATCCAAGTTCAATAAATCTACTTCAGCCAAATATCCTCATGTAACAATATTTATGGATTTATCACATTCTTCTTTGAAAGAATCCCAGTTTTCATATGGCAACTAGAATTAAATCTGATACTTCTGATATCTAGCCAATGTGGGATATTTCTTTCTGTCTCTGTTGGTCTATCTGTCTCTCTCTCTCACACACACACACACACACACTCATGCACTTTATCAGGATATATGTATTGCTTGCAAGTCCTTATATGGAACATCTTTGTACATGCCAGCAATGTCATTGTTTTATTGTTATTTTTAATAAAACTGGACAATCATAGCTAGAAAATATCCAACACATTTTGACAGATTTTTCACTGGATGGTTTTGTTTTTTTAAATGTAATTTTAAGATACTTTCTAAATTCAAGAAAGGGCTGTGAAAGGATCAGAAAAGCAATATAAATCTGTATGAAGACAGAGAGTGCTTTGGCGTTTATTTTGAGTCATTTTTTTCTTTGTGACTTTTATCTCAGTGGCCTATTGGCCTCATCATCCTTCCTCTGGGGAATCTGCTAGTCTGCATGAGGTGTGAAATTTGAAAGGAAACAGAGAATACTTTTTTATTGTTAGGATAGCTTTAATTTCCCTGCCAACTATACCTAGGTAAGCAAAAATTGTTCTTTTTGCTTAAGAAGATGGATTTGTTTGGGTTTAGAAATTGTCAGGCCTTAACAATGGACAGTTAATTCAGTCTTACTGAGAGAGCAAGAGATATGAGCATAAATAGGACATACTCTAAATACAGCTAATCATGGGGTAAGATCAGCCACTTTTCTGGGTGCCAATGAAAACAATAATAATATTGAGCTCTTACATGTGCACAGCATTTAGAGTTTTCAAAGAACTTTTGCATACTATGTCTTCCTTCCCTCTTTCCTAACCCCCTTCCCACCTTTCTTTCCTTCCTGTCAAGTACTTAATATGTGCTAGGAACTGTGCTAAATAAAAAATAAAATAAGACTTTTTCTCTAACAGAATGAGAAAATCAAAATTCCAGAGCCTATCATTATTTCGGAACCTATCTTTATTGTTTATTATCTTATTCACACAGCAGTTGGCACCATTAGCTCACTTGTAAGGTGATTGTTGTAAACTGCATGAAAACTCACCCATTTGCACAACAGAGCTGATTTTCTTGACACCTCCCTGCAAGTCAATAAGTATGTAGACAATTTATGCATATTTTAGGTATAAGTCAATTATTCCTCAGTTGTCTAACTGAAGATGACCTAAAACAATGATTCTAATCAAGACTGAAGTGAGGAACACATATAAAAACTAAAGTAAGCTCAAAACACATATTACAGAAGCTCTCCACAGTGTTTCAAGGATTTGAAACTAATGTTTTAAACAAAATCCAGTTTCTTAGTGAGAATTCAGCTACATGAACCTTTTCATCTCAATGCTTAACATGAAAATTATACCCTATATGGAGTATGACTAGTGTGGATAAAGGGAAGGTTCCTATGGCCAGAATCCTCACCTGAACCTAAACTACTTGTTGATGTAATTGGCTTGCTGCTAAGCTACTACTTCCACACCCATAGGCAATAAGCTATTATTGACTGAGTCACTATATAAAGAGCTCTGCCCAGAGGCAGAGACAAGGAGAATTATAGACCTGCAGACTATTGGATGCAGACATAATTCTAGTGCTTGACCTATCGCAGGTAGAACAAGCCAGGAAATAAACCCTTTCACAGCAAGAATGTTCCATTGTCATTCATCAGTCTCACTGAATTCCCAGTGAACTTGGCCAGGGCTGAAACCCATTGGCAAGACTATTGGTGATGTTGACAGGATTCATTGTTGATCAAGGAAAAGAATAGTCTGTCCCTATGATTGGGAAGACAGTCAGTTGTCCCCCAGTGGGTATGTGGTCTGAGGTAGGTTGCCTCCTAGAGGGCTGGGCCCCACCCCAGGGCTAGAGGCAGGTGGAGGTGACACCCGAGGCAGTAGGAGTGGCACTTGGTATAGTAAATATGTCTTTTGAGAAACAGAGTGCCAGTAAGGCAGCGGGGACTATGTGTTGGCTGCTTCTCATGTTATTTAAAAAGTGTACAGATGAGAAGAACATGCTCCTGAAAGAGACAAAAGAAATGGCAGCATGAGAACATGAGCTGTGAACTGCTGTAGATTCATTGAAGAATGAAATGGCATTGGTACGAGAGGGGGCAGCACAAGAATGCCAGTTGTGAGGTGCTGTTAAGGAGGCAAAATATTTGTTGGTGACTGAAATGGCATCACTCTGAGGTACTGTGGAAGATGTAAAGGCCATGAAGGAAAAGGATGGATCCTCGCAAAATGCACAAGAAGGGGCAGTGTGAAAATGTGAGCTGCAAGGTCCAGTGAAGGAGGTAAAAGATTCCTTACAGAATGAGCCAACAGCACTGCCAGGTGCTCTGAAGGAGGCAAAGGCCGTGGAGGAGAAGGACGTACTCCTGAGGGAAGCACTGGAAGAGGCAGCACAGGAAAGCCAGCTGCGAGGCATGGAGGTGAAGGTAAGAGAGCTGCTGAAGACTGAGCTAGAGTGGCTGCAAGGCATTGTAGAAGAGATAAAGGATGTAACAGAGGAGGCACTTGGGGGCATGGAGAGAAAGGTGCTATCATCCCCAAAAATGGAGGATCTGGGAAAGGATGAAGGGTTGGTGTCGGAGGAACTGACCCTACCTCTATTGAAAGCATGCCCAGTAGTTGTAAAGAAAATAAAGACACAGCAACCAAGGGCTCCCCCAGGAGAGGTGTAATCCCTCCCCAGGTCATCTAGCACTCTATGGTCTGCCCCTATACTCAGGCTGAGCTGATGGATTTGGGCGCCCAGTTTCAGCAGAAGCCCTCAGAATCAATATCTGCTTGGCTCCTGCATCTATGGGATTGAGGGGTGGATGGAAATGTTCTGGATCAGAGATAGGAAAGTTGGCTTCCTGATAGTTCATCTTGTCTTGAGGCAGCGATTACAAAATGCACATCAGACCCCAGGGAATCATTCCCTCCTTGATGGGCTTATGGCTGCACTTTGTGCTGTATAGCCCAATCAGTGATTTACCATTCTCCCCTGCTAGATGGCAGATGTACACTAAGCTCCAACAGACATTGCAGGAACTAGGCATGAAAAATGCCATCTATAGTCCATAGAATTATGGCCCAGATGAGGAGCCTTTTACTGTAGGGATGAGAAATATTGTGCTTCAAATAGCTCCCACACCACTCCTTGGGCTTCTAGCAGCCATTCCTGCCCCTCACTTCAGGCAGTCCATAAGTGAGGGTTACCCATACAATAGCAGACTTAGGAGAGGCTGAAGCAATGATAGCATGGAAAGAAATAAGATCTACTACTCAGAGGAAGAATTTAAAGGGCCCATGAAGATTACAAGGATCCAGATGTGGGTTGATTTAATGCAGGCAGGAGCAGACAGAAGGAAATCAGATGGGAATCAAATAGAATCTTACTGGAACTGTGGCAACAACTGAAACCAGAGCAGCAGAGCAGCAGTTCCAGACATTAAGAACAAAGAAGCAGAGGCCAGAGACAGAGCCACAAGTCTGGTCTGTGTGTTTGTAAGACTCCCTGCTGGAAAGTGAGCCAACCTCACTTGACCCCACGCAGGAAGATGATTGGGGAATACAGTTTGACTGAGGGAAAGGTTGAGGTACCTTTCCGAGGGACCAGGGTGAGACCGGAGGCTATGTGTTGAAATATCTATCCATTGGTCCCCAGTGAACATGCAATGCGTCCTGGCTCAGGTGGACATAGGGGCTGAATGTTCACTGATTTATGGCAACTCTGAGCAGTGTCTGGGACCCCACTATTATAGAGGGATATGGGGGTAATAGTTTGGTAATAGAGCATCTACACCCAAAGGAGTATACTGTGTATATCTCTACCATCCCCGAATATATTTTGGGGATTTATATCCTGCAGGGTCTATGGTTGCAGACTATGGCAGATGAATTCAGACTGGGAATACGTGTGGTGAAGGCAGTTCTGAGGGGACATGCTAGGCACCCACCCATAGCTTTGCCTGTGCCTCGGCAGGTGACTAATACCAGACAATACAAACTGCCTGGAGGGTATAAAGAGATTGGAGAAACTCTCCAGAAGCTGGAAAAGGTGGGTATTATAAAGCCCACCTATAGTCCTTTCAATAACCCAGTGTGGCCAGTAAAAAAGCCAGCTGGCTCCTGACATATGACTGTGGATTGCAGAGAACTGAATAAAGTCATACCCCCTATGCATGCTGCTGTCCTCTCTATTGCAGGCCTGATGGATACCCTCAGCCATGAACTAGGAACATACCATTATGTGGTAGATCTTTCTAATGCCTTCTTTTCCATTGACATTGAGCAGGAAAGTTAGGAACAGTTTGCCTTCATGTGGGAAGAACGGCAATGGACTTTCACCGTCCTTCCACAGGGATACCTCCACAGCCCCACCATATGTCATGGACTGATAGCCCAGGACTTGGCTACATGGGAGAAACTGCCAATGGTGCGGCTGTACCATTATATTGATGATGTCATGCTCACGTCTGATTCTCTTTCATATCTAGAAGGTGCAGCACCTAGACTACTGCAACATCTACAGGAGAAAGGATGGGCTGTGAAAAGCACCAAGGTTCAGGGACCTGATTTGTCTGTCAAATTCTTGGGGGTCATCTGGTCAGGTAAGACCAAAGTTATACTAGAAGCAGTTATAGATAAAGTCCAGGCCTTTCCTACCCCTACAACTGTAGCATTGCTACCGGAGTTTCTGGGTCTTCTAGGCTACAGGAGAGTATTTATCCCACACTTGGCACAAATTCTGAAGCCCTTATACAAGTTGGCATTAAAGGGTGTCAGGTGAGATTGGGATGAGACATGTGCATCTGCCTTTACTACAGCAAAACAGGCAGTCAAGGCCATGCAGAGCTTGACTGTGATAGACCCATCAAGGCCCTGTGAGCTGGATGTTCATGTGACTGAAGTGGTTATGGCTGGGGGTCTCTGGCAGCGGCTTGAAGGAACTCGTCAACCTATTGGATTCTGGTCACAACTCTGGAAGGGGGCAGAGGTACGATACACATTGATAGAAAAACAACTGGCTGCCATGTATCATGTCTTGCTGGCTACAGAACCCATCACTGGAATGGACCCAATGAAGGGAATAACCACTTATCCCATCTTGGAGTGGGTATGAGACTGGACCTAAAAGCCGAGGAGTGGTGTGACACAAATGCCCACACTAGTCAAGTGGGGTGCTTACCTACAGCAGCATAGTGCCCTCTCTAGTAGCCCCTTGAGTGAAGAACTCCAATGCTTACTGGGGCCGGTGACATATATTAGTGAACAGCAGGAAGAATTCACTTTAGAACCATTAGCAGCAGAGAGTCCCTATCGGGAGGGAACAGCCGCTATACCCGAAGATGCATGGTACATAAATGACTCCAGCCATGGGCAGCCCCCAAAATGGAGGGCTATAGCTTTCCATCCTAAGACTGAGACAATATGGATGGAAGATGGTGAGGGGAAGAGCAGCCAATGGGTAGTTAGCACCAACTTCACTAAGCCCTGGAGACTCCATTGAGTGAATGTGGCCTTGGACATTTTAACACATGGACTAATGATGGCTGGCCCTCCTGGCACCTTGGGGACAAGCCCTGGAAGCTGGCCTCCTGTGTATTCCTGGAGTAACAGCAGAGTGGCCCCCAAAGATCACAGTAGTATATCCTGAATGGCCAGAAAGTAGGAGCATCTTACTGAGGAGTTTGTTTTTATCATTATGGCCAGTACATGCACTGCCATTAGCACTATATACAGACTCCTCAGTAATGCCCATGAGAAGAGGGGTAAAGGTATGGTATTCTAGACCTGGATGGGACCTTCTTCCTGCTACAGTCCTATCACAGGACCACTTTCTTGCATGCATCCTACCTGAGAGACCAGATTTGCCTATGTTTGTGTCAGTAAAACATGCGTCTTATTGCCCTTAATGTCTTTGTAGATTGGGCGTACACCCTAGCAAAAAATCTGCTACTTGCTGGGGTGCATGGAGCTCCCTATCAGTATCACTACTAAGTGTGAGTCATGAGCTCATCTGAGTAGAACTGGTTTTGAATATAGCTGAAATAACCTCCTCAGGCTTGAGGATTATTATTTTTGTTACCCGTATCAAAATTTTGTTGATTTTTGTTATTATCTCTATGTCGTTGTTATCCTCTGTTGCTGTTGTGGAATCTGGTTACAGTGCTCCAGCTTTCTTGTACAGGGACCATTGCAGAAGATTGAAAGCATGTGGATTGTGAGGCGAGAATCCTGGAGGGGTGGAGTGTGGATAAAGTGAAGGTTTTTATGGCTTGGATGCTCACCTGAATCTCAACTACTTGATGATGTAACCGGCTCACTGCTAGGATACTGCTTCTGCACCCATACGCAATGATCTAT
Organism: Manis javanica; assembly: GCF_040802235.1. Taxonomy (NCBI): domain Eukaryota; kingdom Metazoa; phylum Chordata; class Mammalia; order Pholidota; family Manidae; genus Manis; species Manis javanica. The sequence continues at coordinate 106,840,883 of NC_133164.1, read as the reverse complement.
TATTGCCTGAGTCACCATATAAAGAGCTCTGTCCAGTGCTCTGGGCGGAGGCAGAGATGAAGGAGGAACACACACCTGCAGACTGTTGGATGCAGACGTAATTCTAGTGCTCGACCTATTGCTGGGAAAGCAAGCTGGGTAATAAACCTTTTCACCCCAAGAACATTCCATTGTTATTCCTCAGTCCTACTGAATCTATAGTGAACTTGCCCAGGGCTGAAACCCATTGGCAAGACAACTAGCAATGAGAAATTGGTTTGTAAAATGAGCTTTCTAATGCAGAGTTTTAATATGACAATATTGACTGTTGAATGACTGTTCATTATAAGTTAGAACAGGGCTAAAATTAATGATGCCTGAACTTCTTAAAATCCATGCAATTCACTGATCTAATTCTATGATTTGGCCAGCTGAAAATTGGACTTTCACCATTATTAATTTTTAAACACTGCAGAAGAATAAGAAAATAACTTTTTCATGTATATTTGAGGACTTTAACGTTGAGATGGCAAAAGCTGATATAACTTAATTTCAAAATTAATGAATGAGGCTACATTTAAATGAGCCTTTTTAGGTTGAATTCCAAACCCAGCTATTTCAGGGAACTGTTATTTTTATCTCAGCTTGATTTAAAAAAAAGGTGGAGGGATAATAACAATAATCCAGGGCAAGGGTGGAAGCCCTCTACACGTCTATATTGGGATTTGCATTTATTTGAGTTTTATGGGTCACTTAATGAAAAAAGAAGCCATTATTTTCAAATTCTAAGACCAGTTGGAATCTCTGAGTTTCTAAGGCTCTTTTAATGGCATGAACACTTGTAACCTTTAGCTGCAGAAATACGGAACTTAACAAGATCAGATTATTTTAAGGAAATCACAGCCAAGCATTAGTGGCCAGGTTTATTTTCATTATCTCACAATGAAAATTTAAATGTGTTTTAATATACTATTTTCAGTGCTAAAATGACAGCATTGCCTGTTTTTGTGGGAGGTATAGGAGAGCCTGTCATGTGTATTTGATATATGATCACTGTCTCTGGGAGCTTGGCTTATGAATTACTTGACAGTGAAGATGTAGAAATAGTTGAAATGTGATGGTCTGTGTCGTTCTTTTAGTGGGCGATCCCTACTGAGTCTGGCTTCCTAATGTCTTTCCAACCTTGAAAGAAGTGGGAAAGTGGGAAGGGTTTCGGTCTATTCATTATGCCTTTTTGCTGTTCTTAAAGGTTGTTTTCAATTTGAATTTGCGGAGAGAAATGTTGAAAGCATTCTATGTAATTCAACAAATATTTTCTAAGCCTTACTCTGTGCTATTTCCTGTATTAGCTATTTAGAATTGTGTAAACAAAAGCCGTGAGTACCTAATTTACACATTCCATTGACTTGAATAGCAATGTGGAAATAGTAAAAAGAAAAAAAAATTGAAAGCTTATTATCGAAATCAAAATGTAGGAAATGTTTTCTGAAGCAAACATGGGTAATCAGGGAATAATTCGTCTAATAAAACCACTGCCTAGACATGGGCACTGTGGTGTAGGTTTTGGAGCCCAAGAAGCCCTGGATTCTAACCACCTGGCTTAAATCCCTGATCTCCATTCACCACCCTGTGGGCTTTGCCAAGTGTCTAGTAGTTGGTTGCAACATTGAGTGAGTATGTGGGTTAACCAGGTGAATTCATTTCAAGCATTTAGAGCAGTATTCAGTAATTGTTAGCAATTACCTTTATTATACCTTATTCTGTGATATTGACATTATAAATGACTTGATCTTCTTTACTTAACTTTTGCAAAATCTATCAACTGCCATATGTGGCAGACAATGCATGATATTAAGTTTTGCCTTTTTTTTGGAGGCCTGGATGTGGGGAACATATTATATCTGATCCAAGAGTGTTCAAATATAATTTTTTGTTTTTATAAATTTTTCTGAGTGTAAAAGTAATGCTTGTTATTAAAAAATATTCAAATAATACATATATGTCCTAAGGCAGAGCTTTTTTTTATGAAAATGTATACGCCTGTGTATGCATGTCACTACTATACTGATTAGAAATTTGCTCCTTTTAAAAAACAGGTTTATTGAAGCATAATTAACCTGCCATGGGATTCCCAAAGCAAATTCAGTGGTTTTAGCAAATTGACAGAGTTAAGGGTACAACTGTAATCACAATCCCGTTTTGGAATTTCTCCATCACCAGGAGATTCCTCATGCCCATTTGCTTAAAGCTTCTGTTTCACCCCAGTTGCAGGCAATCCCCGATCTGTGTCTGTATCTATAGATTTGCTTTTTCTGAACATTTCATATAAATGGAATAATATAATGTGTGGTTTTCTTACAGCTGTCTTTTAAAACTTAGCACAATGCTTTTGAAGTTGAAACATGCACTATGTATTAAAAACTTGCTTTTGCAACTTAATTTGTCATTGCCATCTTTCTATGCTGGTGTATGACTGACCTCACTCCTTTTAGTGGCTACTGATTATTCCATTTTACAACTATATTATAATTTTTAAAGATTCTCATAGTAAAGTGTTTTTGTTTAGATTATTTCAAATTCTTCATTGTAGATAAGTCTACACAAATATTCTTGGATAAATACCTTGGTGAACTTGTGTTCATACTTCTATAGGATAAGTTCCTTGAAGTAGAATTTCTGGGTCCAAGGGTATGATAAATTTTATATTTTGATACACGTTTCTAAATCACTTTCCAAAAGGCTGCACCAATTGACATGCCCACCAGTAATACATGAGTACCTGTTCCCCAATGTTTTCATTTTTAAATTTTATGTTATTATTTTTAAATCCTTGTTTATGTAACATATAAAAAGTGACATTTCTTTGTTTTACTGATCTTGGGAAAAGATAATTTTGGCGTTGATTAGCAGAGTTGGTGAGAAGTGGTCCGATTCAGCTTAAATGTTGGATTTCCCGTTGGATACGTTATTGGATGAGAGGGGACAAAAGGAATCACAGATAACTTCTAGATATTTTTGTTATGCATTTAAGGGGATACTATGGCTGACTTTTGACAGAATGGATTTGGAACAGATATTAAGGATGAAAAGAGGTATTAAGACTTCTTGTTAGGCCTTGTTAAATTTGAGATGTCTAGCAGCCATCCAAGCATGTGGGTCAAATAGGCAATTGGGTCCCTAGTTCTATAGCATCTACAGGCTCATTGAGGGGCAAGGAGGATTAGGCAGGAGATAAAAATTTAGGAGTTAGCAGGATATGGGTGAATTTTAGGCTATAGGAGATGAAATTACTTATGGAGAGGTTGTAGATAGAAAAGAGTAAGGAACATAACTAAGTCTTAAATTGAGAGGAGAAACAGAGACTAAGATCCAGCAAATTTGTAGAACATCAGAAATCAGAAGAAAATTTCCCAGGATTGAAAAAGAATATAGGTGTTCATTTTGAAGAGGCTCGGGTAACACTTAGTTCAATGAATGTCTAAAGAGAGACCTAAAGAAGTAACTGTGAAATTTTAGAACACCAAAGAGAAGGAGGACCTCCCAACAAGTGCGTCATGGAGAGCCTAAAACAAAAATTACCTACAAAGAAAAGAGATTAGGTTTCTTACCAAGAGCACTGTATACTCAAAGATAATAGCTAATATCTCAAAGGTGATGGTAGAATAAAGACATTTTAGATCCACCAAGATGCTCAGGTACCCTTTTGTAGAAAGTTCCTTGAGGATGTGTTCCAGAAAATAAAGAGAGCAAATCAAGAAAAGAAGATACAGGAAGTAGGAAACAGAGGATCCCAGCTAGGGTACAGTGAAGGGAAGTCTGTGTGTTAGGCCTAGAAAGCAATTAATCCAAATTATGGAAAGAGAAGGACATCTCCAAAAGGGAGGCTGCTGGATGGGAAATGAAAGAAAAATGCAAGCATGGCTGGTATGACTGAGTCTAGAACTGTTTGAGAATATGCTAAAGGCAACTGGCAAACTGCAAGAAAAGGAGAATCCAACTGAAGTGGTTCTAAGTACATTTTACTCTAAGTGGAGACCATGACATTGGAAAAAGAAATGGAGTAATGGTTTGTTACATAGCTTCTTATTGACGGGGCTGCAGTAAATGCAATGTCACTTACCAGTTTTCATCTTTTAGAATCAGTGTAGAGACAAATTACGGACAACCATGCTGATGTTGTATGACAAAAAGCCCTTCTGTTATTAGAAGTATAGAAAGAGTTGACAGAGATGGGGGATGGAAGAGGGAAGACAGGAGGAGAGGAGGGGGAGAGTGTCCTGTCATCTGACCAAGTGGGGAACCAAGATGCATTGTTTGTAGTTTATGGGCCAGGAAATAAAGTTTTAACTAATTTTGTTGTTATTGCTGTATCTTCAGAGGAGAAACTATGGTGGTAAAACTATATATATATAGAGAGAGTTGAGGATGTGGGGAGGTGATGTAAGTGAGCAAATGCTCATCTATTATAGCAGGAGGCCAATAGCCAAGAAATAGTGATGAAAATGTGCTCATTCTAAGTATTTGGAGGGGAGCCCCAGAAAAACAAAAAGTAAGCAGGTAAGTGTGTTCGCCTCTGAGGATCAGGACTCCGTGGGTGGGCAGGCATGGAGAGAAGAATTGTAGGTTTTCTTTAAAAGCCCTTTTGTTCTTTTTGCTTCCTAAACCTTATGCATTTATAACCTTGAATAAAAACCAAGAAAGGTATATGAAAAATAAAATTATAAATAGGAAATTGAAAATAAGGGTATTGATTAGGAAGATATTGAAAAGAAAATTTACAACAAACAAAATATGCACAGGAAGCTTAGAGTCTGTGTTTGAGAATACCGCAGTTGGAAGCTTAGACCTGCACAAGGTCTTTGAACTGAAATCCTATAGGATTAATTTGCAAGAAGACAGTTGTTGGGAAAAAAAGGTTTTGAAAGTGAAATGAGGAGGATGGAAATGTTACAAAGTTACACACTAGAAATTAGGCATGTGGGCAGAGTCGACCCCACCCCATTTCCACTGTGCAAGTTTATAAAGCCTTTGAAATGATTTCAGAATCAATACAGGTATTGCCCAATTTTCAAAAGTTCGCATTACACCACTTGGCGCTTATGAAAACCCCACGCTAATAGCTGTTTTGCTAACTGAAAGAAATCTGAGGAGAATTTTTGCTTTTAGGAAAAAAATGTGAAAAGCAAAAAGAACACCAGCGTTTGTTTCTCCCAGAGCTTTACAGAGCAACGCCTACACGGAGCAGCAAGGGTGGTCTAGCCCACCGCTTCCCTGGGAACCACTCTCAGCAGCTCGGCATCAGGTTGCCAGAGCTCTGAGCTGCGTCTGGGCATCTGTGCTTTATCTTGATTTGTTTTGTGCATCTGTGAGCAAGATATGTCCTAAAGTACCAGAAGAGTCTAAGAGAGGTTATTTTTTTGGTTTGGGAATACTCAAAAATGTTTTCCATATAAACTAATGGTAATTGCTTCTTCACTTTACACCATTTCAGCTGGAAAGATTTCATAAGAATGCTCTTCTTTTGGGTAGTAGAGGGAACTTTTGTTAAAAAGAATAATTAAAACATGAAAGGCAAGAAAGCAGCAAAGAATTAGTGGAACTAACCGAAGATCATGGATGAAAAGGAGATAATAGAGTTAGTAGATAAAGTATTCCTTAGGTCTTTATTGAAGAAGTGATTAAAGAGATTCTCATTCTTTGTCTTTTGAAGCAGTTAGATGAAAAGGAATGGATCAAATAGAGCAAATAAAGAGGAGAAATTTAGATTAGGGATGGAAATATTTGGCACAAGTGCCACTAATATCTCCCTGTGCCCATATGTATGCGACCTCAGAAGCTTCCTCTATGGTTTTCCAGAACAGCCATTGGAATTGGTGAGATGACAGCTATGATCTAGGTAAATCTAACTGGAAAAAGGTATAACTAAATCAGCTAGCTCCTGCTGAATTTATTTACAAATCAGACCCAAACTTACTATGTTTAATAGAAAGAGCATTTCATTGTTTTGGGTGGCACAAATAAGAAATATCTTCTAAAAGAGGCAAGAAGTGCTCAAAGCTTTAGTGAAACTCTTGAAACTTAGGCCAGGAGTTATCCAATAAACTGTATTCATCTCAGGTAACTAGATCATGGTCAATGGCTGAATTCAAGTGAAACTTGAGGTAGAAAAGCATTAATAACTCATTATACAGAATAAACTAATTGAGGTTTAAAGATGTTAAGTGACATATCCAAGATCAGAAATCAAATTAATAGAAAATCTCAGCCTCGGGCTCAGGTGTCTGGTGTCCTCGACTAGAGCCCTCATACTAAATCACACAACATTCATATCACAACACATGAGATCCATTTAAGATTCTAACTCAAGAGGCAGGTTTAAGGAGCCAGTTGTAAAACTGGAAAATATCTATGCTGTGCACTGTTATCTTTGCATACATCTTGGTATCTAAAGCACTGGTAACCTTTATGTTATTCCTTCAGATAGCACATACCACAAAATTAGCATATGTGGCAGGACTGCTAAGTATATACTAATTTTAAGATGACCTATGTCCTGGTTTCCCTAGAAAAGTCTGGGTTCATGTTTGTTGGCCCAGTATAATTAGTAATAGCATCCTGAGTCTTAATAGTGTCCTATGTTGGGAGACAGTTCTCTATGGGTGTCTTGCATTTCTGTATCTTCTATGAGTGAGGCAGTTGGTCCTTTGTTCTGGACTATCTTTTCAAAGACGTTTTGTGTAGAGGACAGCCTTAGAAGATAGAGAATGTGGCTATTTCCAGAGCAAAAGACAGACATGTTACTGCCATTATAAAAGATGTGGGTTTCCTAAATTCAAAGTTCTTCTCCAGTAATGCAACCAACTTTGTGCAGGCATCCCTCTGAGCCCATCAGAGTTGCCCCTATGGGACTTTGGAGGACAAGGTCAGCTGATGCAAACACACTGATGCACATGCCAGCTGCACTTCCACAAGTAGCAAACCTTTGTTCCCAGCCCAGGAGCCCCATGTCTTTTGCCAACATCCATGAGATTGTGCCAGGTGAGCTTGTTAATTTGCAAGTGGCACAAAATCTCAGACCCTTGAGAGTTCTTAACTTCTTAAGTTAGTAAGTTGGTGCAGTAAATTGTATGGTCTTCTGAATTAAAAGTGTCTTTTTCTTTAATGAAAGAGCACCTGAGTTTTGGCTTGGCACCCTGGTAAGAGATTACATTTCCCATCTTCCTTTTCATTGCCATGTGACCAAGTTCTGGCCGGTTGGATGTGAGTCAAAGGGCTACTTCCAGATCACAAAAGGAATGAATATGCACTACCCTGACGTTTCCTCCTTCCATCTGGCTGGAATACAGACTTAATGACTGCCCTTTAAGAAGATATCTTAGACTCAGGCTGGGAGCCATCTGCTGAGAATGGCAGGGCCATCCTATTACCTTGGAACCAGCTACCTTGGGAGTATAAGGGAGACATAAGATTTTGTCTTATTTAAATCTGCATATTTTTGGCTCTTTTTAATGATGGCTTGAATGTACTCTAAGAAATGAAGAAGTGAATTTAGAGGTCCCTTTGTTATTATTATTTTTCATAAGTGAAGAGATTGAGACTGCAAATCAATAGGTGACTCACTCATAATTACAGTTAATAAAAGTAAAGGCTAAAACTTGCAATTGAGTCCCCCCTCCCCCATTCTTCACATGGCTCATATCCAGTGTTGCCAAAATAATATTGAATATACAAGTGTAAGGTGTCCAGAGAAGCAGGAGCATAGGGAAATCTTTGCAGTGAGTAAAATTAAATGCATGATCACTGATGTCAATTATCCAGCCCCAGATGAAGAAATGCATATGGAGGCACAATTTGAGTTTCATGAGCTGACAATCAAGGTAAGACTGAGAAAGTTCAAGAGTAAAAAGTACCCAGTGGAGGATAAATGATTTATACTAAAGTGATGTGGTTCACAGCTTCTTTCAATTTCCACTGTTACTTCCCTGAAGTCCAATTCACTGCCTTCTTGGAATGGCTTCATTAAGCAAGTGAAATTCGATGAGGGATCTGAGGGCGTTGAAATAGATCTCATGGCAAATGGGTGAGGGGAAACTCTCTAGGAACTCAGCTCCTAAATCAGGCCACATCTACACATAAGACACTTCATGAAGGGCTTGTGGGTGTGGTGGGGATAACATGGATTTTGAAGGTAATGTGTGCAATCTGAAAGAACATACAGTTTTGTAGGGCTTATGATACCAACATTAAAAATAGTAATACAATTGTGTAGGGAGGAAAGAAAGAGTTTCACAGAGAACTGGGTGCCTGAGAGGCACCTTGAAAAACAGAATGTTGGGAAGTTGAAATTTGTTAATGGTTGAATAGTGCTGAGTGGTTCCTCATTTCATTGGAATGTCTTAATAGCAAGTGTTTTGTTACTCTCTTCTTTCTTAAACTTTTTGGGGAAATTGTTAAAAACCTCTTCCGGAATCTCGTCTCCTTGGAGTCTCGCGGTTTTATAGATTGGTGGGGTGTTTCCAAGGCCTCTCTCACGTGACTGTGCGTCTGTTTTTCAAATGGATGTAATGTCGTTGTAATGAGTGAAGTAAAAGTCACTTACTGAGGGTATTCTGTAGTTAAAACATTAGGCAACATATCTTAATTGGAAGTTTATACCAGGTAGATTAGAAATCTGAAATAAATGCAACAAGAGAATCAAGAGAAAAATATGTCACATTATTCTAAACTGGTATGTCCACATTCCATTTTATTCTTGAGTAATGGTTTTGACAACATGTAGGCGAGTGTATTTTCTTAATCATATATGTATACATATGTATATTTATATATGTATATAAAGGGATTTGTTAACTATTTAGCTATAGTAAGACTTATCATCTGTCTCAGTGAGCACGCTGCCCAAGTGATGACTGGATTTTTGCTCAAACTTTAACATATGTTAAGTTTAAGTTCTGCGAGATGGAAAGAGTTATGGGGATAGATGGTGGTGATGGCTACACAACAAGGTGAATGCATTTAATATCGTTGAACTGTGCACTTAAAAATGGTTAAGATAACAAAGTTTATGTTACATGTATTACCACAATTTTTAAAAAGTGAAAAAAAAACATGTGCTGACTCTGAGCCCCTGTCTAACCCTCTCCCTTCCAGCCAGCAGTGGCAGTAAAGGCCCAGAGTGCTGGGTAGGCTGCTTGGGTTTCAAAAAAAAAAGAACTGTAATTTGGCTTTTTATACACACACACGTAGACAGTTATGCATTACTCAAGGCAAATCAGGATAGTATGAGAAGTACATGATTGAAACACTTCTCAATAACGCGTATTTGTAAAAAAAGATGCCATCTCATGCCCTAGACTGCTTTGGATAAGCAAATAAATAACAACTGGAACAAATTGCATTTATTTAGCACCATGGTTTTGCCAGCACTGGGGATCTTCACCACAGGCTGGTTTGTTTGAAAGAAGGGCTGATCTGCTGAATATGGACTTTGGGAAATGACAGAATGTCCTAAACAGCTATTTTAAATAACTGGGCTCATCTCTAGGCCACACTTGGAGAATTTTCTTCTGCCTGAGAGGAAGGAAAATGGTAGTGGGAGAGATTTCTCTTCGATAGATTTCAAATTTATTGTGAGTTGACCTAAAAACAAGAAACTCTCAGGTTGCTTATAGGAGGAACAAAGCCGGAAGATGGAGATTGAGTGGCTAACAGTCATGTTGTGAGGGACTAGAGGGGTTTTGGATTTCCAGAAGACCCAAATGGCTTTACCCCAAACATACCCTCTGTGCTTTATATTCTGTTGTAAAATATGTGAGCAGTGTGCTGTGGAAGACACACAATTTCCTGTCCATCTGTGCTGGGCCACCAATCATCGCCCACAAGCTCGGTGTGTGTCACCCTCAAAGATAAATAGTGCTTCCTCTGAGATAGGCTGCCTCAGCCTTATAGCATGTGGTTATTTGAATAAGAGCAGTGTGATAAAATCGTAATTGGGAAAAGGGGCTAGGGAATCAGTTTTATAGGCTCCGTGGGTAGAAAATAGTAGAGAACTCTCTGGGATTCCCAAATAATATTAACCAGCAGCCCAGTTTAAAGTACTGAGCTGTCAGGATTGCTATGAATCCCTCAGCTCTCTTTCTTTTACAGGCACTCTTTTCTGCCATTCGTGAGACTGTGTGTACTCTGATACTATGTGGCCATAAATTTCTGCAGTTTGTAAGAGGGAAATGGGGTGTTACACTCCTCCAACACGTTGGAAAGGGATGGCCCCATGGAACTAGCTGTAAGGGCACTGATATACTTGAGGTCTGTTATTAATTTGTGGTAAAATCAAACATCAGTGGGAAAGTCATATTGAGATTATAATAGCATGGATTTCCATAGAGACCATTTCAGTGTCTTGGGCTATGGAAGTTGCCTTTGCTAACCTACAGAGCAATCATATTTGTTCTTTCTCTATCTTGTACTCACCCCTGCCCTTGTACCCCCCACCCCCAAGGTCATGGGTGCCTCTAGGAAGCAGCTAGGAATCACCAGATATGGTAGATTGCAGTTTACCAAAAATGAATGCTTCCTTTCTCCCAGAGGGATTCTGGAAAAACTGGAATTGAGTGGACAGTCCTTGTGCCATCAGCTTTCTCTGAACCAGCTCACTGGAGTGTCACTGCAGGGCTAGAACACGCTCAGCAGGGATTTATAAAACTATTTTAAGTGATAACTTGTACAGTGCAACAACCTATAATTCACTGCATTGGTGGTTGAAACGTCAGCTAATCTGGACTTTTTATTGTTTGATAAAAGTGAAGCCTCTTCAAGACCAGTGCTTTCCTAAGAGAATCCTTTGTAGATGTGTCCTTACAGGCTAATTAATTCTTCCCTAGAGTTGATAATGACTTCTTCAGGTCAGTCCACACCACTTCTCTCTCTGGAAAAGGCCACCTGGACACAAATGGAGTTTCTAGGCTCCTATCTGAATCTTCAAGTGCAGCTCCAGATTTTGGTCTGTCAAGCCCTGAGGTCTACTCTCAACACTTCCCAGTGCTCTGGAGGGAGAACTGGGTCCAGCCAAGGAGTGATGGGTGCAGGCAGTGCCTCAAATGCTTTTCACATCTTCCTACCAGTCTTTGGGGTGAAGCTGCTGCTTATCTTTCTAGGGAACCCGACAAATAACCATGTCATTCAAACATTAATTTTTCTCACAAGCCACCCAGCCTAACCCCACATTATTGAAAGAACATTTCTCCTATTAGCAGGGCTATGATACTGTCTTATAGGACAATGTCTTTTCATTGGTGCAATAAGGACAGTTGGTTTGTTTCTGCTGGTGGCACCAGAAAAAAAAGTCTTGTTGTCTTACTAGGTTTTCTTTTATGTTTCTCCTATTAGCTTATTCGTTATTACTTATTTTATTATCTCCAGAGGGAGGCTCTGACTCCAACTCCTATTAGCTTATCTGGAGTCGGTGTCTCCCTCTGGAGAGGGTTCCTGTCAGTAGCGTCTGCTATGTGGAATCCTTTCTTTCCTCTTAGCCAAATTTTTGCCAAGAGCTCCCTGGGTTATTTCTCCATTGGAGGCAATTTTGTAAAGATCTCTTTAAAAGACTTGATGCTATCCTGAAGTTTTAGAGAATCTCAGAGGCAATATCTTGCCACCCAGTTGGAGGTGGACTCTGTCTTCTTAACTTGAAGTGGAGACCTGGAAGCAGTGCTTAGGGGGCCTCTGCTCAAGTGGGGTGAGGACCTGCCTGTCAGGGGCCAAACTGGCAGCCGCGACACAGCAGTGTTCTCACGGCTTATGCTTCAGTGGTTTAAAATAAGTTGATGATTCCCACAGTCACTTTGCTACCTGCAGCCATGCTGAGGTATGGGTGAGCAGCCCAGCCCTGCCACAGAGGCCAGCTCTCACTCCCTCTTGCCTTCTCCGAACACCTCAGGCCCACACTGGGCAGCACTGGAAAGTCTGCTGGGAGCTTTAAGCACACCTGCCCATCTCCAACAACTGCACACCTACCTCTAGCATAGGTGAGGTGTGGATGCTGGGACAGTTCTTCTAGTTTTGGTGAGTTCTGACCTGGTTGCTCCATATATTCCAAGATGAGACGCCAAGTATTCTTGTATGACACCTGACCCTTGTCCCCTCATCCACTCAAACTCTAAACTGATGAACTCTGAGGAGGCTTGGAGTGGCTGAAGGTTGGAGAATTTTAGTCTGTTGTGCTTTTCCCTTCCCTCAAGGCTGATTAGAAGGGCTTCAAGGACACAGCTTTGAGGGGCTGCAAGGAGACTTCTTGGAGAGCTTTTGTGTGTCCTCTGGACTGGAAGGATGGTAACTATGGTCTGACTCTTGCCTTAGGAGTCTGAAGAGCAAAGTGGGCTGTGGTCACAGTGCAGAACCCAAGGTTTGGGACCTCAGTGCCTTCCAACCAATCATGCGTTACAGATGTGTGCTTCCCAGGGACCAGTGGTGGTCATGGATTGAGAACCAGCCTGCTAAGGGGTCTAGAGTCATCTTGCAGGGTCTCTTTCAAGAGGGCTTCTTGGAGAGCAAAGGAACCCCAAAGAGAGCATTGGTGAGAAGGGGGACCATAGAGATCCATGAGCCTAAGAGTGGTAAGTCAGGTCGGTGGGACTGCATCACTGTGGCAGGGAATGGCAGGTGCGTGATCACAGCAATGAGCGCTTTGCAAAAACACCCAAAGAAAGAGAGCTTTAGAGCCATAGCCAGAAAAATAAACTCTAGATGGTTCCAGTTAGGAAAGATGTCTGCACTTGTATCCCTTCATCCTCTTCCCCCATCTCGGCTTTAGAGAAATTCTCAGATACTCCATTTAGAAAGAGTTCCTTACTTTCTGTTGCTTCCTGCTGACAGCAGTCTTGAGATAAATATGGAGTCAAGCTTGGGATTTTGATGTGTTTGTTTGATACTGGTCTTGAAGAGGCTTCACTTTTATCAAACAAACACAAAAATTTTTATTATTCAACGATGATTGCCTTAGAGACCACAGTAAAGGACAACATTTAATTATCAGAATGAATGCACATAAGTGTGGAGCTTGCCAGGGTTTTCATACAGGGTTAGGGGAAGAACAGGCCTTACAGAGTTGGTCTGAGAGGGTCATGAGGAGAAGGAATACAGGAGCTTAACTTGTTCAGTGTGTTAATTGCGTGATCGAAGTAAAACCGGAGAGCTTTCCATTCATTTGCAGCTTCTGTCCTCCCCAATGCTGTTAGACGCCACTGTAGTCTAAACTCCTCCTAAATTGAAGGACCAGATTGCCACACACACCCTCCCACAGTCTTGCTCACTACAGGCTGAATACCCAGAAGGAAGAACTCTTTAATGTCAAACCTGTGAAGTGACAGAAAATAATCTTACTGCTAAGTTGGAGGTGGCCAGAATGATCCTATTTACAAGCTTTCTTCTTGTGAAGCTTTCTCCTATTACAAGGTTTCTTCTTCGGTTCCCACCTTCAAGATCTTATTCTGGTCACTGCCTGTTCTTTTAAGACCTGACCTTGCTTGTCCCGGTGAACTGATCCCTCGCTGCAGCCCCATGCCTTGGGTTGAATTACCTGTGGATAACACATCTCCTGAGAACTAACCTGGACTCTTCAGAATCATTCACATTGAGGAACTGCAAAGAACCTTCTTTCTTTTCAAGTTCAGTCACTGTAACCCTTTGCTCTTCCTTGGACCGCTGATGGCTAGCTCCCACCTGGCCATGACCAGGATCACACTCCTGCTTGGCGATGATACTACAGCGGCTTGCTTGAAACTATTGTCAGTGGATCTACCAGCCCTAGAACTTGTTCCACCATGAGGGACAGTTGCTGGATTTCTTTTAGAAATAAGACAGACTTATATAGGCAACGAAGTCCAGAATATCCTAAATTAGTATAAATTCAGTCCAACATTCCATATCCTCTTCATTTCTTAATGATGACGGACCTTTACACAGACTCTAAAGATGATCTTAAGGTTGCAAGTGAGGCTTAACTGTTTAATAGATTTTATTCACAGAGAGTAAAACGCTACTCCTCTTCAAACAACTAATATGTTCCATACACTTTGCTGGTATTTTGCATATATTACCTTTCAGGTACCTGTAAAAGCAGGTTGTATTATCTGCTTTTTACAAAGGAGGAGACTGTAAATCCTCAGTAGGCTGATTTCAACCCACACATTCACCCTTATCTGTGATATACCTCACTATATCACACTGGCTTCTTGGGAGTTGTATACTAGAAATTCTTTTTTTTTCCCATTGGAAATGAACTGGTTTTGTTTAAAGCAGTGGTTTTCAAGCAGGGGTGATTTTTGTCTGCCAGGAGACACTTGGCAGTGTCCAGAAACAGTTCTGTCTGCCATGACTTTGGGTGGGGGGTGGCGCTACTGGGCCTAGAGCAGAGGCCAGTGATGCTGTGAACCGATACAGTGCACATGACAGTCCCAAGTATCGGCAGTGCCAAGGTGGAGAAAGTCTGGCTTAAAGCAACTTTAAAAAGCAGTTTGTGTGACTTAATAGGACAGTTCAATATGCAGTTTTAGGTAACTATGTGCTACATCAGTGAGTGACTGGGATAGGATTTTGTAAGAGAAAAATATAAAATTAATCTTATTTCGTGATACTCCAAGTCTCCAGATGTGTTGCAGATTTTAAAATGTTGACAAATATAAGCTGCCTGAGCAGGAAAGGTCTTCCAGGAGTGCCTCCTGCCTGGAAAGAAAGGATCTGGGTAAGGATGGTCACTTAGGTTCGTGCTGACTCTTTCTGGCTTATAACAGAATGCTGGTGAGTTCAAGAATCCACCGTGAGGAGCTGAACAGACTACAAACCAGAACAAACACACCCTTTACTAGCTGAGATGTCATCCTGAATTATTTTTCAGAGTTTTTACCTCTTTGCCTTTCTAACGGCTTCTAAAATTCCAAACAAACCTCATAGCAGAGTTCTGAAAAGCCAGGTGAGTATCTTACTTCATTTATTTTCATAATAGGAAAGTTATGCAAGTTTGCTCACTGGAACAAATTATCCATTTATTGAATCAGGGAAGTACAATATTACTTACAAACTGTTCTCTGCTGGTCCTCATAGCATAGGATGGATTGTTTTAGTATAATGTAATGGCATCCAAAATATTATAGCATTAATTTAAGTAATCAGACAGTAAGAAAAAAATAGCAGGCCCTAAACAGCAGTAATGTTCTGCTCCTAGAGCCAATTAGCTATTTAAAATAGAAAACAGCAGAGTAATGTAGAGACCAGGATGGAAGAGAAAATACAATAATGACTTAGGAAAACAGCTTGAAAGGCAGAGGTAGTCACCTATTGGTCAACCTAGATCTTGACTTCTAAAATGAATTAGAAGCGTGAAGAAGCACATATCCTTTTAATGTAACCAAGTGAGTCCAAGTGTAATTCTTAATGACGCTGTCCAAACTGCATTCATATCGTTGCTGTTGCCCTGCGAAGTATAAATGAATGCAAACATCTGGGCATAGCCTCTGCATTTCTGTGCAACATGCATCTGCTGTAAAGATCCCCATAAAACAAAGCAGCTTGAATATTCCTTGCTTATTTTATAATGCTGCCTGGATTTGAAAATGGATAGAGAGGGTTATTATGTACTCATAAATTCAGGCCAATTAGGCAGAGAAACATTCCAAGCATAGTGCCACATGCTCCTGCATTCTATCACCTCCTTTAGGTGCTATTCTGTGGGAAGAAGAAGCCTCAGCAGAACTTGACATATAACTTGTTTTCCTGGAAAGTGGAGAACCCATCTTTGAAGGATTTTGGCTGGTATAAATCCACTCTTTCATATGGATAATGTCCACTAGGCTAGCTGTGTTCCAAACGGGTGGTGAAAAATGCAAAAACTGGCTTGGGGAGAAGGGTTATGGAGACTGAATTAGATGAGTAATTAGGGAGGGGCAGATTATTCAAATGAAGAAAATAATAAATGTTAGAGTACCTGCGAGTATCCTAATATTTCAGAATTTTAAGGTCTATCCTTCAAGCTTTACAAAATTTAAAACTCATTCGAGCAAGTATAGTTCACAAGGAAGTTAGTGAA
The DNA here is from genome assembly GCF_040802235.1 of Manis javanica. NCBI lineage: Eukaryota > Metazoa > Chordata > Mammalia > Pholidota > Manidae > Manis > Manis javanica. The sequence goes on along the minus strand of NC_133164.1, from coordinate 106,824,829 downwards.
CAGTTAGTTCATCAACTACTTAATTATTAAGAGTGAAACTCAATTTATGGAGCACATGTTATGTGCCAAGTATTATACTGGGTGCTCAGGATGTAAACTTAGGGAGACACCATCCTGGATTTAATAGGAACTGCTATTTAGCAAGGGTAAAAACATACATACATACAAAAATTACAAACAGCTATCTTGATGCAAGATGATACAGGCAACTACTGAAGTCTAGGAAGATGGAGATGAGAGAGGTATTTAGACAGTGGTTGAATCTGTTATTGACAGATTCAGGGTGGTTGCTGGAGGAGAGGCATCCTTCAAGCATGCCTACTAGCCTTCCTCTGCAGGGAATTAGATGGAAGGAAGTGCCGTGAGCCAATATAATGATGGTGCAGGCAAAAGAGCCAATTTTAGAGGGATGTTGTTGAAGAGTTAAGTTAAGAGATTGAATTTAAGGTTCCTGACTATTCAGGTAGATATTTTCAGTATCCAGGAATAAATATGGATTTGGTGATTAAAAGAGAGTTCTGAGTTAGATTCAGCTCACCTCAAAAATATTCGAGTTACTTTCAAATAAAGCCACTACATTTAGCTGCCTTTCTACGGGCACTGAGATGGCTTCCGGTTTGGTATCATTTCCTACTAGACTATGAGCTTCTTGAAAAACGCTGTGTTGAATGTGCGGAATATATTTTCAAAACGTAGAAGGAGTAACTATGGTTGTAAACCAATTGAAGAATGAGTGAATTGCATGATATATGAATATATCTCAATAAAACTATTATAAAAAAGAAAAAATCAATTGATATGATTTTCCTCTTCCAAAGTATTTCAGGAAGGAGGCAGGAAGGCAGACAACCTCACAAACTACATTTATGAAATGAATGAACAGAAAGCATCTAAGAGATCATTTCATTCAATCTCTCACTTTTGCTGATGAGGAAAAGACCAGGGGAGGGAAAATGTGTTAATTTAGTTGCACACTCAATTACCTCTAGCGCCCAAGCTGTCTTCTTTAGTTCTCTTGTACTTTGTTATTTTTGCTGTTTTTAAAATATATTTTCAGTAAAAGCAAAACAGAAGACAGAAGTGACCCCTCAGGAATAAAAGATGCAGAATTAGACATGGGGAGTGAGTAGGATTGGCCTTGACCATGGAGAATCATATACTCAGGGAGGCTGACTTTCTCCATTCCTATTTTTAATAAAACTTTTGAGTTCTGCAACAAGTGTTCAACAAGTCCACTGAGTATTTGACAAAAAGTTAAGGCACTTAACTAACTAAACATTCCTATCTTTTTTCATTTGACCTTTTCAGCGACTAAATTCCAAGCTAAAATTATTGAGTGTGAAATAAAATTTTACATGATTAAACATTTAAAAATGAATACTAATGCATTTCAGAGAGAGATCCAGCCTTAAGGAACAGTGCATGACTTCATTTTAAAGTGGACCAATTAACAGCTGAGGGCTTTAGAGCAACATGCAGTGCCTAAAAATGAAATAAAAATTCTTAAGTGGCTGAGTTGTCAAATGGAGGAGCCCTTGGAATTTATGTGTGCCACAAGGATTTCCATTTTTCAGAAAATAAGTACATTATCCTGGGTTCATACTTGATTTTCCTTTGTACACATTGATAGCCCTCACAACTCTTTTAGTTAGTGAGAGCTTGTCCTTGGTCACTTTGAAGAATGAGCTTAAGGAAGAGAGTGGTAGACCAGTGGTGGCTTTAGAACTAAGAGAATAGTCTCCTCTCTTATTTGTTCCCCTTTTCACTGAAATCTATGTATTGTTTGCTCTGTTGAAGCCACCATTCCTTTTTTGTAGAATGTGTTCAGGGAGTTAGGTGATTTCAGGGGAATAATTCTATGCCTTCTCTTTCCTTAACGAAGGGTATAATGTCTTTCAGAGATAATTTTTAGCCAGTGCTTAGCACAATATAGTTTTTCAATAAACATCCAATGAATAAACAAATCAATGAAAGTGATTCTTGGATGCTTCTTTTGTAAATATAAATAAACATGTGTAGGCAAATGGACTTCTGTTAAAGCGCCCAGGCTACTTGATGTCCTCTTTTAGAATTTGTGTTATCTGGAGTGCCTGAAAAAGATATTATGGGTCATTTGTTAGCCCATATGGCAATTTGGTGGGTGAATCAGTCTGTTGCTAAGGAGACAGCTGTGATCAGCTGCATATTTGACTCCAAAATGTTCTGTGAATTTTACAAATATGTGCCTTTGAAAGACATAGCAAAACAGTTTTACTGTATTACTTTGGATGCAAATGGTTAGAGTACTAACATCCTGAACTCTACAGCCAGAAAAACATGTTTAATAATGTCACATATGTAGATTTTTTGGTGATGTTTCTGTCCCTGGAGCATTGCTTTTGGGGTTTAGACTTCAATCTATAAATGACTCTTTAGCCAGAAATGAGAGGGGTCAAGAAGATGGATCAGAGTGAATCCAGTAATGAATGCAGCAATGTGTAGAACAGGTGAGGTCTGGCTGTAGAGAGAATACCAAACATGGTGTCAGTATGGAGGCTCATGGAAACCTTAAGTGCTGCTGTTCAGGCAGAAACACGAGGCAGATGGGTGAGCCACAGAGAGGACAATCAGAAAACGCAAGCTGTAGCTGCACGAGAAGTCAGGGGAGCCCTTCCCCAGTAAGGAAGTCGGGGCAGACATTTTTACAGTGGATGGCGAGGAAAGTTCTGTCATCTTGTCAGTCAAATTATACAGACTACCATTTCTCCCCCCCTTTGGGTGAAGAACTGCCAATTATTATACATTATTTTCAATTTGTTTTATACAAATATGCTTCACTTAACTACATGATAACATACAGTTCTCATTGTGTGGGCTCAGTCACCCCCAACCTTTTGGGGACATGTTATCTCCAAATAGATTTGGCCTGGGGAAAGAGTCACTGATTTGCACACAAGGTACCTATGCAGAAGTGGGCATCCCCGGGTAAGAGGGTCAGCATAAGACTTGCTTTTCCCTGAGTGTGCAACACATTTCCTTACTTAAAAATAACCCATACACTTGTTCTATAAATGATGCTCTAACAATACCATGTTCACGCAAAAAGCTTACATGTGGCTGACCCTAAAGCTACACTCACTTAAGGCTTGAGAATATTATGATTTATCCAGTTTGTATAATGACACCCTGACTAGACCCAGAGTAATATTCAGACCTCTGACAACTCCTTCTATGAATAGTATCTTTTACTGATGATTTATTATGTTATTTCCTCACTTAATAGTTTATCCTTTTTTTGGACTGTCATTGAACTGGGCCTAAACTAACTGTGAGGTTTTCATGACTCTCCGTAATCTGATACCATCTTTGCTTCTGAAAAAATTTCCATTATATTCAGATATTTTCTCCTGTGTAGACCTTACTGCCCTGCATGTCTCTGCAGGCATTCCTTGATTTACGCTGATCTTTTTACTGGGAACACCCCCGTGCTTATCTCTACACTACATAAAATGGTCTCACACGTCTTAAGGTATTGCTCTACCAGCAGATCTCCTCTCTTCTGAGCTTGGGTAGTATGAATTGTGAATACCACATAGTTTATCACATAGCTATATACTACCTTTTATGGTTTTCTCATTTAATTTTGTTATTCATCTTTCCAGTCAGGATCGTATTTCTTGAAGGCAGAGACTTTTCTGGTAGCTCCATGGCGCACAGTTCAGTGATGAACAAATACCAGGCCTCCAACTGTTTTAAACCTGTCTTCTTAAAATTCTGTTTAAAAAGTCCCCTTCACAGAAGCACTCTTCCATAGAGTTGTGATGCTCTGTCGATCTGTGACCCGGATGTCCTTTCATCTGATCATTTTACAGCCTCCCCTTTTCATCCCTTCCATTGCAATGGCAGGACTGGAGTAGCATATGGATTCATTTTGAAAATTAAGATTAATTTTGTTTGGAGAACTTTGCAGCATCCCTTAGAATATAATTAGCATTTCTTCATAACAGTGCACAGCTTGGTTTGAGAAACATTCTCCAAATTACCAGCAGAGCTTGTGTGATACATTGGCATCAATCAAGCCTGATTAAGCTCACTGGTCATAAAGTGCCATATGTAAAGAGCATAAGGTCAGAGTCAGGAGAATAAGGGGTCTAAGGATAAAACCAAAATGAAAGAGATTTGAGAAAGGTAAGGCACCACACAAATGGAAAAAACACCATATCATTGATATTATTTCAGTAGTCCAGTCGTCATGGTGTTGGACACAGTAATGGTCCGCAAACACCATTTGTCAACTTCAGGAAGCAGCATTTCTCATGTTCTATTGCTTTTCATGAATGCACTTTCAGAGTGGACACAATTTTTCTGGATTTAATTAGTTAATTTATGTTTAAAATTACCTGTTTTATTTCCCTATACTGCTGTGAGGAGCTTAATTTTTTATTCTTGTCGAGAGATTTACCCTCTTGACAAATTTTTATGTACACAATTGTTATATAACAGTATTATTAACTGTAGGCATGGTGTACAGGCATGGTGTAAAATTCTCTAGAATTTTATTCATCTTGCAAAACTGAAACTGTATACCTGTTGAACAACAGCTTCCATTTTCCCCTCCCCTGAAGTATAATTTTTATTAGTGCTCCAGCTATCCCCAAAAGGGTTATATTATACTTGAAGATCAATAATATCAATTCTATTTATTATCCTTTTCTGTTTACTCAGGGAGTCTTATTTAGCTAAATTATTCATTGGTTTAAAATTTCATTAACCTAAAATTTAAATCTATAATCCCACTATTAAAAGAACTCTCTCTTCAAATTCTGACTCATCAAATCCTAATATCCCCCCTTTATTTTTATCATGGTCACTTGTCCTTTTAACATCAGTTTTATTGGTCTCCAATCACTGTTCCCACTGGCAGAAACTCACGACCCTTATCAAGATTTCTTCCTTCAGAGGTTTTCAGTACAAAGACTTAAAAAATATTTTAAAAATTTTTTTAGTTTAATTTCTCTTTTGGATATTGTTAAAACAGAGTATACGATCTCAAAATGCATGGGAGACTATAATATTTCTATTTGTGTTACTTACCAAAGGCATTTGCCTTTTAGGGGTGGAAGGAAGGCAGCTTTCAAGAGTGATCTACATTCACTGCAGTCTGATGATTCATTGTTTCTGTGATCATGACTTAGCTTAAATGTTCCATATGATTATGCATTTTGTATCTTTGCTGTATTCTGTACTCTTTCAAACTTACTTGACCTTTATTGTATTGATTTTAGACAAGTTTCCAATTTATTAACAAGGTATATTACCCCCCAATCTTGTGTAGCTTTTGTGAATATTTCCCAGCCGTGAAATGTCTGCATACTTTAAGGGTCACCTTAATCCCTTTAGATAAAACTGACAACCCAGAAGATTCAATGTAGTCATCTCTTTGTCAGTTTCACACCATAAGATTCACAGTTATACTTTAATTTCAAATACCTTAACTAGGAGCCCACTGCAGCATTAATTATTTATCTTACTTCTAGTCAGAGTGTGCTGCATGCAACTTTTATTCCTCCTACATATCACCTAAAACTACAATTGAAACAAGGAACTGTCCAGGGATGTAAAATTTCTCCTAACATAAAGCTAGAATGGCTGGTAGAGAAACAGTTGCCTGGTGGCATAGATTTGAGAATTCTTAGAAGATTCCTGGGTCTAAAATATGTCTACTCAGGGACTAATTTATATTGGGAATACTGGTACTGAGATTTGGGTTTTCTTTATAGTTCAAGTATTTGGTTATTATTCAAATGCAAATCACTCTGGAAGAGTTAGTGCTCCAGCCTTTTCAGTCACTTGCACTTATGGGTCCATTAAGGTAGCAGAATCTTGTTCTAAAGAAGTTTTTGGTAGAAGGTAAGATCACCAGGTAAGTTCAATATAAATGGCCTTTTTGTGCAAACTCATATGTGTCTTGGCAAATATGAGGTTCAAGTAGGATAAAGAAGAAAGGGGTGTCTGGGGACCCTGAAGATGAGCATCATATGTGTTTATGTGTGGCAGAGTAATATTTTGGTATTAAAGTATGTGCTTTACCTACTGTTTGTTTTATCCACACTCTGATCAAGTAGCAGGGAGGGCCATTATCCTCAGCAGAAAGTTCTTACAGAAAATGCAAAGTATGAGAAGGAAGCATTGAACTTTTACATTACAAGACAGAGGCAATAGTTTTGGGTGCTGAGGCATCTGATTTGGACAAGTTGGGTATTTTAAGAGAGCCTTGTAATTTCCAAAAGCTTGGTTTGGAGTATCAAAATCAAAGTCCCAAAGGACTCAATTAAAAAAATTGTGATATATGTGTAGTACCAGCTTTGGGAAGAAATCTTGATGAAAGTAGTACATTTCTTTTCCCTTGACTTGGTGAAGACTCTGTGGGATGGGGAGAAGAGGCGGGATGGTGGTGAGAACAGCAGGCTGAATGGGGTGCGGATGCCTGTGTAGGGAGCCTGTATCTACCATCAGTCAAGTCTTTGGTCTATCTTGGAAATCTAAGAATAATGTGCAGTTCCTTGTCTAGAACCTGGGAGACGTTAGTAGAAGTCCCCAGTGTCATTGTGGAGTGAGCACAGAGGAGATGGCTGAGGAGAACGGGGAGTCCCAAGACAAGTGGATGAAACGTGAGCACCTCAACCTGGACGTTAAGGCTTCACATTTTCCAGTCCAGGCTCCCCTTGCACAGATGACGGGGATGCGTTATATCAGGAGCAGAGATTTCAAAGTCTAAGAATTGCATGTGGTCAAAATTGCTCTTAAAAAAATCTTAAATTTTTCCATAAATTATAATATACATAGTTTTATAGTTATAGTATGTTTTTAAGTTTATAATGACTAATTCTTATGTGTACTAACATTTGACACACTTTGAGCACAACCATAGTGATGAGCCAAAGGAGAGTCCATAACAAAAGTTCGGCAATTCCCCAAACGACCTTTAAAATCATTGTCAAATCTCTGGTAGTGAAGTGGGTATCCATGAGAATTCTGAAGTATTCTTACTTCTTTCCTGGGTGCATTCAATTTGTTTCATCGTTCAGTCTCTTTAACATTAATGCACATTAAAAGATTTGCTGTTATTTTGAACATTAAATGAGATAGCAGAGTTCTGTGTGTGGGGTGGGGGGGACAAGGAAGGGTCTTTCTAAAGTCATCTGCAAATAAAATGGAGTAAGGACATGACCCCATTCTGCTGCCTTATTTGAGCTGTGTTTGTGTACAGAGCGTATATATCATTTCCCAATTGCTCAAGGGTGCAGGGCTGTAACATGGTGCTACCTAATGACCCTCCCAGTTCCTGTGATTCTCTCTGCCCATTAGAAAGTATTCTGATTGTGGCATGGACTAAATATCTCCAAGGAGACATTAATGCTGGGTTGTGTAACTCAGTAGACAGGCTGCTCAGAGACAGTGGTCTGGGGTTTTCTAGGAACTCCACACCTGTGAGCTCAAACCCACCCTTGCTCATATTCCCTTAACATCAGAAGTCGTTGATCACATTTCATCTTTCCTCCTTGTCCACTGACAAGGGTTAGTACACCTCAGCATTTCTTTATTGGTGATAACATTAAATCTGAGAATAGTTTGAAAAATAATATTTTTTGAGGATTAGCTTAGTAGAGGAGGAAGAAATCTTTGGATGATATTAAAGTTACTCAAAGAAGAAAGATGAGGCGTGGTTTGTAATTTTGACTGAAAGCTAGTTAGCCAAAGTGTACTGTGCTACAAAGAGCAGTAGATGAGCGATATTTTGTTCCTTGCTTTGCCACTGACTTCTGGGGTAGGCCTTGGAAAAGGCACCCCCTCTTCATTTACCTTTAACTTTCTTATCTTTAAGAGGGGCACTGGGTGTTCTCCAGGGTTCTTTCTCATTGTTCTGTTGTGACCAAGTACAGCAGATGGTAGGGTGTATTCTTTGCACATCTCACATTCAGAGAAGTGCCAGTGTGGTTCTTGTTAGAGGAGGCTAGTGGAAGACGATGCTATGTCCTCATATTTGTAGGGCACTAGAATGTCAATATCACAGTGTTGACAGAATAGGTATAAAGGGAGTTATATATAGGAATAATCTTGTGAACATATGCACAAAGTGGTGTGGGTGTGTGTAAATTCAATTTCTGGGTTTTGACCTTTTTCTCTGATGATTTCCAGCTGGGGAAGACTAGCCATTTTACTGCTTTAGCTCACCCAAAACACACTGAACACAATAAAACCAGACTCAGAGCCTTCTGTTCGTGTTCTTGGCTCTAGGCTGAAAGTGACTCTGGAAGAATGTGTAAAATAACCGTGTGAGTTTACCTGCAGAGTATTTAATATAAACCACCTTTTTGTGCAAACTCGCATGTGTCTTTTTGTGAGTTCTTCTATCTTTGACTTCAAAAAGTAAGGAGAAAGAAAAGATAATTAAGGATATGGAAGGCCCAGAGATGATATCCTGACAGCAGTTCCAATGATTAAAAAATACATTAAGGAAATGAGAAAAAAAGGTGTCAGACACAAAGTAATGCAGGACTAAGGCAACTATCAATTTGCAGGAGGATAATCTGAGTAAAAGAGAAGTTTATTTCTAAGATTTAGAAATTTTCACATTCAGAGAGAGGTTTAGAGTTTTCAGAAACTTCAGATTGAATTTGTATTTTTAAAATGATAAAGAAGGAACTATTTTATGAAAGTAACCTAATACTTTAGAATGCCTTATAAAGTCCTTCACCTGAGTTTAAATATCTTACATTCTAATCTGTAAATATAAGGGAAAACTGAAGTCTAAATATAACTGAGAGTGATTTCTTAAAATGAGGTTCGGATGGTAATTTGCCTGTGCTAATCCTTTCCTTCTCTTTCAAGCCATGACTCTGCTCATTATATTTTTGAGTTGGAAATGAAAACCACCTCACTTTCTTTTCACATTTACTATATTCCTCTGTGTTAAAATAGTACAACTTTCAAAATGCCAAGCTATACAAGGACATATTGTACCAAAATAATTAGGAAGTGTGTATGCAACATTGAAACATCTGGATTAAAAAAATGCAACATTTAATCAACTCTCAGGCAACTGTTCTCAGCTCTCCAATATTAAATATCTGGTTTTCTGGAAATGTCTGAATGTTTATTGTCATGCTGAAAGAACTTCCGAGTGGTGGAAGAATCTTTTATGTTTTATCTGAGTGCAGGAGGATCATTTCTGTCTAGGATTAGATTGAAAGACATTGATAGTTGTGGTCATGAGATTCATCTCCTAGCACAGACATGGAGAGAAAAATAGCTTCCTAGGTGGTTTAAGATCATTAGAAACACCCTAACAATCATGCACATATATCTTCTCATTAACCTCTTGTTTTCACAGTCAACCCATTCTACTCCTTATTGTCCAAGCCCCAAGCCCCAACCCCCAAAAAACACTTTCAACTTTGCTCTCACTGATAGGCCTTCACTGAAAAAACTTATTGATAAGTCTATCAGGTTTTCCCTAGTAGCATATGGGATCCATTTTAATTCTGAAGAAGAGAACCCCTGCTGGGAGGCCATTGGTATTCACCAGGACGCTTTCGGAATTCACTGGGAAGCCTTCCCCAGGAAGCTGCCACCAGTAAGTCACCGTGAAGGTAGCTGGGGTGCCCCTGAACCCCACCTTCAGAAAGTCAGCTGGGGAGCCTTGGTAGCTGCCTGCAGGAAACTCATCAGGGCTCTTTCACTGCAGTAGCAGCAGGAAAAATTAAAGCATATCAGAACCAGGAGGAGAAACTCTTCCTTTTCCAGGGTTCCTCCAGCATCCTCTACTGATGAAGATTAACATCGTGCCAACTGGCAAGGGTGAAATGTTTCAGTATCATAAACAGGCAGTGAAGGGCAGATTTGGAGCTGAGTGGCAATAAGCTGATAGCTGGCACATTCCTTCTTGGTTTAGGTAGTGAAATCAGGTTTGAATGTACCAGAGTCCTAAACAGAAGTGAAGTGTGTAGCACAGCAGGACCATGTCGCCTTACAGGGTTATTCAAAGAATTGGTCCAATCTTCATTGCTTCTGTGATTTAGGGTGTAAGATGATTATACATTCTCCATATCTTTGGATATAAGATATCATCGACTCAAGGACAAGCCACTGAGAACCATGATAGTACCATCATGATGGAAAATCAATGACAATTAGACTACTTAAATTTGGTGATTTGATTCAATTGACTTGACAATTCAATACAAATTGATTGGAATTTCCCTAGTTTTTGAGATGTTAAAATGTTAAATAAGATCTTAAGAATTTTAAGCCTTTATTGTCCTGAATCAATAAAATACAACAGAAAAGGATCATAGGTTTGGTTAGTAACCTCAGCCAATAGTCTCTCATCTCCCTTTTTCCTTGTCCTTCTATTTATTCAAATATGAATAGTCTTCCCTTACGTAGTATTTCTCTCACCTCCATGATGACCTTGATGCTTTGTCTTCCACTCTTTTTATCCCTTATAAAGTTGTCTTCTGAATACACTGATTATATTCATTTATGTTATTCCCTAATTGTTTCATATGTGTTACACTCATCTCACCACCTCTATTACAGATCTCTAAAGACTCTTAGTTGCAATTTTTATACATTTATATTGAAATTTTGACCAATAGCTCAATCAATAGTTTGGATTTATTACTGAAGACATCAATAGGTGTGTGAGCTAAAATCATTCTCAATCTGGGGATTGAAAGTAAGTAGCCTAGTCTCATCAATGCTTACGAAGATTCCTAATCCTACTTGACTTCATACATCAAAATGTAGTTGCCTGAGAAATTTTGGTAATCATAAATATTTAAATTTAATTTGCATAGGAATTAAACATTGGTTCGTAATTTCAAAAAGCCAGAGAATGATAGTATTAAATGAACATGTATTTGAATTTAGGCTGAATTGAGTGGCTTCTTTAGACCTTCCATTAAGACATTTGTCCAAGTTTCTGGAATCTATATTGTTACCACTGCAATCAATTCAGACTCACTGCATCTTGCTTTTTTTGAGATCCAGGTCAAAGATAACCTCCATGGGTGCTACTTGACACCAAGATCATTCTAGCATCTCTATTAGCAAAGACACTTCAAAAGGCAGGGAAAGAAACTGATAATGTTGTTTTTGCACTAGAGAAATTACTCACAACAAATCCCATTGGAGGCAAATACATATATATTTTAAATGATTTTGTAAGGACAGATTTTAAATATCTGCAGTAGTGACAGAGGGGAAGGTTGTCTTGCAATTTAATGTCCACCTATAAGAGTACAGCTTAAAATATGACAACTATACATCAACCTTATAAAAGGTCCTTTAGACAGCAAAGGGTAGTAAGGGAGAATAAGAGGGAGGAAAAAATCAAGTGTTTTGCCTCAGTAGTGAGTTAATCTCTTGAATCACTTTCTTGCAGAAGCAGACCATAATTCTGGGGTGAGGTTGGCACTGCTCTGCTGCTCTCCCACTTCTCTACCATTAAATGTGTTGTTAATAAAAGTAGTGAACTGGAATAATCGGGTACGGGCCCTGAGTTGCACCCATAATTTCATCTGGCCTTTCTTCTGTCTGATTTTGCTGTTGGGAGCGTAGCTATACCCTGAGCAATGAGTGTTAGGAGGTATAAGTTCAGTCATGCCCTCTTCTCCATGGTTCTGCTTTCTCTGTTTTCAGCTACCTGGATCAACTGCACTTCAGAAGCAGGCGATCCTTCTAGTGAATAGTCAGAAGGTCAGTAGTGGCTTGATGCTATGTCACCACCCGTGTCATTCCCCTCACTTCGTCTCATCACATAGGCATGTTATCATCTCCCTTTATCTTCTTCATCAAGAAGAAGGGTGAGAACAGTATGAGAGATTCTGAGATCTGCACGATTCTGAGAACAGTAAGAGATTCTGAGAGAGAGACCACACTCACGTAACTTTTATTATAGTATATTGCTATAATTTATCTATCTTATTGTTAGTTATTGTTGTTAATTTTTTACTGTGTCTAATTTATAAGCTAAATTTTATGGTAGGTTTGTACATTTAGGAAACACACATACACACACACACACACACACACACTATATAGGGGTTTGGTTTCAGGCACCCTCCAGGGTTCTTGAAATATTGCCCCTTGTGGATAAAGGGGGACTACTGTATTTTTTACTCTATTTTGATTCCTTTAACATGGGGATGTTTCTTCTTTAAATAAATATTTTGAACAAGCTTTATTGGAAATTAGTTTTGGGAATAGAAGGCAGAGGATGATGAGAGGTTACCAAAGCTGAAATGATCACCTTCATTTTATTCAGATTTAAATTATGTAAAACCACAACTTAAAAAATTTAAAGAAGCATTGTTGGTGGAAGGCTCTGAATTTGAGATAAAACTCATTTTAAAAAACTTCCAGGCTATGTCTTCTAGGTCAGACAAAATTGTATTCTTTTTTTGTGGTTACATCCTGAGTCATGGGGTGGCAAGAGGTGATGGAATTCTCGGGAAATGTGATAGCTCATTGAGTCATTATTGAAATTATAGCTGGTGTCATGAACTGAAAGACCAGCCCCACCATCTGTGCCTGAGATGGCCAGTCATTCTCCACTCATGATGTCTTCTTATAATAGATATTACTGTGTTTCCCCTCAGAGCCTGGGTTCAGCCTCAGCATCCTTAACACAGAGCCCCAGAAGTCACTCTTGACTGACTAGAGCTGGCTGACAAGGTGACACTTACTAGCTCTCCCAGATCTTTGGAGTATATACTGTTGTGGGGGATCTGGGGGTGGTGATGGTGATTGTGATGGCAATTACAAGCATCCTGAAGTTTAAAATGTGCTCTCACAGATACTATTACCTTTAATGAAATCATTCTCTAAAAGAGGTACAAAGGGACAACTGAAATGTATAGACTTTGCTTAAATTTACTCAAACACAAGACTTTAATTTTTTTAAGTTTTTACCTATTTCTCTGATACTTTTGGAAACTGAGAAAGGAAGAAGGTCTTTTCTAGAGCTGCATTTACAGGCCCTTGTATAATAGATTGGGGAGAGAATGGGAGGTTCCTGGAATAGAACCACTGTGTCTCCTCTTCACTGCCCCTCAACATTTTTTATTGTGAATGAGGGAACGTTGCTCGAGGATAGTACGTGGTCTATCAGAAGGATCTCTTCCTAACTTAGGGGGATGTGGAAATGCCAGGATGCATCGGGGACCCTCCAAAGTTGACAGCCAAAAAGTATTTGTCTCTTTACAGTTGTTTGAATATATGGAGGCAGCAACTGTGTTCAGTGGCAAGAAGGAAGGTTCCAGAATCGGAAGCTCTGGGCTGCAGAACATCTTCCATCCCTCATGAACCTCTCAGACCTGGTAAAGCAGGTTCTTTATTGTTGTCAGTAGAAGGATTCCTAATTTACATTATCCAATGAGACAATACTTACTAAATAAAAATATCTTTCTAAGCTCTAAATTGCTATGAAAACGTTAATTACAGTGAATGCTTTGTGGTGTACTTGACAGCATCAGTAATGATGCTTCTTGGCTTTGAACTCCATCTCTTGCAAATAATTATCAGAACATAAGAAAAATACTACTATGGCTACAAGATCTAACACGAGTTCAAATACAGCATCATCTTAATTTATATGAGAAAAAAGGATTTTTCCTATCAGTTTCTCATTTTAAAAGAAACAAATAATTCCTCTCTCAGCCTACTCTCTCCTCAAAGCAAAACAAAACAAAACAAAACAAAACATTCTGCCAGAACCAACAAACAAAAAGTTTCTGAATTCAACAATATCAAGCAATGGCCCCTAAACATGTGCATTCGTATCAATGGCACCTGAGGTGTTTTCTCCAGGAACAGTTGCTTGGATGACCCACCCACATGTTTAGGGAACTGACTCAGAACAAACTAACAGCAAGTCCCAAAGAAATCTCCGTTTTAGGATATGGAAAACTTTGCTGCCTCAAAAGACAGGCTTTCAAAGTTTCTATAGATCAAGTTTTCATACTCCAGATATGTCAGTTTTGAGTAAAATACTCTGATATTTAGGTTCATATCTTCCTTGTGCTTTAATATCATCCCCTTTACTAAATTAGAAACCCTGACTTTAATTTATACACATTTATATAAACCAACTCCAATGTAAGAAGCATAGGGCTTAGGACAAAAAGACATGGATTTATATCTCAGTTTTATCATTTAGAAGTTTATTGAAAGAATGAAGAAGCTATGTGACAAAGTCCTCTTTAGATGTTAAAACTCCTTGTAATTCTTAGTTATTATTTGTGAAAGGTAAATGTGAGGATTACTTTAAGAGAAAAATTAGGGAGGTCTTCCAAAGTGCTTACGTAGAAAGACTATATATGTTTTCCTCTACCCATTACAGGAAGTCAATTCTGAGCTTGTAAGGGCTGCTGTCAAGGTGATCAGTTTTGTAGTTGATCTTAAAAAATGTAGCATCTTTTCACAGAGAAGTTGGGGTATAAAATATCCAACCCTGAATAGGAAAATTATGTGGGTGACGATGCTCAAGTACAATGTACGTAAGGTTCAAAAAATACAACATATATGTTGGCATTAGAAGCCATTATTGGTCTGGCTTATTTTCATACTTTTTAAAGCTCATTGGAGTATTTGGGCTTATTGACCATTTTTAAGGCTGTATCTCTTCAGGGATAAATAAGAAAACACTATGAAACTGTACTAAACAATCCTTGTTTTCTATTTACAGTCATCAAACAGTAGTAGAATCTGCTATTCAAAATGCAAGTGAGATCAATCCACTGAGTGTGCGGGCAAACTGCTTCTAGGACCATACAATGCAATGACAGCATCATGCAGAATTGTACACAGCCATTAAATTAATTTCCCCAGTGATGAAATTGAATGAGGCTCCAGAACAGAGTGACAAATCATTTTAGGATTAGAAAGAAAAACTTTAACTTCACAATGACTATCCCTTTGAAAGTCATCTTTATAAAGGTTGTTTCAAGACAGGCATATGTGGAAACATACCCAAGTGTATATATTTGTGTGTGTGTGTGTGTGTTTAGAAAGAGGAAAAGAAGGAGAGTGACAGAGAGAATTGGGTGAGGTGAGAGAAAGAGAAAGAATGATTTCTCCCAATCTATAACCTGACCACAACTTTTGTCAGCAATCCTCCCAAACTGCTGCATTAAAACTATATTCCTCCAATTACTCATATAATATGCTTGAATTATGGTGTCAGAAGTGGAAAATTTTAGGAGATAATGAGATGTATAAATTTATGGTGACATTACTCATGTCTGCCTCAACCCCTTTCCTTCTTGTTTCAGAGGGGAACGTCCTGTAACAGAAGGAATCATCCGAAGGTTTGGTATTAAATGTCTACAGAGTATCCATATTGTCTAACGAGTATTTCCCAAATGTTCATTTTATTTCTTCTTGACAGTAAGCCTGCTAGGAGCCAAGTAGCTAGAACAATAAATCCCTATGATGATAAAGTCCATGTTCAAGACCCCAGGGTAGCAGGATCCCAAGCAGAGAGCCTTGAAGAAGCCTTTTGCACGTTTAAATAATCTGAATGCAATGATCTTATTTAAATATTAAGAATCGTTGTGCCCTTTGATCAACACCTCTCCATTTCTCCACCCCACAGCCCCTGGTAACCACCATTCTATTCTGTGTTTGTTCAAGCCTGGCTTTTTTAGATTCCACATATAAGTGATGTCATATATAATTGACCTTTGAACAACATAGGTTCTAAATATGTGGGTCCACTTATATGTGGATTTTTTTCAATACATATATTAGATTTTTGGGGGGAATTTGTGATAATTTGAAAAAAATTCATTTTCTCTAGCTTTTTTTTCTCCTAAGAGCATAGTATATAATAAATACAACACAAAAAATATGTGTTACTTGACTGTTTATGTTGGTAAGGCTTCCAGTCAACAGTAGGCTATTAGTAGTTAAATTTTGGGGAGTTGAAAGTTACATGCAGATTTTCAGCTGGGCAGGGTTTGGCTCCCCTAGTCGCTGTGTTGTCCAAGCATCACTAAGAATCATTTGTAGTGTTTGATTTCCTCTAATTTATTTCACTTAGCTTAACACCCTCAAGATTCAACCATAGTATGGCAAATGGCTGGACTTCCTTCTTTTTTATGGTTAAATATTCATTCCATTCTATGGCTGAATAATATATTCCATTCCAATTATATATACACATATATAATTGGAATATATTGTATGTGTGTGTATATATATATATATATATGTACACACACACCATATTTTTATCTGTTCATCCATTGATGGATACGTAGCTGTTTCCATACCTTGGCCTCTGTGAATGATGTGTCAAAAACATGGGAGTGCATGGATCTCTTTAATGGAGTATCCTCATTTCTTTTGGCTATATACCCAGAAGTGGGATGACTGATCACATGGTAGTTCTAGTTTTAATTTTTGGAGGAACCTCTCTATTGTTTTGCATCTAGTTTTAATCAATGGCTACACTGATTTACATTCTCACCAATAGTGTAAAAGGGTTCCTCTTTCTCCGTATACTTGCCAACATTTATTATCTTTTGTCTTTTTGACTATGGTAGCCATTCTGACAGGTGTGAAGTGGTATCACACTGTGGTTTGATTTACATTTCATTGATGATTAGTGATGTTGAGCACCTTATCATGTATCTGTTGGCTATTTATTTATCTTCTACAGAAGAAAGTCTATTCAATTCCTCTATTTTTTAATTGTATTATCCTTTTGCTGTTGGGTTTTATGAATTCTTTATATATTTTGATTATTAACCCCTTCTCATATATATGATTTTAAGTATTTTCTCCCATTCAATTGATTACCTTTCCATTTTTTTGATGGTTTCCTTTATTGTGTAGAAGCTTTTTAATTGAATATAGTCCCGCCTGTTTATTTTTGCTCTTGTTCCCTTTGCTTTTAGTGTCAAATCCAAAAAATCATTGTCGAGACTGATGTCAAGAGCTTACTGCGGTGTTTTCTTCTTGCAGTTTTATGGTTTCAGGTTTTATATTAAAGTCTTTAATCCATTTTGAGTTGATTTTTGTGTATGGTGTACACTAGGGGTCCAATTTCATTCTTTTGCATGTGGCTACCCAGATTTCCAACTGCCATTTATTGAATAGACCATTCTTTCCCCATGGTATATACTTGGCTCCCTTCTTACATATTAGTTGATTGTACATGTGGGATCATTTTTTGGGCTCAATTCTGTTCCAGTGGTCTATGTTTTTTGTGTATATTGCCAGTACCATAATGTTTTGGTTACAGTGGCTTTGTCATATAGCTTGAAATCAGGAGCTATAATGCCTCCAGTTTTGTTCTTCTTTCTCAGGATTGTTTTGAATATTTGGGGTCTTCTGGCTCCATACAAACTGAGGATTGTTCTTCTTATTTCTGTGAAAAATGCCATTGAAATTTTGACAGGGATTGCACTGAATCTATAGAAGGCTTTGGGTAGTGTGAACATTTCAACAATATTAATTCTCCATGAACTTTCCATTTTTTGATATATTCTTTACTTTCTTTCATTAAAGTCTTATAGTTTTGAGTGTCTATCTTTTTCACCTCTGTGTTTAAATTTATTCCTAAGTATTTTTGTCTTGATGCTATTGTGAATGGGATTTTTTTTCATATTTTCATTGTAGTTAGAAGATTAATAAATTCCAGGGATTTAATGCACAGTATTGTGATTATAGTTAACAAGAATGTATTACATGTTTGGAAGTTGTTAAAAGAATAGATCTTAAATGTTCTCATCACAAAGAAATGGTAATTATATGACATGATAAAGGTGTTAGCCAATGCAGTGGTGGTAATCATTTTGCAAAATAGAAATGAATCAAATCAACATGTCATACAATTTACACTTATACAATGTCATATGTCAATAATAAAGTAAAAAAGGTGGAAAAAAGATCACTGTGACTGTTCCGTGGAGAAAACTTTGTGGAAAGGCAAAGGGATCACTTAGGAATCTGTTTTTGAATTCCAGATGGGAGATTCAGAGACTTGAATTGAGTTATAGACATGGAGCTGATATGAAATGTTTAGATTCTGAGTAATTGTTTAAGGTAGGACTGGCAAAACTTTCTGATGGCTTAGAAGTGGGAAACAAGGGAAAGGGAGGAATCAAAGGTCACTCTCAAGATTTGGAATTGAGCAACTGGGTGGATGATGGTGGCACTTACTGAGATGGGCAAGGCCTCCTGGAGAGGGATGGGCTGAGTTGGGTAAGTAGTTATTTTGTTAGGTGTCATTAAATTTCAGATGCTTGTTAGATATCTAAATGGAAATGGAAGTAGACAGTTGTATATTTGATTTTAGTGTCTCTTCAAATCTGAATTTTTCTCTCACTGCTTTAAAAAAAACCTAGTAATTAAATTGGAATCTGACAAATAACAAGGAGCCCACAGCTGTATAAAATTTAAGTCCTTAGACTGGCATTCAAGAAATCTCCTTGCCTACCTTTTTAGTTTCATCAATCTCAATTCCTTTTTCAGAATCTATACTATAGCCACATCAAGCCAACTGTAGTTCTCCAGACACATTATGATGACATATTCTTCTATGTCTTTGCTTGTGTTCCAAATTGCAATTCCTTTTCCCGTTCTTTCCATCTGGCTAATTCCTAACTCAGCCTTTAAGACTCTATTTTGGTGCCATGTCATCTTTGAAAATTTCCCTAAATATCCTAGGGGTTGATCAATTATTTTCCCTCATATTGACACCCAAGGCCTCCTTCAACTGTAGCATTTGTCATGTCATATAATCATTGAAATGTCTGCCTTCTAGACTAAACTAAAAACTCTTTGAATACAAGATTTGTCTTTATTTTTGTACCCCCGGCAATCAGAATGGCTGAAATTAGATGATCAAGTTGGTTGTTGAATGAATATTTCTTTAAGAATGGTGAGCCTCTTTGAGGAATCTGTAGTGTAAAAAAATCTACACAGTTTAGATCCTTGGAAATTCTTTCTGAGTAGACAGGACCAGGGGAGAAATGACAAGACTAACTCTTAGGGAGAATGATTTAAAAGTGCCCAGAATGTCTTCTTTTACAACCTTTAGTGATTCATTTCTTGAAGGTTATACCTTTCCTTCTTAGTTTCTCTTAGAAAATGTGAATTTGGGGGAGAGCGAGTAACACATTAAATCACTACATAAAAGGTAAGGTCTTATAATAGAAAGAACACTGAGCGGGAGTCTAGGTTTCTGGGCTACACATAGTCTCAATTCTCCCCCTAACTCGATGGAGAGTCAGTCCTAAGGACTAAGCTGTGATGGCAAGTGGAAAATACCAAGAATATTGTACCTCTGCTGTTTCAACAGTGAAATCAATTGCTCAGAGAGACAAAGCATATGACAAAGTGGTAGAATTATGAAATACTCTAGAAAGACAGGGTAATAGTAACAGGGCATACAAAACTGGGATAAGAAGAAATGATTACTATTTAGAAGTGGTAAAAGGATACAAGTGTTTTCCCTGGGGAATGAACTTTAAGAAAAATAATAGTCCTTATTGCTGTCAGCCAGCCATGGAGTAGAGGTCATTACATTTTCAAAAAGGCAGTTCTGTTGCTGAGAATTTCCATGTTCCATACTTCCTGGTTTTCAAGTGAAACCTAACCAAACGCAAGGCACATTTTTTGGTTCCCATTCTTCCTTGATAGCCTTGACCTGGATAATGATCTGAGTTTCCTAATTGTCTCAGGGAGGATCTGTCCAAATTACTCATCCCAAACTGACTTCCATATGCTGAAAAGCTTACAGCCAGCCCCTTTCTTGTGCAAGCTGAGTATGATCATTAGTAATACCGTATTGGACCGTTAAGAATCTTGGCACCAACCTCTCATTTCATTTCAGTGCCACAGGAGAGAGACTTAGTTGAACGCCTGCAGAGCTGCCCAATCTCTGAATCTTTCAGAGGGAGGCAGAAATGGTTGCTCAGTGTCGTACTCTGTAGTGGTCTGGGCATCTCATGGTCGATACCCTAGCAGAGCTCTTTAGCCTTGACACCTGAACCTGTCATAAGACCATTCATATTTCTTAACTCTAGAAGCACTCAGCAGCTTATATGTGTCAGAATATAAAGATTTAACCTCATCAAGAAGGGAATGAAGAGGGAGCCAGGGTAAGTAAGCCCTTTGTGGGAGGCAAAGGCTGAGAGAAGGAAAGAGGGTTGCTTATATTGCCTGGTGTCCAAAACCCTGTATTCCAAACCCAGTCTCCTCTTACAGCTTTCTCCCTGACTGCCTACGCGCATGAACTCTGTGCTTCAGCAAGGTCAGGCTACTCAGGGTCCCTCAAACATGAATTTTCTGTTCTCATCTTATTCCCTTCCAAATGCTCTTACCCTTAACCGAAATGTACTTTTCTTTCCTCCCCCTTCATTTAAACTAAATCATCCAAGGGCTGGTTCTCATTCCATTTTCTATGTAAAGTCCCCCTGTTTCCTGAAGTTAACAGTCCACAAAGTCCCTCCTTTGCCGTCTGGAATCTTTCATTTAGTTAGTATTTACCAAGGTTTTACTCTGTGCTGGGCACTGGGCCAGTGCTAGTGATAACACTGTGAACAAATCAGACAAACCTTTTTCTGCCCTTAAGGAACCCTTTATTTAGTGAGCTAGGAAGATATTAATTAGCTGTAAAATTATAACTAATATTTATAGTGTTTACTATGTTCCAAGAAATTCATTGGGTATGATTTTGGTTAATCTTTGCAATAGCTTTATGGGATCTTGTATTATACTTTATAAGATAGACTCTGTTATTTTTGGCATTTATCAGATGGGAAAAGTGAGCCTTAAAGGGGTTACCTAACTTACCTAAGGCCATCTAAATGTTAATTATTGTTAAAGGATACCTTTGTAAAACATACAGTTTCATTGTTTTAAGGTATTTACGTATTTATAATGGCACAAACAAATCACAAAGTGCGGGACATTTCAAAAGTGTTTTTGATAACGACTTGGTTAATTGCAAGTAAAAATTTGAGAACATGTTCTGATATAAATTCACTGAATAATAGCCAATGATATACAATCTTATGATGGTTTCATATATACAACACAGTGGTTCAGCATTCTCCCATATTATGAAGTCCTTACCCCTCCATTATGGTCACTGTCTATTAACGTAGTAAGAATTTATAAAGTCATTAATTGTACTCTCAGTAGGGCCATTTATTCTTAATACATACATAATTTTGAATTCGTAGCATGCAAAAAAATTCTAAAAGTAATTTTCCCATTTGTATTCTATTAATATAAAATTATTTAATGAGTACATAGTTTGTGCAATATTTTACAGAACCTTACAGTTAAATATATGTTTTTTCATTAGTTTCAAAGTTTCCAGATTACTAAATTCTTAATTTAAATTATAATAAAAGGGCCAGTTCAGCCTTAGTCTGAATTATCACACATTTTGAATAGTCATATTCAAGTAAAATGCTGTTTGTCAAATACCCTTCATTCCCTTTCAGGGACCTATGAAGGCAGTAAAAATTTAACCAAACTTAATGAATTTGTAAGAATTGGAGCTTTGCTAGATACATTTCTGATACAGATTCCTAGTTCAGTTCCATTATGTCCAAGAACATACTTCTCATTATTTCCATTCTTTTAAAGTTAAGATTTATTTTTGGCCCAGAATATGGCCCATCATTCTGAGTATTCCATGAGAAAGCTCCATTGAGAAAAATATGTATTCTGCTTTGGTAGGTGAAATGTTCTATAAATGTCAATAAGATGAAGGTGGTTGATAGTATGGTTCAGATTTTCTATGTCTTTATTAATTTTTTCTCTATGTATTCTATCAATTACTGAGAGAGGACCATTGAAATCTCCTATAAAGACCCAGATGGGACTTTGCATATTTTCTAGGAAAAGCCACTCTGCAAACCCATGCCTATACCACGACAGAGGCTTTCTCTTGCCCCTGACGTGTCTTGTGACCACTGGTAATGGTGCTGAAAGAGCATCTGCAGCTCCCACTGAGTCTGTGATCTCATAGCTTACATGCAGGCATAGTTAAAGGATCCTTCGTGCCCTCTTACAGGAAGTCCTGTGTTGCTACTATGCTGTGAGTCACTGCTTGTGTTCCATTTTCCATGGAGGTGCCTGTCTTTCCTTCGATGTCAGGTATGATGTTAGTTAACTTGTGGGCTCAAGAAAAATTAAGATTCATGGATTATCCATATTTTTCTTGTTGTTAAGTGACAGTGATATCCTTTTAAGTTCTCTACATCCCAATTGGAATGTATCATCACTTCATTGAGAGAAAAATACAGTGATGCAGCCTTGAGTAAAGGATGCCAGTTTGGTAAGTTCTTTGGAATAAAGAATCGTCTTAGAATTGGAGTAAAGGGTGAGTTCGGTTGCAAAATCTGTAAGAGAAATGGTAAAGCATAAAGCTCTACGCTCTGAACATGAGCCAAATGATAAGAAACAAGTCAAATAAACAGGAAACAAGGAGGGACCTGAAGGGGGGAGGTGCAGGGTCATATTGTAAGATGTCCTGATGTCCAACTGAGTCAGCAGGGATAGGGAGGGTGAGAAAATTCCGGAAATAGTTTTAAGTGGCACATCCATGAATTTATGTTCATTGACACCCATAAGGGAAAAACATTGTGTTTCAACTGTGAGGAGAATCCAAATGAGGGATTTGAGAGACTCATGAGGTGAATAGCTATTGGAATCCTGGTATGACTCAGACTCAGAATGTATGGGCGTGAAGCAAAAAACAAATTCAAACAAGGCAACAAAGAATCAAATAGTGTATCTGGCTGGTGAGAGCATGCGTGAATGGTAAAACTGCCTCTTATAATAATAACTTACAGTTAATGCGATTATTATATCAAATGAGGGAATATGCAAAACTTCTTTGCCATACAAGGAGAATAAAAATGTGAAGTGTTAGGATTATAAACATTGCCCTGTTTAGGAATAAATATAGCCTAGCACATGTCACAGAATAAGCTCAAGAGATATCCTCATCTAAACAGATATCGGTAATATGGTCTTCATGAAAAGTCCCAATAATGTTGATTCTGTTTCTATTTCTGGAAGTTTAAATAGTTTGTGATTGGCTGATTGATGACCTATTTCCTCCAGGAAGTTGTGCCTGAACTCTTTCGGCCCACAGTGACCTCCAATTTCTCTGAATTCTTCCTGAGGCTGCACCCCTCCATGTGGCACTTACTCACATATCATATGTGGCAAGACGTGATTTTGAAGGCTATGCTTTTCTTTCTCCTTTCTGCTTTTCATTGCACTTTGTCTCCCTGTCCAGACAGATATGAGTCACCCATTGCCTTAGGGAAAGTCTCTCAGAGAACAGAAGTGCCAAATTCTTTGAGTTTTAAAGTTGATTTCAGAAAATGTTTGGAGCAATACCTGATCACTGGTGTCCCTGTAAGAGAGCTTAATCGAATCCTGGAGGTCATCTAGTTTCTACTTGGTGAGCCAGTCTTTGCTTGAGGAAACACTGTTACATCAGCTATGTCAATGAGCTGTGTTGTCATTCTCACTGCTGACCGATGAAGTCTGCAGTCAGCAGGACCAGTGATCATTCAGCAGGAAACACACACCTGTCGGCCTCAGGATTGATCAACCTGCTTTCTAAATCTATGTGGGCAACCGTCCTTTCAACTGATCAGAGTCCTTGGAAGACCCAGGAAAGGAGAATGGGCTTTGGACACTTAAAGTAGTAATGGTATTCTGAGAACCCCGATCATCTGAGCCTCCCCTCCACCCCCTAATTCCTGACCCATATCTGGGCAAGCTGGAACCAGACAGAATGGGCTTTCTATCCATTCCCTCATCCCCACACACCCAAGCCAGGAGAGAGATCACAATTGTTTATAATAACTTTCTGTTTCATGCCAGTTAATCATCCCTCCCATTTATTTTCTTGAGGTTAGTATCTTATATTTTGTTTTACCAAATGAGCACATTGTATAATGTGGGACCCCCAAGTATATAATATTTAGCAGACTGCTATGGAAAGCAGAGTGGTAGATAAACGAGAAAGAACACAATTTTCCACTAAGGATTAAATCAGAAAATAGATGTGTCTCAGTTATCTATTACTCCATACAAACCACCCCCAAATTTAGTAGCTTAAAACAGAAATCATTTCACTGCTTATGACTTTGTGGGTTGGCCATCTGGGCTGGGATCGGCCAAGCATTCTGTCTGGTGATCTTGTCTGTGGTCTCTCAGGGGGCTGCTGTCTGCTATTATCCAGTGGCTCACCAGGGGCTGGATGGTCCAAGATGGCCTCATTTTATGTCTGGTGGCTGTTACCTGGTCCTGTCTCTCTCCTTCTGTCTCCTTTAACCTGGGCTCTAATCCACCAAGAATTATCCCTGGCTTCCTACATGGTGGTCTCAGGGTAGCAAGAATTCGTAGTGGGAGCTGCAAAAGCTGCAAGACCTATGTGACTGGGGCTCAGGAATCACAGAAAATCACTTCTCCCACATTCCACTGATTAAACAGTACTATTAGAT
Organism: Manis javanica; assembly: GCF_040802235.1. Lineage (NCBI taxonomy): Eukaryota > Metazoa > Chordata > Mammalia > Pholidota > Manidae > Manis > Manis javanica. The sequence continues at coordinate 106,800,293 of NC_133164.1, read as the reverse complement.
TCAAGAAGAGGGGAAAATAAACACTACTTCTTGATGAGAAGGGTGGCAGTCACAGTACAAAAGGAATTGCTCATGGGTATGGGATAAATTGTGACCATCTGTGCAAACTAACCATAGTATGTTGTACAAAAGCCCTTGGCGTAATGTCTACACTTATCTTATTCACTAAGTAGTGAGTAAATAGCAAAGATGATGATCATGATGATTTTAATGCATGAATTACTATTGGTAGCTTCAGAACTCCAGATTCTATGTCTTCAGTATCAAAGTCACTGTCCATAAAATACAGGAAAGCTCATTCACTCTTTCCTCGTGTTACATTGTTGTCTTGCTTTTGGAATATAATGCTCTGAGGGTTTCCTGAGTAGACAATAGGCAGAATGACTTAGGATCCTTAAGATCCTAAATTCATTGCTAGAGGGTCAAAAGGGTAAGAAGCCACAGTAACTTAAGGTCGGCTTTCTTACCTTCTGGGTTGTAGTGCAGTCCTAACGACTTCGGTTTCAAGGCATAAATGCATTTGCATACAGGTATTAGATTAATGGATTCAAGAATATTTCACTGGAATATCCCCTTCCAAATACTGAGGATAAGCCAGTGTTTTAGTCAATTTCCCTCCAAAAGGCAACCTATTAGCAAGTCTGTAGAGAATATCTCTGCTTTTGTGTTTGAGGCAATAAAATCTTACACATTCAGTGTTAATGATATACTTACACACTAGCTTTTATAAAGGCAATTATCTTTAAAATGTGCCATTTTAAAATAGGCTAGAATATTCATTTGTTTTGATCGTGAGAAATGGGAATGTAGGAGGTGACACGAATATGTGAGTTGCTTTGTTGTAACTATAAATCAGAATTCTCTGAGTGAAAAACAAAACAAAACAAAAAGACAAACCTTTGCCGGAGTGATGGGGAAATAAAAACTGCCAAGGGCCAATCATCGGCACAGTGCACTGAATTAAACAGGATTCCAGTCGCTCAAACCTGGAGTGCCTGAAGCTCCAAGCAGACAGGGAAAGGTATGCATTTGAGGCCCACCCTTTATTTGTCTATGTGACACATCAAGCACCAAAGGAGAGCCATTGATTTTTGTGTGTCATGAGAAATGGTTATTAGTGGAAAAAAAAAAAAGTTGTTTTCAGAAAAGACATTTTCTCTGCGCAGGTATTTGCAAGAAAGGTAATGGCTGACTGATCACTTCTGAGGAGGAGGAGGGGCTGGGCTTCCTTAGAATTCTTTGAATTTTTGGTCTACAGTGATGGTAGCGTATATACCACAATGCCAGTTTGCAAAAGTGGCACATGGTTCAGGTGGAGAGAGGTTCATTTGTCATCTACCTCCATCCATAGGGAAGCATTTCTATTTTCTGGTTTTGAAGAGGTAAATCTTTTGTAAAACAGGTCCTGAAATTCCAAATTAGAGGTTTTTTGCTTCTAAACATTCACACCATATTATATGCAGGCTTTATTCATTCTCTATTCTAGTTAACTTGGGTTGATTACAGAATTAATCTTGAGGCAACTATATTAATTTCCATTTAATGGATAGACCTGTTATCTGCACATCAGACTGAATTGTTCTAAACCCAACTGATTTAGTGCAGCCAGTTTTACATGGTCTATATCCACACGGGCAATGAGCAGTGAAGAGTGGAGAAATCCTAAATTGCTCCCCCTCCACGCAATACCACATCACCCACTCTCTTACTGCTATTACCAATAGCAATAAATTTAATAAGTCTATCTCAATTGAACTAATTGGTTATGTGTGTTGTTTTAAAATTAGAAGTCATTAATTCCCTATCAACCACTTCTTTAACCATGGAGGACCACATTCAGTATTATCCCTGTTAATTAAGGTTATTCTCCAGGGTTTTCAGAGAAAAGACATTAAGAAACCATAGGGGCTATCTAGACTAATGCTCTCATTTGATGACAGAGACTCACTGAAAACTATTGAAATTAAATATTTTGTTCAATATTGCACAGCCAGTGACTAGTAGAACCAAGACAGATTCTATTCTGGACTTCCTCCCTCTACTCTGTGATGTTATTTTAAAGCCTGTTCCACCATTTTATTATGATTGTCCTTCAGTCAACAGTCCTCACTGAGAGAAGTTCTTCATCCTATCTATGCTTGAATTAAACTCACTACTCTATGTTAATTTCTTTCTAGTTGATCTCGAGGAGCCCAAACCTAAAACTGAACACAAGGAAATCATGACCCTAAAACTGAATTATCTAAATTTCATGCCATCCTTTAGTTCTTTGATTTCCTTAAGGAAGTATTCTATTTCGCAAGTATTTCTAGCCAAGTTCACATGTAGTAAGTCACATATCCAGCCTCCTTAACAAGTGCTTCTTTGCATATTGTCATTCTAAAGCCTTTTTCTACATTCTACTAAATGAAAAGTGAAGGCAGACAAAGTTACTCTACATCTGTAACTGATTGATTAGCTTGATGATTTAATAAATATGTATTGATTACTTACTATATGTCAGAAAGTCTTCACAGGATTTGGGATTGTAGTATTGAAAAAACAAAATCAAAAACAAAAACAGAAAATAACCCTGCTCTAATCAAGGTAACATTCAAAGATGGAAGACAGAAAATAAACCAATATTTAAATATATAACATGTCAAGTGTTGAGAAAGGCTATGCAGACACAGAAAGCAGGATAAAAGAACTGATAGTAGCAGGAAGGTGCTAATTAGGTAGGGCAGTCAGGGAAAGTCTCTTAAGGTTATCTGAGCAGAGACAGAAAGATGGTGAGGTAGTAAACCATGCAAATATCTGGGGGAAAGGTGGGAATATAAAATGGTATAGCTACTTTGGGAAATAGTCTGGAATTTCTTCAAATGGTTAAACAGAGCTACTATATGACCCAGCATATGGTATATACTTAAGAGAATATAGATATTGTGTGTGTATTATATTATATATATGTGTGTGTTTGTATTATATATACACACATATACTTGAGAGAAATGAAAACATGTCCACCTAAAAACTTTGACTCACATGTTTTTAGCAACATTATTCATGATAGCCAAAATGTCCATCAATGGGTGAATGCATAAACACCCTGTGGTATACCCATACAATGGAATATTATCCAGCTACCAAAGGGAATAAAGTATCAATACATGCTAAAATTAAGGCATGGATGAAAGTTGAAAACATTACGTTAAATAAAAGAAATCAGTCACAAAAGACCACATAGTATATGATTCCACTTACATGAAATGCCTAGAAAGGCAGTTCTATGGAAACAGAAATTAGGTAAGTGGTTGTTTAAGGCTGGGGTGGATGGGGGTACTTAGGGAGGGCAATACTTAAAGTTTATGAGGTTTCTTTTAGAGGTGATGAAAATATTCTAAAATCGATTGTGGTGATGGTTACATTTATCTGACTGTACTAAAAACCATTGCATTCGTGTTATAATAAGAAATATATTTGGTCTCTGTCCCCAGTTCCTGGCACAGAGTTCCTAAAATCCTTGGAATTTCCTGAGTGCTAAGAGTGTGACATAAGTAGCCAGTTTTTATCATACCTGAGTTTATGCTAATGAGGTAACATAGGCTGGGATCTCTGGATAGACTCAAGGTGGGTATGGTCACCTAAAGACTGAGTGACTGGAAGGTTGGAACTTTAAGCCCCATCCACTGACTGCCAGGAAGTGGAAAGTGAGCTGGAGATTAAAGTTTTATGAAAACTCTTGAACAATGAGATTTGATGAGCTTCCAGGTTAATAAATGCATCCACCTGCTGGGAACATAGCATGGTCCAACTCCAACTCCAGAGGGGACAGAAGCTCTTGCACTTGGGACCTTTCTAGACCTTGTCTTATGTACTTCTTTGTCTGGCTGTTCATCTGTACCCTTCGTAATATTCTTTGCTATAGACCAGTAAATGTTATGTAAAGATTCCCCTGAGTTTTGTGAAACATTCTAGTAAACTATTAAACCCCAGGAGGGAGGTGTGCAAACCTCTGATTTATAGCTGACCAGCCAGAGGTATAGGTGGCAACCTGGACGTGCATTGGCATCTGAAGTTGGGATCAGCCTTGAGGGAATCAGCCCTTAGCTTGTGGGATCTGATGTTATCTCTAGGTAGAAGTTGGGTACCCAGTTGGTGTTTAGAGATCTGAGAACTGGTTAGTGTATTGCAAAACCCCCCAGACATTGTATACTTCACTGAGTGAATTGCACTATATATGAATTATATATCAATAAAGCTATTAGAAAAAAAAGCTAGAGAAGTTTGGTACCATTGTGTCAATTCATGCTCAGGCACCAAAGTTTACCCACTGCCCACTGTTACTTTTGTACCATCAGTGTACATGTAAACACGGCCGAGATAGATAATAATTTTGTACTATTATAAAAATGGTTTTGACATCATGGAACAGGTGGGAAGGTCTCAAGGTCCCCCATGCATCTACTCTTTGTATGGTTTAAGAGAATAAAGATGTGTTGTAGAGAGCAACACATGCATCATGCCATACCATACTTACCCTGGAAAGAGATCCATAAGCAAGATTTCACTTAGATATCATTCAAGGGTTTTCAGTCTCTGAAGGAGTCAAATGCCATCTTTATAAATTGTTTTTACCTATGGTGTAGTTGAGTGTCATGGCTCCCATGAGAGGAAGACAAACAGATCTCTGGTGTATTTTATTTTCAATGTGGAACTGCACCAGTAACAATAAATATTTGTTGTGAATGAATCCATAACCCCTTACAAATGACTCTTTGGTTGCATTTCTGATTGCTTTGTTACATTCAATAAACAGTGCCAGACAGAAGACCTCTGATGCTTTTTAATCAAATAACAGAATCGTAAAAAGGTCAGAACTGTAACTTACAAGAGCACTTTCCACTGGCTGTCCCAAAAGGAATGAAAGATCAAAATGTGAGTGATTCCCTAAGCAGAAATGTCATCCAAACATGAGAATCAAAACCACATTTCTTCATAGTGGGATGTCATTGATGTGTTGGAAAAAGACAAATAAATTTCTCCTAGACCCTGAACCACGTTATTCCATTTTCTCTCTTTCATCTAGGTTTGAGAAATTAAATTATTTTCATGGATTTGAGAAATCAGATTCTCATATCAACTGGAAGGAACCATTTGCTACCCATCAGTTTAATAAAACAATTTGCCCCATGCCATATGGAATTTATTTACTTTTTTCAGTAATTTCCCCAAGGATAGTCATAACTCTGACCATTCATTGCATGCAATTTTGTCTGGGAGGTGCAATCAAAGACAGGGCAGTTCCTTTCCTTGATCTTGAGGTCAGGAGCCAGTTGCCAAAGAATATAGTTTTATTGGTGCACATGTTGCCTTGATCAGCCAGCTTCCCTATTTAAATACAATCTGTCACTTCCCATTCACTTATTCTTTGACTCCTTATCCATAATCTGAGTACTGATTGTCTAGGAATAAATGTATAGAAAGAGAAGTTGGCAAACAAATAAAATGCTCAAGAATTTAATGGGCACAAGAGAATGAATTGAAATGTTTTAAAGCCTCCTTTGTCACACTATCAGGAATATCTACAACTTGAAAGAAAATAAAGGTGGAATACATGCACAATAGGGATTTCCAAAGATAACCATTTTTTTGTGTGTGCATCTGTTTTTTCAATTAGTTATGAATTTAAATAGTCATGTAGTTCTCTAAGGCTTGATGAGAAAATAGTTTTCCCTCCCTACCATTTCCCATTCCCCAGAGCAATTACTTTCAATTCTTTCTGTTTATTTATTTGATATATACATGCATATATTGCTTCTTCTTGACTTACTAGTTTTAAGCATTACTTACTGACTTCCTACTATGGAAGATGAGAATTGAACTTTCTTTTATCATTTCACTGTACATGTGTATTTCCTGTTCCCAGCTGCTATGCTGGGATTTATATTATGATTTTAGAATATACTTAGACTAATACTCTGTGTTTATATAGGTAAACACTATACCTAGCTGAGGAGGTAGTATACTATGGCTATTTTTTTCTTCCCTGTGCAACATCTTTCCATTACCCAGAGGTAATAATTGTTTACCTAATTCTCTACATAATGAGCATTGGTTTCTTGTCAATATATTAAAACACCTTAGACATTCTGTCAATATCATTTTATTGGGGAAAAAAATCTTTCCTCAGGACTTCAGATCTGTTCTTGTTTGGATTAATTGATTTCTAGGTAATGAATTGATCTCTAGCTGCCACCTTGAGAGAGCTCCTTTTAGCGCCAGCCCGGAGATTTCCTTTGGTGATACAGCCTCTGTTTCCTGTGTACTATATGTTTTGTTTCTGGCTTCCTCATTTTGTAGAGTATATCTTCCAATATCATCCTGAAAATTCATGCATGGGAAATACATTTATAAAGATCTTTCAGGGGCAAAAGCATCTTTATTCTATTCACCATATTAAGAATTTGGGCAAAACATTATAGACTGGAAGTTTTTTTTTTTTCTCAGAACTTTGAAGGCATTTCTCAATTTTTATAACTTTCAGGAGAAAGTTATGAAGTCTGATGTTATTTCGAACTGTGATCCTTGTATGATACCTATGTTTTTTGTCTCTCTTTCTCCCAAATGATCTTCTCTTTGTCTCCAATATTCTGAAATTTCACAGTGATGTGTCTTTGTGTATTCTAATTTGATCCCTTGTGCTGAGGACTTTGTAGGTCCATTCAATCTGGAAATGCATGCCCTACATTTGGGGACTTTTTTTTGCCTGTATTTCTTTGGTGATTTCTTTCTCTCAGTCCTTCTTTAATATTTACTTCTGGGTCCCCAGTATTTGGATTTTGAACCTCTTGGACTGACCCTCTAATTTTCTTATTTATTTTCTTTCTTTAAGCTTGTGATTTCTTTCTGGAATATTCCATAGACTTTACCTTCTAGCCCTCCTATTGAGTTCTTATTTCTTAGCACAGTTTTTCTTAGGGTATTTCTTAGGGCAGTACTTCTCAGAACTCTGTTATTTCATCTACAATGACAGTGATGATTTTGTTTTTGTTTTTTTCTCCCTGAATCACCTATGATCCCTTCAAATTGATTTTTTTTCTGTTGTTTTGGTTTGGTCCCTGACTTTCACATCGAACAGTTTACTCAAATATCTGGCCCTCCTTGATAATCTGATCGTATCTAAGCTCATGATGCTAAAAAGACATTAAAAAAACTGTGCATGTGGGTGCATTAACTAAAGTAAAACCTAGGTCTTAAAAAGCTGTCAGCTTTTCCCCCTTCCTTTTGGAGTCCTGAACTACTTTGTGAAGAGTGGGCTACTGTGTTGGAAACAGAGAGAAAGAGAGAGAGATGCCCACCAGACTTCCCCCAGAGTCAGGCATGTGAGCAAAATTACCATAGATTTCTAGCTCCTGTCAAGCCCCTGGATAACTGCAGTTGCATGAGTGACTTTGGGTAAGGTCTGCAGAACAGTCACCCATTTGAACCCATCCCAAACTGCAGAATCATGAGCAAATATCTATTTGTCATTTTAAGCTACAAAGTTTTGGGGTAATTTGTATGCTGAATAGAATAATCCAGTAGAAAGGAAAAAAAGGTACTATCCAGAATGAAAATCACCAAAATAGTGAAAAATGGGGGAGGGAGTATGAGAAGTTTGCAAAAAAGAAGAAAAATACAAAATAGTTGTCTAGCAAGCAAAGATGCTGCTAAAATACTTCATGCAGAAAACACAGTGGTCAGAATCAGGACAACAGTCCTGGAACAGAGAGTCTGAGAAATAGCTGTGAGGTGCCTCTGTGGGAATCTGTGATGGATCAGATGCAGAGGTGAGGAAAGAGGGTAATACTGGATGATGCGCAAGTTCCTGACTTGTGCAACTAAGTGGAAAGTATTATTCTGGGCCGGAATAGGGAAGCCCATTAATCCAGCTTGGAAATTTTAATTCCAGGTGCATTTGTTTCTTATTAGCACTGTTACACCTGATACCTGGGGCTCAAAACATTGCCTGCAGTTGACTGATTTTGATTGTGTAAGAGCCTACAGAGTAACCAAGCTGCAATTTCCTCAGAGAGGAGTTTGGTCCTTTTCCAGAGAGTGATTAGTCCTGTTATTTTGGGAAACACTAAGCAAGGGAGTTAAGTGGAGAGAGAGCCCCGCCTCTCTGGTCCAGGACGGGACTTGAAAGCTCCCGAACCTGGTCCCTTTGTCAGGGTTGTGAGCGCCAACGGTGGAGTGACCTTGTCAATCTGAGCCTGGTTTTCCTTGACTGGGGAAGAAAGTTATGAAGACAAATCAAAGTTTTAAGCAAAGAAGCACTGTTGACTGCAATCAAAAAGCAAGAATTTTAGTATTTTACTTAATTCACGTTAGCCATGTTTTTCATTTGATCTGCCTCAGCATCGTAAGTAACATTTGGATGAAAATCTCGGTTCTACTGTTTAGATTATTCTTCTATAACTTCTTCCCTTTTCTTCCCAGCCAAGAGCTGGTGGCACAGCTGCCCCTTCGTAGTGCCAGGATCTCTCTCTCCGGCAGTTCGGTGGTGTCCTTGGATGGGGGATGATGCTTCTCACTGTAGTGAGCAAGCAGCTCACATGGCAGCTGTCCTGGGTCTGGCACACAGAGGGGATCAACGCTTTTCCCTAAGTCCTGCTGTCAGTGAGGAGAGAGGGACAGTTTGTCTCAGTTTGTACACATTTCTTTATGTTTCAAAGCCTTGGATCACCACATGGAGAACTGTAGGATTAGTAGGAGCAAAAACTAAAGCCTCCTCATAATTCTGGAACTTAATGTTAATTGCATTTGGATTTGTTGGGAAGATGTTTAGATAATGATAACCACTGATGGCTACTCAGTTCCCTGGGGGCTTGCTGACCTCTCTTTCAGCAACAGATGGACGGTTCTACAACTCTGATCCTGCAATGACAATTCAGCCCTCCTAGTAGTGTGGGCTTCTAACAGCAGTGCGCCCCGGTAGAAGCAAAAATGTAAAGCTAAGAAAATATTTTCATGCCACTGGTACCTCTTTCTCTCTACAAATACAATTGCATATTTTGTCATGCTCTCTTTCCCACTTTTTCATTGGCAAATATTATAGTGGTGTAAGTTTTCAAATCAGTCAGCATGTACTAATGACCTGATGCTTTACCAAGATTATTGGAGGAAAAATCTAATCCATCTGCGTGGTCAAATAAAACACTATCAATGAATAAACACAAAATATCAAAAAAATTAGAAATGGTGTTACAAATTTGGCCATTCTAATGATACACACAGATCCATCTTTCTATTGGCAAGATCACCTATTTGCATTTTCTAATGTATGGGATTTTTCCCCCCTCTCAGTCTGACAGTATTACCATGCAGCACCGATACTGAGATAATTATGTTTATAACATCTTTTGGTCCTTCAGGATGCCAAGTTATGTTCTCTGTCAACATACAATTCGATATCTTATCCTGGGCCAAATTCATCAAGAAAAATAAGGGCAGAGAGCTTTCTCCTTCTTTCAGCTTCATCCAACAAATATAATTTCTATTTACTACCACATGAAAGTAGCTAAAATAAAAGATAGGTCTAGTGATGAATTGTTGAATTTCAATGCTTGTAATAGCTGGCCCACAATTCATGGAGAAAACAGTACAGTTTATTATTTGTGAAGTCTCAATTTTCTACAAATACTGACATTTTGTTATTTAAAATGACTATCCATCCTTGTTTTGAAGCCATAGTTTCACTTCAACATAACTACTTTCCTTTGCAGTTTTAAATTGAGGGTAACTGCAAATTCTGGCAGCTGCTTTTATGACCTGCATGGTTAAGGTTCAGTTATGAGTGGAGAATACTTTTATCTGAATTTGAATTTTAATGACTAAGAATGCCATTTATTTGTGAACACATGTATAATAAGAAATACCTTAGCATTATCTTTTTGATTAATTTGTTTATCACTTGTAAATATGTTGCAATGTATAATGCACGCATGTAAATATACTGCATTCCAGCTTAATTGGAATTTGCTCAAAGAAACACTCCTTCCAGATCATTTTAAGTGTGTTATTAGAACCTTTCAGCTCTAGCTTGTGGGGTTTTCTGATCATAGGCTTAGGTCTGAGGAATAGTCCTTTCATATTTCCAGAAGCCAACGGAAGAAATTGTTGGGAATTGTAAATGGTTTGGGGGAAGAAAGGAATAGCTGTGGCAGGAAAGAGAAACAAGAAGGGATTGAATTGTGTTCTTTCCCAAGTTGGGGCACAAATAACAAGGAAGTCATGGGTCAAGAGCACGTAACACAAGTTAAGCAGGCTGTGGAGTTTTCGTGGTCACGACTTACTGGAGATGGAGTGAAGAGATACAGGAATATCTAGGAGTTGTAGGCAGACAGCTGAGAAGAAAAGTGGCTATTCACTTGCTTCTGAGATTTCTTGGCTGTGTTTGTGGTGTGTGTGAGGGCTCATACTAATGGGAGCTAAGGCTTAGTAACTTGCTGATGTATTCCATATGGATTTGTGGATTGTAGAAGTTATGTAAAAACAAATCCTAGAAAAGTATTCTCTGAACAGAAAAAATTGTACCTCTAAAATATATTCTAGCTAAAGAAAGGGACCACCTATCAAAGATGGAAGTTAAAAGGCATGGCTTTTAGACTGGGATAACACAGGTGTCATCAGGGTTTCTTTGTACTTGGCTCACTTAATGTTTGATATAGTAATTTTATATTAATTGAATTCTTTATAAAATTGAGGTAAGAATGTTTATCTGGTATAAATAATGGGCCAAAAGAATGGAGACAAAGACTCTAGTCACCTGGGGGAAATACTTTAATGTCCATGATGGTTAACTGTTGCCCTCTACAGGAAGGGAATTTCTGGATTCTCTTCACTTCCCAGGCTTGGCCCCACTCCTCACTGGCCTTTGCTGAGGCCAGCCAGGAGCTTTCCCTTTAAGGAGCCATCCCATTGTCCAGCAGCCTGGGATGCTGAGACCAGGCCATGGTCGGCCTTCCTTCCTATTTCTGTCTCTTTGGAGGCCCTATCTACCACACGGCCATTGCAAAGTTGCTCATGGAATTAATATTTTCAGATTCTGATGTTTATTTTCAAATAACTTCTTTGCAAGTTTTGAAATGGAAGTGCAAAATCTGGGGCATGCTGGGAATTAAAACTCCCTCTCACTGATGTCTTCTTATTTTTTGTTCTATAATGAACTTCTAGGTGGGTAGTATATAATGTCTAATGTTTATGACTCTACCTTGATTTTGTGACTGGCTGTTCAGCATTGTCTCCTACTGAGAAATCTAAGCCCTAAGTGAAACCTCCCTGTCTTCATATATCCTCAAGTATATATATTCCATACAGACCTCCTCCCCCAACCCTAACACACACACACCACATACGCTCATGTATTTCTAATTGGATACAAATATACAGCTGATCCTTGGGGTTAATAGACCCCCCATCAGTAAAAAATATATGTATAACTTTTGATTCCCCTAAAACTTAACTACTAATAGCCTGTTGAAGCCTTACCAATGATACCAACAGTTGATTAGAAAGTATTTTGTGTTAAATGTATTATATAATATATCCTTATGATTAAGGAAACTAGAGAAAATAAAATGTTTTCACAAATTGTTACAGATCTCCAAAATTTTTTCCAATATGTTTATTGGGGAAAAAAAACCCCATGTATAAGTAGATCTGTGCTGTTCAAACCTATGTTGTTCAAATATCAACTCTGTAACAAATGTGATTATGTGTTTATTCTCAATTTCATATTATGAAACTCTTTAAATTAGTGATAAAATCACACCATCTTACTTTCATTTAATCTGGATCTCCTTGAAAGTCCCCATGTACAGTCCGTATTTGCTATTTAGATAATTCAATACTTTGTGTATTTGCTTTTATTTTGCTTGGACCTTTTCCTACATGGGTTACTATGGAAAGTGTAGAAGTAGAAAGTTTATACTCTGATTCTCCTTTCCTACTACATTTCTGTGGCTTTGGTGAAATTAAATTCACTAATACACATATAACACATTTCTTTTTTTTTTAAGTTTTTTTCTTGAGCATGGCTTTTCTCATGATTCACAGAGAGCTCATTCCTCAAACTATGACATATCTCATAAAACAGATTCAAATAAGAATGTCGGTAAAGGAGGCTAGATCAGAATGTGGAAGTACAGGCAAGGGTGGAGATTTCAGGTAACTCAGGAGCCAAGGAGAGTGTGGGAAAAGGGAGGTGTCTAAAGACAGGTTCACATTCACACTATTTTTGGAAGGAATATCTAATTCATGGGTCTGGAAAGCAGATATAAGATCAGCAGCTCAGTCCACTAGAACAGGACAAGTGGGATGGAGCTGAAATAGCTGTCCACCAAAACTTGGGCCTTCTTTTGCTTAGTTGAGAATTGTTGCTAAGAAACAGCTGCTTGGCCAGGGACTGTACCTCCTACTTTTCAGGCCTCTAAGTAGGGCCATGTGACTTGTTCTCACCAATGGCATATGACCAGAAGTGAGTGACAGCACTTCCATGCCTCGATACTCTAGAAGCAGGTGGGCTTTATTCACTCTCTCCTTTCTGTAGAATTGGTGCAGATGAGCACAGCACACCTGGAAGGCAAGTGTTACATAAGGTGGATCCACCTTATTCAGTGAAATAAGCCAGGTGGAAAAAGACAAATACCATTCACTTATTTGTGGAATCTAAAAAGAAAGCAAAACAGAAGGAACAAAACAGCAGTAGACTCATAGACACTGAGAAGAGACGAGTGGTTACTAAAGGGGAGGTGTTGGGGAGGGTGGGTGAAGGGTGAGGGAGATAAAGGGGCACAATAATTTGTAATCACAATAGAAACTGGTTATGGGGACCGTAGTATAGCACGGAGAATATAGTCAGTGATTCTGTAACATCTTTCTATGTTGATAGATAGTAACTGCCCTAGAGGGGGTAAGGATTTAATAATATGAGTAACTGTTGAACCACTGTGTTGTATATTTGAAAACCAACATGAGATTGTCTATAAATGATACTTCAATTGAAAAAAAGAAACAGTGGATCCACAAGATGGAAGAAGCTTGGTCCCCAGATCTCTCTTTGGAGAAGCAATATACTCTGATCTGGAACTTAGCTAAGTGAGAAATAAAATTCTGTCATGATTCGATTCTTATATATTTAATTACAGTGGCTAATATTACTAAATGATATAATGAATGTGGGAAAGTGAATGGTAGAAGTCTAAATAACAGCCACTTGGTCCAGTTACAAGTGGGCAGCAATTAGGAATGTCTGAGGAAAATAAGCCAGGGACTAGAAGTCAAAAGCTAGTCCCCAAGAGTCTGGGAAAATAGGATAAAGACATGGCCAGATGGAAAGTTGAGTTCATCCATATGAGAATTTTCAAAGTCTTTAAATTTTTTTCTATATTAAATGGAGAGTTGGTTCCAGAAATTGGTGTGGAATAAATATACTGATGGGTTTTAAGAGGTCTAAAATTACCATAGATAGTTTAGGAGGGGAAATCAGACAGATCATCACAACATATAGTTACATTTCTACTGAGAAAACAATGTGTAAAACATTCTATTGGTTATAAATATCAAGTCCATTTAGTTGTTGAAATGTTCTGTAAAGAGCTGAAATGTGAACACCTCAAAGAGTGAAAACAATCTTCATTTAAGCCTTTGGATAAATTACAATTGAGAACATTTTGTGAGAGATGGTACACTTGGGGAGCATGTCTCCATGGATTATATGCCTTAGTTATCAAGAAATTGAGTCATATTGTTAGTGATAAAAAGTCGATTTTCCCTTAATTAATTAGATTTTATGAATTTTCTGTCTTAATGATTAAATTAAACTTAACATCACAGGAGTCATTGGAACTTATATTAGACTTATACCCTCTTAGTCCTTCTCTAGAGAATCTTAAAGAAACTTAGTCCCATCACTGACCTTGCTAGAGAGAAATTATAATTGTTACTGGGAGCTTTACTTCTACTTTTGGAACTTTCTATTGCAGTCTTATTAAAGATAAGTGTTATATTGTTGGAAATTTATATTTCTATTAGAAATGACTTTGATCCTTAGTCATAAAAGACTTACATAAGTAGAAAGTGATATTGAAGATGAGTTTAAAGAGACATGACAGAAGTTCAACACAGCCATATATTCTGAGAAGAGGGTACTTATTATCTCTTTGACTACAGAGACATTGTGTACTTCTATCCATCCTGTGTATAGAAATTAACATCTATACTCTAATGAGAAGGTTACAAATAAGGAGACAATTATCCAGAGATGAATAGAGATTTTCTATGTTTGTATTACATTATATAAATGAGCCTGTGTATGTAATGCTCACCTGAGGACTAATGCATGATAAGTTGAATTGTGAACCAAAGCTTAGCTGATATACCTATGTTAGTTGACTTAAGAGGTGACATGAAGTTATTCAGATGATCTGAACCAAAAAATGTAGTTACCTAAAATTTCAAGGTCAGAGAAGCAAAAGATTCTTTTCTGGACATTTAAATAGTGATACAGTGCTACAAGAGATATGGTAAGGCAATAGTGTTTATTATTCAAAAAAGACAGTAAATACTATCAGTTCAGAAGAGGAAAGGCCGCTCTGGTCTGGGAATATCTCATAAATGAGAAAGAACTTATACTAGGAGTTATAGTTCAAGGAGAATAGATTTTGGGTAGGCAAAGAGAGGGACCAGTGTTCCAAAAGAAAATAGAATATGAAAACAAAGGTAGGCTATTTTGTGTCATGTTTGGGTAGCAGTGAGAAGAAAATTATAAAGTTTCAGTGGGAGATGAGGTTGGGAATAAAAATGGAGATTGATTGTCAAGGATCTTAATTATCATTTTAGGAAGTTTAGATTTATTTTAAGAGCAGTTGGAGATATTATAGATTTTGAAGCAGAGAATGATCTTTGAATAAGGCCTATATGGTTGCAGATGAATTGCCTGTGGCAGAGGCTAGAAGTAGGGAGACTTGGAAGGGACAAATGTTTAAGATGATTTAATAGAATAAGGAAATCACTAGATGAGATTAGAAAAATAAGATAAATGGGATAAACACCTTATCTATGACAAGAGCAGGAGGCTTGGATCAGAACATGGAAACTTTAAATAGAATTGAACTTTTAGGCTACTGAAAGATTTTACAGCCAGGAGAAGAAAAAAATTCAGAGCGACTCAGTAAGCAAATTGATCTGATGGTTGCCAAGAACAGATGACCAAGAATTAGTGACAGGTTGTGGATAAAAGGACATCAGACTTCCTTATACTTCAAGGTGAAGAGGAAATTTCAATAGTCAAAGGTTAAGGTCAAGGGAAGGAAATTGGATAATTTTGGGTGAATTAGAAACAATAAAATGTATGTGAGAGAAAACTTGGTAAATTGATTGGATGGGGAGATAAAGAAGAGTTAAAGGCATTCATTGCACTTATCAGTGTGTGGTTGTCAGTTAATCTGCATTAGCATTGGCTGGATATTAAACAAAGATTAAACAAAAATCCTGCTTGAATCAGAATCTCTAGGGGGTGGGTCCTGGAATGTGAATAACAGAAAAGCTTCCAAGAAGATCCACAGGTACACAGTCAGGCTTGAAAACTAGCAAAAAAGAAATAAAATGGATTTGGAAGTCAGTGAGGTCCAAGTTCATACACTATCATTATTGCTTAATGGTTCTTTTTGATTGTATACTGATTAACCTAAATTCTCCAAGTCTCAGTTTTCTTAAAACTATCTATAAAATGAGGATAAATAAAATCTGACTCATAAGGTAACTGTAACATGTGGCGAGTACTCAATCCAGGCTAAGGGTATAGTCTATTTTTATAAATTTTAGCCGTTATAACATGAAAATAAAATGGGAGTAGTCAGATATAAGGAGATTTTGATTTTGCATGAATATTGGTTAGATATAAGAAATTTTTAAAAAGCCTCTCTAATGAATCTGTAATATTAATTAGCACTTTTTTTTTTAGTACTTGTAGGTACAGAAAACATGGTTTATAAAATCCCATTTCTCAAGGATCTTAAACTAAGAAAACAGTTGTCAAACAGCAAGTAAAAGTTGTATATGGTATTTTGTGGACTTTACAACCTTAAAACAGATGTTTGATTTTAGAGGGTGAATATTTCATACCTGAACACATATTGATTTACTGAGGGACATGTACAATTGCAGTATGGGAGGCTGATCAAAAACAGAATAGAAAGCATTAAACTTTAGAAGATAATATAGGAAATTAGTCATATTTTGATGTATGGTTTGGTTGGCATATAATTCTTTGCCTCTCTATCATCACAGATAAAGGTTTGAGGGCAAAACAATCTACTTGCCTAGAAGAAGCTTTCAAGTGCTTTACTGTCCTTTTGGCTATTTTTTTTTTTTTTGTCTTAAGTGAATCAGATAACATCACACTTCAACATCACTGGATTCCATGCAAAAGCAGTCATGATGTCTTGAGATTCCTGAGAGCCTTCTTCTAGGAGTCCGTAAATAATGCAGTCCCACTCACATGGTGCACTCTGGCGGGAACAGCAAGAAAGAGCTTGCCGATTTCCTCAACCAAGATTAAAGTGGAGAAAGCTGACTAAGACAACACAGGAAACTTAGATGTTGAGAGGGTAGGACAAGGTGTTCCTCTGGCTGCCACAGCAAAGTACCACAGGCCGGGGGGCTTAAACAACAGAAACATAACAGAAATTAATTTTCTCAGTTCTAAAGGCTGAAGTCCCAGATTGAGGTCAGGCAGGGTCAAATTCTGGTGAGAACTCTCTCCCTGATTTGCAGATGGCAGTCCTCTTGTTGTGTCCTCACGTGGCTTTTCCCTGGTGTGCATCTGTGTGCACATGTGAGACCTTTCTTCCTCTTCTTATAAAGTCACTAATTTCATCATAAGCCTCCCTGTCCCACCAAATGTAATCTACCTCAAATTGTTGGCAGGCAGTCTAATCTGATGAGATCCCCCTGCGCCCTTGGTGATACCTCCACCCAAGAGAGGGTTCTTGACTCTGATCAAGAAAGAATTCTCAAATAGGTTGCACGAGTGTAGGGAAGGAAGGAATTCATTAAAGCGAGTGTAGCAGCGAATGGCAACAGCCACGCAGTCAGCAGAGAGCAAGGAAGAACAGAGGGAGGAAGGGGAAGCTCACTGAGTTCCCACTCAGCATAGGGCAGATCCCTTGCCATCCTGAAGCCAGGGTTGCCCGGTGTCCAGCGTCCGCTTGAATCTGCATGCGTGGGAACTAAGCCCCCACCACCGCAGGATTTGAGGGAGCCACAGAGCACTGGATGGAGTAAAACTATGTTCTGAGAATTTCCCAAAGGCAAAGAAAGGAGATTTTCAGGGAGGCTACAAAAGAACATGATCATGCAGCTGCAGTCCTGTCCGAGTCAACCAGGTTGTAGAAACTTGCAAGCCAAAATCAGAGATCTAAGTAGCCCTTCCCTACTTATCTGAAGCAGAACAGAAACAGAGTGAAGACTTGTGCTTAACTCTAGAAAACTGAATGAAAGAGCAAGGTGACAAAGGCACTTACTGGCAAAGTGCAAAGACAAAATACAGTAAGTTGAGCAGCAAGAAGTCTTTATTTAAGGCAAGGGTTCACATGCAAAGAAAGGGTAGTGTGGGCAACCTCAGAAAGGAGGTGTGTTTAAGGGTTTGGGGTTTGGGGTTTTATAGGGTCTTTTGGGTAGGGGTCAGCATAGGGTATGATATATACAGGTGATTCATAGTTCCTTTGAAGTTTTGTCTTAAGAATAGGGTTACTTAGGGGACTGTGTTGATCTGGATCTCTGCATCTTTTATTCCCATAGGTTCATTTACACTTTGGAGGTCTAGCTCCTGTCCTAGTTACAAAGTGACTTAATTGATTAAAGGGCTGGAAGAAGAGGAAGAACAGCACACAGATTTAGTTAAAGAATAAGCTGGGCCTTTTTTTGCAGGCCAGGATTTTACAATGAATGACCCTTGTCCTATTTCCCTGCTCCACCTCAAAATTACCTCCCAAAGAATCACTTTCCATCATGTTGGGGGTTAGGGTTGCAACATGTAGATTTGGGGGTACACATTCAGTCCATAATAGGCAGGAATTATGAGTCATATAATGAGGCTATTTCAAGGACATAGAAGGGATACATATTCAAGTTTTCCTTCCAAACAAATTGGAACCTGAGGCTCTGGTCCCAGGCTGGCTTGCATGATCTCAGGAATTTGGACAGAGTAAGGCAAGACATGTTCATAAGCTTCACTGGGGCCACAGAGGTTAATACCTCTGAGATAATGTCCTGGGAAGAGAGTAAAGATGAAATCCCAAAACCTACCCCACTGAACATAAGGACTTGACAGTGAAGATGAATTTAAATGAGATAAAAGATCTGAAACCTGGGAAATATTTGAGAATGGAGTTTTGCATTTGTAGTGGAGGTAGGAATGTGATGAGATTCCTTTTTAACAAGTAGAGAATTTATACCTAAGGCCAAGGCCACACGGGAGCTCTTGTGGGTACAAAATCTGCTCAGAGAGAATAGAAATGGGAAAGATGTCCTGTCTCTAATATGGTGAAAGCCCATTAAGTAGGCTGCACTCCAGCAGTGGTTTTCAGCCCATGGAAGGAATTAAAATAAGAACTAGGCACTAGCAAATGTGCATGGACACATAGTAGAGATCTGCTAAGGAGGGTTCAAACTGGGGTTTGTAATGCTTTAAACTTAGTTTACTCTAGGCAGAGCTGACTTCAGACATGGGAAGAGCATGCAACATACCATCCCAGCTTTAGACCACGCTCAGTGAGCTGGTAGGGACAAAATGTGGGGTGCAGGGATAAAACGGCTGGCCATTTCCCATGGGGTGGTTCTTTGCAGCTCCTACTGACATTTACAATACCAGAATGGAGGCCCAATTTTGTCAAAGTTCATGAGCATTCAATTTAGGAATGCATTCATTTGCCTTTGTGAACAATTGGCTTCCCTTTGCAGTTTCTCTGGGCATGAAGTCCAGTTTGATTAAATCCTTTTTTGTTATCACACACAGCAATCTCCATCCTTCCATTCCCTTCTCTTTTTCTCACTCTCAGTTGCTTCTTCTAGCATTTCTAGCACTGGCCTCTTTCTTTGGGACTATTGCTAAATGAAATCGAGTGTGCAGGTGATTAGTATGTGGCTTTGACACTGAAGAAGGAGGACTAAATGGGTAACGCCGAGGCAGCAAACTGTGATAATTCCATTATAGGCTTTGCTTCAGTGGGGCCTTTCGATTCCAAGGACATGATGAGACAGGAGGGGGCCAGTCGTTGCCCTGGCTGAGGGCCTCCTATGATGTGCCAGGCTTAGTGAATTAGATTTGAGATCCATCATCCTATTAGTCATGTTTTATCAGAGTAAATTAGTGGCCAGGCCCACGGTTCTCTAGGTTAAATTGATGAGTCCATGTGGAATGACTTTACCGTTTCCTAATCAGCAGTACTTTTCCACAGAGTTCTAATTTAGTTGAATAATACTGTGTTCCTATTTCCTTCTTCCCTTCACCTCCCTTGCTCCCAGTTGCATTAAAGATAGGCATGATTTTAAATATAGAGGCAAATTTGAAGTGAACTAAGGCCAGTAAATATAAAAGGCCATGATTGCTGTTTCTCCTAACAGGAGTACAGGCATAATTATCTTTTTCCCCTGTGATAATGTCCCCAGATCATATTGCAGCTTGAACCAACTGGGGCAAGAGATGGAAAGTTCCATAGAATTAAAACACAAGATGAAAAAAAAAAAAAGTGTTTTCAGAGAATTTTATTGAGTCAACAAACACCCTGGCTTAGCCGATAAGTATTTGTAAATTGGCTGTGATGTGCTCAGTGCTGTGTGTGTATTCTTCCAGCTGAAGTAATATTGGCATTGGTTTGGGAGCACTTTGAAGTGGACGTACCCCTTGGAGACTATGGCTGCTGGTCTGCCAGGAGGACTGGAGAAAACGTGTACTTTCTCATTTCATCTAAAGATCAGCCCTTCTTTACAGACCCCTGCTTGGCTAACCAAGGTGGTGTTTGTAACAAATAGAGGCGGGATCAGGAATCTGGCACAGGAGCAGTGGGCAGGTGGGAAGACAACTAATTACAGAAAAGCAAGGGTATTCTCCAAGAAGGTTCAGAATGGCAGGAGACAGTAAGCAGATATTAAGCACAGAGAGAGGCAGTTTATAAGAATTTCTTGGTGTTCTATGTCAGCAATCTCAAGAGGCAAGATGGCCAGGTGGAAGAGCAGTTGCTGACATTGAAGTTTTGTTTGGTAAAAGTTATTGAATCTAACATACATAAAATGTACAAATTTTAAAGGTACCACTTGATGAATTTTTACCAGGTGATTACATCTGTGAATCTACTACCCAGATCAAAATATAGAACATTACCCAGTGTCTCAGAAGCCTCTCTTCTGCTGCCTGCCACGCAATATCCCTGAAAAGTAACCACTATCCTACCTTTTATTTCTATAGAACCATGTAACTTGGTTTTGAATAACATATAAATGGCATCACACTTCCTTACTCTCTTGTGTGTGGCTTCGTTTGCTCGTGCTGAGATTCAGCCTTCTTTTACACATAGCAATAATTATTTTTTTCATTGCTGTATCATATCCCATTGTATGATTCCAGTGCAATTCTTCTACAATTTCTGTTGATGGATATTTGAGTTGTTTTCAGTTTTGACTGTCACAAATGCTCTGAGCATCCTTGTGTACATACAGACTCATTTCTGAGGCGTATGTACCCAGAAGAAATGCTGCGTCAAAGGGCTTGTATATGTTCAATTTCAGCAGCTGCTGCCTGATCGCTTCCTACAAAAACTGTAGGAGTGTCCAGTTGGTTCATAACTGAGTTGACATTTGATATTATCAGTTTTCCTTTCACTTTTTATCATTAGCTATCCTAGTGGGTGCATAACGGTATCTCGTATGGTTTTCATTAGCATTACCCTAATGGGTAATGATGTTGAGACTCTTTTAACATTCTAATTGACCATTTGAATATTATTTTTTGTGAAGTGCCTATTCAAGTCTTTGACATGGTTGTAATGGGATTGTCTGATTTTATCTTATTGATCTGTTAGATCTTACAGGTACTGGAGATATGAGTTATTTGTAAGATTTATGCATTTCAACTATCATTTTCCACTCTGTGTTCTGCTTTTTTTATTCTCCTCTTATAGTCTTTTGATGAGCCAAAGTTCTTAAGTTTCAGGAAGCCTAATTTTATTTTCCACTATGGTAAGTACTTTTTTATGCTTTATGTACATAATTTTCCTTACTTAAAGGTTATAAAGGGATTTCCTCACATTTTCTTCTAGACCCTTTCCTTAATGTTTTACCTTATTTATCTGGAATTGTGTTGGTGTGTATGGGATGATGCAGAGATCAAAATTACTTTTTTCCCCCACATAGATATTGATTTGATCCAGCACCACTTAATGGAAAGATCATTTTCCCCTTTTTATTATAGAGGCATCTTTGCCATAAATTAGGGGACATTATTGTAAGCTGGTCTGTTTCTGCTCTCTGCTTTGTTCTATTGGTCCATTTATCTATACTGGTGACAATGTACATAATGTTTGCAGCTTACATAGTGAGCACTGATGTACAGTATTGTTATGACACAACTTTGTTCTTCTTCAAAATTGTTTTTGATCTTCTTGATCCTTGGTATTTTTGTATATTTTTAGAGTCTGCTTGTCAAGTATGTACATCAGCTATGGTAATACATGCTGACACACACACATACAAATAACTGGCCACTATACTGATTTGGATTTCAGTCTGTCCACCAATCAATTTGGATAAAATTGACATCTCTACAATATTAAATATTACAGTCCAGGAATGTGGCATGTTACGCCATTTATTTGGGTCCTTTTAGTTTATTTCTTTAGCATACAGACTGTAGTTATTTCAATGCCAATATAGAACTTGAATTGCTGTGAGTTTCTTTCCTTTCTCTCTGTTTTTCCCTCGTGTTTTGCTCATTTGATGGTGTTCCTGGCATGCCTGCTGATATTTTGACCAAATGCCTGAAGTGGGTATGAACATTTATAGAGGATCTGAATGATATGCTTTCTCCCAGAAAAGATTTAATTTTTTTTTTCTGGCAGATAGCTAGACGTTAGGAAGATGACCTTGGTCCAGTCAGGATGTGTCTTGTTTCAGGCCTTATTCCTTCAGTGGTTCAAAAGCTGGGGTTATTTTTAGTGTCCCTTCTCTTTGGCAAGTTCTGTATTCCAATTCTGGTTCCTTAGCACTGTGATACTGAGAAATATCTACTTTTAGTTGTTTAGCCTCCTAAGTGCTGTGTTTCGTTCGGTTTCTGTATATGATGCCAGATAGATTCCCAGCCGTGACCAGCTTACTTCCCTGGAGCTCTTTTCTCCAGAGGTTGGCCCTTCAAGTCCTGGCTGCAGATTTTGATAACTGGACTCCAATTTTTGCTTTTCTAGTCCAGTGAGATTACCAGAAACTCTTAGTTTCTGTAATATTGGCCTAAGTCCTGAGGAGTAAAAGTAACAGGACTTCTTTTTTTTATAATTTTTTTGTGTTGGTGGTGAGAATGCTAAATATTTACTCTCAGCAAATTTCAAGAATATGATACAGTATTAATTACAGTCACCATGCTCTTCCTTAGAACCTAGCTTATTCATCTTCTAACTGAAGGTTTGTACCCTTTGACCCCATTTCCTCACCCCATGCTCCTGAAAACCAACATTCTAATTTCTACAATAACAACATATTTTGGGGTTGTCTCAGGGTTTGGGTGTCTTGTTTGCTCTTCAGTGCCTTCATTTAGCTGTTTTGAATTTCACTCAACTGTTATAATTATTTTGGGTAGAAGATTTTGTCTGGTGCCAGGTATTCCATAATACCCATAAGTGGAAGTTGGGGATAAAGATTTATCTTTTTTACTTATTGCCTTTGATACTGGCAACCTGCTGAACTTTATGAACCCGAGTT